>NC_090804.1:22520351-22862018 GCF_036512215.1 Solanum lycopersicum | reverse complement strand
CAACCACTTACGCTTTCCCATGCATGATATTTTCTCTATGCAAGTCCGCAGGTGTGCCTATATGGCACGTTGATCAGCTCAAGACCCCGCTGGGCACTGTTGATATCGGCCTCATCAGGGATGAGGCCAATGAGTTTCCTCCACACAGAGGGCCCCGTCCATAGTTGCCTCCACTTGGTCATAATATGGTTGATACGGTAGCACAGGCTCGCACGGCTACGCAGGCGGCTTCCATTGACACTACACCGGTCGAGTCTATCTCGGGTAGTAGCATTGCCACGAGCTCCTCTCGCTTAGAACCTTCCCCCGCTCTGGTCCCTCTTGCTAGGGTCCAGTAATTAGAGGCACAAATGTCTACACTTCTTCATCACATCCACCCTTGGATGCAGAGGTCTATTGCTAAGGCAGAAAATCCCTTGGAGCAGAGAATTGTCCAGTACACAGAGCGGAAGATCTGTGAGGTTCATCAGCGCTTGGAAACTTTTGAGTTGCGGGTTTTAGACCGACCATCCCCATTAGGTTGATGTGTCGATCCTTCAAGCTGCGGTCGATAGTCTTCGCACAGACATCAACATGATCTTAGAGGCTAGGGTGCCTGAGTCTAAGTCCACTTCTGAAGAGCCTGCAAAGACACAGCGATGACGACCCTATTCGCCACTTCGAAGATTCCACCACCTCCCTCTCGAGAGCATGCCAAGAGGCGTAGGGATCGAGAGGAGGATGAAACTCGAGCACGGAAGAAGGAGCGCCATGAGATGGAGGATGCGAGGAGAGCCTCGCTTACTGATGAGGAGGTGCGTCAGATGAGAGCAGTAGAGTTAGCTGCTGGGGTGTCTAGCTCAAGAAATATGAAGATCGCGGGAGGCACTGCTCATAGTGTTGTCGATGGTGTGGACACTACTGAGGGTGTCGAGATTGCAGAGGTAGTGGGTTCCGGGGAACCAGACCCACCAGCTTGCTGATCGTCGATGTTTTGTACCCCAGGTTTGCTTCACTTACCACTCTTGTATTTCAATTTTGTTATGCATTGGGGACAATTGCATGCCTTTTTTGTTGGGGGTGGAGTAAATGGACAGTGAGTGCTAAGGTGAAGTCTGAGTAGCCTAATTCACTATCCCTTTTTGGGGTTTTCTTGCCTGTGTTCTTTTTCCCCAAGAGACTTATTATATTTTCTGTTGAACCAGCATGTCTATATCTTGTGTACATAGTTTAATTCTGAAGCAAGATGGCTAAAATGATATCCTCATAAAATGAAAAATAATGCATGACTAGGCATAGTAATTGATAAATATGTGGCTCTAAGCATAACATAGAGATACACCACTACATTACCCTAAGTCTAAAATTCAAACTAGGTGTCTGATAATATGGTAGAGTAATGAGATTTCAAGTAAGTGTGAGAAAGATTTGAATAGTCCACTCTTTGTACAGAGCTAGAACTTGCCTGGTTAATCATGCTAAAAGTAAGCTGTAATAGACAATTAGGAAACGATCATAGGCCCTTGTTCAATATAGCCAATTTTTAGCCAAAATAAAAGAAAACCAAATGAAATTTATCCTTCTTTTATCGAAATGATTTGAGATTAAACTAGACATTTCTTTTTCACCCTAACTGATTTTTTCTGAAAATAATGTTTTGGACTTGGTCCTTACTTGGACATGTGCACCTCAGCTTATGCAAAAAGCATAAGTTGAGGGTGGCTAATGCAGTAAACAACCCTTTTTATGTCCCTGACGCAACTTTGGGTATACAATACTTTGACTCATGGCAAAGCCATGAGTTGAGGGTGGCTATTATGAGGAATACTCTGGAAAGTGGAGTTGAAAGAACAAAAAGAGAGAAAGAGCTAAAGTAAAGTGACTCAAGAATAAGTTCAAAGAAAAGTAAAATAAAAAAAATATATACAAGAAATACAATCAAGAAAAGAAGAGATTCACTTACACAAATGAAAAAAGAAGAGAAAATAGCAAGGTGCAAGAATATGAGAAACTGGGAAAATAAAATGATAGAAAATGGTATGTTTAGACGATATGTCAAGGAGGGAAAAAAGTCACTAAAGTATACCTAAATATACCCTACCTTACCCTGAGCCTATGTTGCAGGCTAAGAAAGTCCTATCGTTATCCTAAGAGTTGTATAGCGAACTTAAAATAGTGAAAATAAGGGCAAGCTTATGGAAATATGTATCAATGAGTGTGAATTTGTTCTGAGAGTGAGTGTTGAAAAGTAATCCTTATACTCAAACTTAAATAATTGTTTTAAAAATGAGGATTTTATTTGGAAGCGAGGACACTAGTTGGAATATCGAAAATATTAGCACCTCGGTGAGAAATTAAAGAGGATAGGTGTTAGTGCATGGTCAGTATGTGTCATGGTCTGATTCCACATAATTCAATCCTAATAGTGATAGCATGCATAAATATGATGAGATTGATCGGGATTGATAGCCAAATGATTGTGAAGGATAAAACATGGATACCATTGTACAAAGATTTTGTATTGAGTCATAGTGCGTCGCTTGAGGACAAACAACGAATTTAAGTTGAGGGTGTTGATATACGGTGTAATCACCGTATTATTAATACTTTTTCCTTAAGTATAGCGTGTCCAAAAGCCTTTTTGTATTAATTTTTATGTAAGTTTCTCTTTATTTGGCAGGAAATCTGTCTAAAACATAAATGCGGAAGTTTTTGAGCAAGAAATACAGAAAAGTACCTCCTACGGAGCTTGTGACGGTCTGTCATGCTCGTGACGGTCCGAAGGCGGCATCGTAGTGCAGCTGCTGAAGGAAAATGGGGAAGTCTAACCAAGTGTGGGGTTACAGAGTGCGTGACGGACCGTCGTTGCCATGACGGTCTGTCCTGCTGGTTCGTCATAAAGATCAGAGAAGTAGTCCCAAAACCCAAATTCCAAGAGTTGAAGTGTTTTTGAACAGAGAGCCTCGACGGACCGTTGTGCCTATGACGATCCGTCATACCTGCCGTCGAGGTTAATGAAAAGAGCAGAAGAAGAAAATGCACAAGTATGCGACGATGGAGTCCATGACGGCCCGTTGTGACCACGACGATCCATCGCGAGGTCCGTCGATCCAGTCGCGTTTTGACAGATTTCTAGCAAATAGAGTCCTTATATAATTAGGTTCTTATTTTTTATAAATAGTTTGAAAAACCTCGTTTTTGAGGTTAGACCCTTGATTATTTTTAGACTCTTTGTTAGACTCTTGATTTTTGAGCTTATTTTGTGGATTATACTTGAGGATTATTGTTACACTTTTGGCAACTCTTTGTTCTTCAAATTATTTCTTTAATTGATTGTTGGTGATTTTTGTTGATTAATTAAGTGAACTTTCAGATTTTAATCTTATCATTGAAGTAAGTGCCTGAATTCTTATATCATATATTTAAATATTGTGATTACGACTATGGGTAACTAAACTCCATAACTAGGGTTGTGGGAACCATAGGCGAATAATGAGGTAAAACGTAACTAAAATAATAATTTTAGAGTAGTGTCTTGCATGTATTGATAATTCTTTCGGTTAGAAGTCTTTTTAACAGATGGCCATTACTAGAACTCTCTCAAATGCTACTTGCGGGACCAAGGAGGTAGATAATAGGAAAAGAATTATCAACATAGATTTAGTGTATAATATCTAATAGGGTAGTATTGATTTGTACGAGGTAATAACTTAGTCAAATATCAAATATGATGCTTAATATGAGGTAAGATAAGTGTTAGTATAGCAACACACATAGCCGGACCAAGGTGCGGAGTGAAATTTTTTAGATGCCGGACCAAGGACTTAGAAATACATAGCTTATCACTTTGCATGCAAGATACTAGGAAAGAATTGTTATAGTTAGAAATATCAAGTTATGAACCTATAGGGAACACGTAAACCCTAGTTACTTTTATTAATTGATTAAACTCCAACATTTGAAGCTGTTAGTTGTCTCCTTCAATTTCTCTAGTTATTTTCATTTATTTAGAAACAGAACCCCCTACCCCTTTTATCATTTTGCTTTCCAAGGAAGTAATTCACTGAACAATAGTAATAATAGTTTGAGGTTAAGTCTAAACTATTTTCCTCGTTAGAATGATACCAACCTCATTAGTTGGGTTATTTACTTGACACGACCGCTTTACTTCTTATCTGAGAAGTAATTTTGAGCGTATCAGTCATGCAGTCTCTAATAAAGGATAGTAGTGCACTTTACTACCATGACTTAAATTCTACTCGATGTTGTTGATGTGTACTTATTATCATCAGAATTTAACCTAGATCTCTGATACCAACTTTGTCATGATGGGAATCTAAACTCCAGACGAGACCGGCGTCGTTGACCTCTCATAGGTCGCAGACAAGCCTCCATACGCCATTCTTACTTCATCTAGGTTAATTTTAGCGGAAAAATTTATAACTTTTTGTTTCCTAACACGCTTACTAAATATTCTATTATATATAATTGTTTACCATCAACAATCTAACATTAAGATCATCAAATGAAATAAGCAGTTTATTATAATGATAAACATGTACTTGCCAAAATGGCATCACTACAATGTCTGGAAAAAAATGGGAAAGAAATGCTATTGGAACATATTCCACTAGCTTAATACTAAAACTAAGCTAGAACAAAAATGGACAAGCATCCTGGAAAGCATGAGGACCTGCAAGTACGGATGAATGCTACACATTCGGATAGCTACAGTGTTAATCCTGTAGCTCTAGCATCTACCTATGCCTGCACCTAAAAGTTTATAGTTGTATAGAGTTAGTACACACTTGTACTAAGTATGGGTATATGCAATCACACACCAAGTACATGCATGAGTAAGAATAGCTCTTTCCTAGCAACATGATTATAGTAGGTCAAGTTAGTGGACTTGCCAAATTGAGATTAACAAAGTTAGTGAACTTTCAAAATTTGGATTAGGAAAGTTTATGAGATTTCCAAATTTCGATTAGTAATGTTATTCCATGAGAGTAACATGCATTACTATACTTAAGATTTTGCACACATCACACAACAGCGCACACAAATCTCATATCATAATTCATATAACACATAACCTTATTCATATCATTCATTTGTATTCCATGAGACCTTGGAATCATGGACTTGACATTAAGAATTCCCAAAAATGAGGGTTCAACATATGGGACCTCAACTAGGGAGCCTTATTTAGTAAATATAGAGTCTACTTCATTTATTCATACGTACTTAATTTTATTTCATTCATGGGCCTGTGTAAACACCAACTATACCTAGGATGTAGTTTAAGACTTTCATTGGGTTCATTGTGCAATGACCAAGAATGACCTAATGTCATTGCATGAATCTAACTCAACTTTTGATTATACTATCCTAACATCTTTGGTATCATTTGTTTCATTATGTGCATCATTAGAGGCTGGCCTCATTCATTCATTGGGAACTTTAACTTTAACCGACATAGATCATGTGAGCAACATGAAATCCAGTGTCATGAAACCCCACACCCGAAAGAGGTGGAATCACCGGCCAAAGTGTCCCAAAACATTCTAGAGTACATGGTAATTGAACCCCGCCAGATCTCTATAATGGCAGTATAGGTTTGAAGATTAGGAGATATAAGGAGACTTAACCCGGAATGCCGGATAGTCTCATCTCATGATAGTTACGTGAACATCCGCCCTTCCCAAAAGAAGGCATCACCGCTCATAGCTAGTCTATCGGTGCTTAAGTATAGAGTTCCATTACATTCAACTCATACGTCATGGAAGTTTGCTTCAAGTATGAGGATATCATAGCTTAATAGATGATTTATGATCTTATTATTACTATTAAGTGCAATAATCTCAATACTTTCATTATAGATTTCATAGAGTTTGGTCTCTTCATTAACTTTACACTCTTATAGGTGAGTACGTTTTGGTAACATTTACTTAGGCTCATTTGAGATAACTCTCAAATTTTACATTAGTCTCATATCATGTTGTCACCACATTCATAAAAATTATCACGTTTGCTCTTCATAATTACTCACCCCTTTTTACGTGAATGTTCATTTCATCATATTCCAATGCACTTGGCATTTTGTGTGTTTCACACTCTTACTTAACCGTTCTAGAGTTTCATCATGTCATTACATAATAATCATTTCATCATATGCCAATGCACTTGGCCATTTACTCTGTTTTACACTTGTACTTAACCCTCTAGGGTTAAATCATTTCATTACATACATCGTAGGTTCACTTATTTTTAAACGTATGCTAGACTTATGGGTCTATACATACAAGCAATGAGGCTTCATTCATAGTTCGTTTAAGTGATTCATAGATTCCTAAGATTATGTAGTACATGATTATGCATCATATATGTATGCGTCTTGATTTCAATCGAAGTAGGCAGCCTTTTTCTTGAAAATTTAATTCACGTATGACTTATGCATCTATACGAAATTTGGGCAAGGGAAACCCAATTTTGAATACCTTAAACAACACTTACAGTTTTTTTTCATTTATTGTATTTTGGTCCACATGGTATTGGTACCCTATATCGAGCCCCAACATCAATGTTTCCTCTTAATTTTTCTACTTTGAATTACCTCTTACTTCGCCGAGGGGTAGTAGGATCAAACTCCCACAGCCCCTTTTATTTTATTTTTGTTATATCATTCTCCTTGTCTATTTCGAGTTGACTATGAGGTTGTAGGATTAAACCCTCACAACCTCTCTTTATTTTTCTTTTATTCTCCTCCTTAAACTGCCAAAGAGGTCGTGGGTTCGATCCCCACACGCCTCCCCCTTTATTTTTCTTTTATTCTCCTCCTTAAATCTTCCTAAGAGATCGTGGGTTCGATTCCCACACGCCTACCCCTTTATTATTCTTTTATTCACCTCTTTAATCTACCTAAGAGGTCTTGGGATTGATTTCCACATGCCTCCCCCTTTATTTTTCTTTTATTCTCCTCCTTAAATGTGATTGAGAGGTGGTGGTTTCGAATCCCACTTCTCTCATTTCTTATTTTTTTAAAGTTACTTTTTCCAGCCAATACCATGGTTTGAATCCCCTTCACGACATTTCTTTTAACTTCTTTATTTTCATGATTTTTAACATCATGGTGAGGTCACGGGTTCAATCCTCCATGACCTCACTTGTTTTTATTTATTTTTTTCAACATTTGAATGCTCTTTGCTGACCAAAATTCATCACTAAAAGTAGGAAATTTTCTTTTGATTTTTTAGAATACTTTTATCAAGTTACACCTTAGTTCTTAGGGGAATTTCGCAGTGCATTTACAACGTTTTAGGTGCGTTTTCATCGATTCGTTTAGAGAAGATATTATCGCTCAAATCAGAAACATTTAAACTCATATGAACATCACATTTACATCAACATGTGTATATGAAATATATAGAACAATCATGCCATTCCATGTCCTAAACCATGAACAATAGCCACGGAAACACAATACACACAGACGTAGTTACATTTTCGGAAACATCAACATAATGAACATAATTCCAAATATATATATAAACACATAATCATCACGAAAACACGTTTTATCCCTAGGTTCTACCAGCAAAAATAACCAAACTATGATTCAATGGGAGCTAGTGACAGAGACATGCAACTGGGAACAATTCTATTTTTTTGGAATGAATATTTTGAACCTTAAGGGGTCTCTTGGGAAAGGGACCAAGAGAGAAGAGAACCCATACCTTTTTGACGTTCAAACCTCGACTTGCTGCCCAAAGAACCCCTCCAAACACACGTCTAATTCCAAGAGCTACAACACCAACTTGACGGGAAAACTCTCTATTTGCCTAACGTGTTTGATTAATTGTTTGTTCATAATTTTCGTTGTGAGTTCTTCAAGTGTGAAGAACTTTTTGTTTACCTACTATTTTTGTACGTTAATTGGCAGAGAAAAACGTGAGTGAGAGTGATAGAGACGTGAGAGAGAGAGATGAGAATGGGAGAAAAGGGTTTTCTTAGGCTTGGGAGTCTAGTTTAGAACTTAGTCAAATAAGGTTTTATTTAATTATTAAAAAACTGATTTCCTTTTATTTAAAATCAGATAATAAATAATAAATATAAATTAATTACACTAATTTACCAACTTAAATTTTAAAAAATTTAATTCATTGTTTCCACCTAGGTTCGAACCCGGGTGGAGCAAGACTTCACTTCAAGAGCCCCATTTCGGCCCTCTCTCCATAAAATGCCCCTCCACCTTATTAGTTAAATAATTAATTATATATTTAGAATAATTACGATACTACCCTTAACCTTGAAAAAAAACCATTTTACCCATAGACCCTCCAAACGTAAGATTTTCCCTTTTTAATTTCGGTAAAGACTCTCTCAAGTAAATCTTCATATTCGAGAGCCCTACATGGTTAGACCTAACCTTTCCTAGCTCAACTAACTCCCCAAGTTAGTTTTCTTTGATGTAGCATGGGTTCTGAGATCTGATTCTACGTGCATCAATCCGTGTGAACCCGGTCTAATTGTTGGCATTCTAGACACATTAAGCATTACTTAGCATATCCATTTTTAGGGTTGTTAGAATAATATCAGTTTCAAAATTAATCATATAATTTACACAAGGCAATTCAAAACATCAATTACCACAGATAAGGCTCAAAATCAAATTATGAGGAATTTCCTTCTCACTACAACATGAGCTTAACATACATTACATGAGTCAATTATGAAAAGTTCAAATTACCAACATGGTACATGTTATTTCATAAAGACTCACCATATCAAAATACACAAAATAACTCAAAACAAGCCAAAGAGCAACATTTCAAGTCAAAAGTGCATTTCACTGTAACTTAATGTAGTGACACAAAAAATGCATATATTTGCAAAACTTCACCAAATATCCCAAAACATCAATTTTAGTCATTAATTTCATTATTAATAGGAAGAACTAACCTCATTTATAAAATAGATGAGGGTAACAGGACTTCATGTGGGCCTCAGCCTCCCACGTCGCACCCTCAACTAGGTGGTTCTTCCATAACACCTTTACGGAAGCCACATCTTTGTTCCTCAACTTCTTTTCTTGTCTAATAAGGATTTGAACTGGAATCTCTTCATAGAACATGTTATCATTCAAACCAAAACCCTCAATACGAAGAATAGACTCGGGAACACCGATAAATTTCGCAAGTATAGAAACATGGAAAATTAGATGAACTGAAGCCAATTCACTAGGGACACTACTAACCCTTTCCAAGATCAAAAAGGGACCCACATAAGGAGGACTCGACTTTCCTTTCATTCTAAATCTAACCACCCCTTTCATAGGAGAAATTTTAAAGTACATCCTATCACCTTCTTAAAACTCTAAATCCCTTCCCCTATGATCAGCAAAAGACTTTTGTTGACTATAGGATGTTTGCGATTGATTCCTTATGATATTAACCTTCTCCAAAGTCTTATTAATTAAATACGGACCCAAAAGTCAAGATTCACCCACTTCAAACCATCAAATTGGAGATCTACATCACCTACCACACAAGGATTCATATGGAGCCATGGATATGGATGAATGGAAACTATTGTTGTAAGCAAACTCCACCAAAGGCAAATGTTTATCCTAATTTCCCTTAAAATCATTTATACAAGCTCTAGGCATATATTCAAGGTTTTGAATAGTACACTCTACTTGACCGTCCGTTTGGGGATGAAAAGCGGTTATTAACTTCACCTTAGTACCCAACCCTTCTTGGAATGACCACCAAAACCTAGATGTGAATTGTGCACCCCTATCCGATATGATGGAGTATGGAATGCCATGGTGACCCAACGGTTCATCTATGAAGATCCTTGCATAATCATCTGCCCAATAATTATTCTTAACGGGAAAGAAATGAGTCAATTTTGTCAACCTATCCATAACGAACGAAATGAGTCGATTTTGTCAACCTATCCACAACCACCCATATAGAGTCATATTGCTTTTGTGTCCGAGGAAAACCTACCACAAAATCCATATTGATGTCTTCCCACTTCTACAAAATCCAACTTGGATTTCTTGTAGTAAACTACCCTACTTTTTGTGTTCGGCTTTCACTTGTTTGCAATTTGGACACTTTGCAACAGATTCCTCTATGTCCTTCTTCAAACCTTCCCACCATAAAAATTCCCTAAGGTCATGGTACATTTTTGTTGACCCCATATGAATGGAGTAACGAGACCCATCTACTTCCTCAAGGATTCGTTTCCTCAAACAATTTACATTGGAAACACACAACAATCCTTGATACATCAATACACCACCACCCCTAAGGATAATGACTCATTAATCTTACGAAGAACCGATTCCTTCTAATCCATTAATGGTTTATCAAGGTGTTGTTTGGACTTCACCTCAACCACCAATGATGACTCAGAGTTATGGTGGACCATAAAACCACCATTCGGAGAATATTCCAACCTCACACCTAATTTAGCCAACCATTGAACATTTTTCACTACGTCTTTCTTGGCTTCCACTACATGAGATACACTACCCATGATCATACGACTTAGAGCATCCGCAACCACATTGGCCTTGTGGTGGTGATAAAGAACAATCATCTCGTAATCTTTCAACAATTCCAACCACCTTCTTTTGCGGTAACTTATTTTTAGTAAACACATAGTGGAGACTCTTTTTGTCGGTATACACATCATCATGAACACCATGCAAGTAATGCCTCCATATTTTCAAGGAAAATACACAGCCACTAAATCAAGATCATGAGTTGGATAGTTCCTCTCATGCACCTTAAGTTGCCTAGAAGCATAGACAATTTATTTCCCATATTGGATAAGCACACACCCTAAACCCTCTCGGGATGCATCAAAATAAAAAACAAAGCCCTTTGTACCCTCCGGTAAAGTCGACACTGGAACGGAAGTAATCGTATCTTTCAAGATTTGGATGTTTCTCTCATATGCCTCTGACAATTCAAATTTCTTACTCTTTTGAGTCAAAGTAGTCAAGGGAGATTCAATGGAAGTAAAACCATCCACAAACCTCCGATAATGACCCACTAGACCCAAGATAGTCCTAACGTCGGTTGGGGTCAATGGTTTATGAATTTTTAGGCACCTTCATTTTCCTTCGATCAACCTCAAATCTTTAAGTAGAGATTATATGACAAAGAAACTCCACCGACCTCAACCAAAACTCACATTTACTATACTTGGCAAATAATTGGTTCTCCTTAAGCACTTGTAAAACCACCCTCAAATGGTCCATTTGTTCACTCTCATTTTTCCAATATACCAAGATGTCATCAATGAAGACAATGACAAATAAATTTAGGTAATTTGGAAACACCCAACTTATGAGGTCCATAAATGCCTCTGAGGCATTAATGAGACGAAAGGACATTACTAAGAACTCATAGTGACCATATCTAGTCCATAATGAATTTTTTGGTATATACTCACCTCTCACTCTAAATTCGTTATATCCCGATCGCAAATCAATGTTTGAAAAGTAGCTCTACCCTTGGAGTTGATCAAACAAGTCGTCAATCTGAGGAAGAGGATACTTGTTATTTGTAGTAACTTTATTGAGTTGGCAATAATCAATACACATTCTAAGTGAACCATCCTTCTTCTTCACAAAAAAAACTGGAGCACCCCTTGGAGAAATACTAGTTCTCATGAAGCCTTTGTTTAGTAGATCTTTGAGTTGAACCTTCAACTCTTTCAGTTGAGATAGAGCCATCTGATAAGAAGGAATTGAGATGGGATTTGTGTCTGGTAACAATTCTATCAAAAATCAATTTCCTGTTCAGGAGGAATAAAGGGAAGATAATTAGGAAAGACCTCTTGAAATTCCCTCACTACGGGAACCGACTCAATAGGAGTAATTTTGGAGACTAAATCTTTGACTTTTACTATATAGTATAAAAACCCTTTCTAGATCATTTTATAACCCTTAAGACAAGAGATGATAAGACCTCTAGGAATAGAATTTCCCCCCTTCCACTCTAAAATGGGCTCATTTGGAAAGTTAACCTTCACCACCCTCGTTCTACAATCTATAGAGGCAAAGTAAGCATGCAACCAATAAATACCCAAAATGAATTATAAATCAAGCATATCAAGTTCTACTAGTTCAACATAAGTAACTCTATTAGTCAATATTGTAGGAAAATTTCTATACACCCTTTTTAAAATAAACGACTCACCTACTGGGGTAGATACCATAAAAGGTTCATTCAAAATATCGGGAAAAATGTCAAAATTTATAGCTACTAGAGGAGTAACAAATGACAAGGTAACACATGGATCATGTAAAGAAAACACATCAATAGAGAAGACTTTCGACATACCGGTCACCCATTGGGGGAAGTATCTTGCTCACCCCCAGAATGGAGACCATAAATCGATTCTTCTTTGGATCTTCATTAGAGACACTTTCTTGCCCACTCTCCTTGTATTGCCCCTTCACATTTGGGCAATATCAAATCTTGTTCGCACTTTTACCACAACCAAAATAATTATTTGTTCCCTTAAGACAATCACCATAATGCTTCTTCCCACATTTTCCAAAAGTTGTATTCTTGATTGGTGAACTAGTACCCCTTCCCTTTTCACGCTTAGGGTTAGACACCCTATCATCCCTAGACTTACGAAACTTAGAAGGAACTTGATTACAACCCTCTTTTTGAACCTAGGCTTGTCTTAGATATCAAGCCTGGCCTTTGATGAACCACCATCAAAAGAACTTGCCCTCTTAGAATCTCTACTCTTTCTCTTAGCCCTTGCATTTTCCACTTGTTGAGCATAAACTATGAGACGATAAATGTTTAGATTGTCATGTATCATAGCCGAATGACATTCCTCTTGCAAGTCATCTGACACTCCCATCACAAAGCGGTTAATTTCATCCCTAGGATCGGAAACCAAAGAAGGAGCATATTTTTACAAATTAATGAATTTCAAGGAGTATTCAAGCACACTCATAACCCCTTGATGAAGGTTGATGAAATCCACCACTTTAGCTTCCCACTTATCCCTAGTAAATAATTTATCGAGTAAAGCTTTTTTGAACACCTCCCAAGTCCAGGGTCCACCTCTCAAAGACTTATTGTCCCTCCATTGGATGTACCACGCTTAGGCCACATCTTTGAGTTGGTAAGTGGCTAACTCGGCCTTCTAACTAATAGTAAACCCCATAGTATAAAGGATCTTGTAGACATCATCAATGAAATCTTAGGGGTATTCTTCAACATTAGACCCCTAGAAACTAGGGGGATTCATCCTAGTGAAATCCCTCAAAGGGGAGGCCATAGTCCAAACATGTTTATTTGGTCGGGGTACAACCTCAGATTAGATTGGGTCGTCATGGCTTGAGCTTGAGTAGTGATGGCATATGCTTGAGTAGTAATGTATTGGGCCATGTGAAGAAGAGTAGCCCATATGTCACCATCTATCAAAGGGGAAGGATTGATCAGGTCTTGGTCATCATTAACTTCTTCCTCAAAAGGAGGAACTTCATTGCCTCAGCGAGAAGCTCCCACATTGGCAATCTCTTCTTAAAGTTTTCGTGACGAGTTCCTTCGAGTACTCATTGACTAAAATCACAATAAGAGGGTTAGATGCTAAAAGTATGTAGAGTCAAAACTCTAGAGGCACGATATTGGAATTTTAAGAAAGTGAGAGTATTCTAAGCATCTTATAGGTTCCTATCCATAAGTGTGGTGTGCTTCACAATTATGAATACCAATCTACATAGACGTGGTTGAGAGAGACATCGACTCAAAGATATTCAATCTCATGCTCTGTTACCAAGTTTGTCATATCCAGGGAGAACCCCCCTAGACGTAATAGGCGTCGTCGTCCTCATTTAGGATTAATACTACCCTCTTAGCTTACATCATTACATTCATAGGTCAAAATGTGGAAAATTTAAAAACATTTCATTACTTCTACATTGAGGTTTACATAGACCTCTACATACAAATAACATTTATATCGAGTGTACATAGACTCTTCGTGTAGGAAGATTACTTAGTATTCTATTTTATTGCACATAGATATAGAAGATATAACATAGTCTCAAATTGATTTCTCATCTCATAAACATCTTTCACGAGTATATCAAATTGGTCCTAGCTCATGCATCAATGTACTAAAACCACATATAGGTTATACAATGTTTAGTACCCCAATAAAAATGAAAGATCATAAGACTCTTAAAACTAAACAACTTCATAGCTTGATAGTGGAATTAACCTTGGAAAGTGAGGACCAACCCAACTTGGATGAATAAGAATTCCAATTCTTCCTTCAATGTTGTCTCTAAGCCCTTCAACAACGGGAACCTAAAATGTTGGGGAAAAAGGAGAAAATGGGGTGAGTACCCCACTTGTACTAAGTATGAGACCACATGCACACATATTATCAAATCATGCCAAAAAAGAAATTTGATCAAAACATGCCATTTTTTATTTCGAAAGTCTTATGAATACTCAAGAAGACAATACCAATCAATAAGTCATATTCATTAAGTCAAAAGCATGTACATCACAACACCAACAATACTAAGTCTAATCAAGTCAAAATTCATATCATATAATTGAACACATAGCCAAATAAACCCTATCATCAAGTTATATAAACAACAAACATGAACAAGAGTGCATTATAACATAACTAAAGCAAGATATTACCCATGCACCCTCATCTAGTCAACAAGTGCAATGACCAAGCCAAGCCCCATTACCTTACTCAATCAAGTGTACTCAACAATAACCATGACCAATATCCAACTTCACATAGCATATCATTAAGAGTACATATCATCATTCTACTTTAGACATAAAAACCAAACACATAAGCACAAGTGAATTCAACATCATGAAACACCATCAATGTGCAAGATCATCATATACATATTATGCACCATTATAAGCACATATATATATATATATATATATATATATATATATATAAGAACATCCTCCTAAGACTTCCTACAACTCTAACCAGTGCAATATTTAGGTAGAGTCCCATACCCCTACTTAGACTAAGCTAAGCCCTGTAGGTTATCCTAGTTAGAAATCATTCCTTTAATTCATTTTATCTTTTGGGAAAATCTTGCCTTAACCAACATAGACCACATGAGATAATTTGGAATCCGGTGTCATGGAACACTACACGGAAGGAAGGAGGACTACTTGCCGAGGTAGTACCAAAACATGAACATAGCAACTACGTGGATCCACTAGCTAGTATTCCTATGGGGGAAACATAGTTCAAGAACTAGGATATATAGTTTGGATACTCTTTATGATACATGCATTAATATCTCCAATCTCAACAGTACATTAGTGATTCTACATTCCCCATGTGGGAAGGAAAATCCTCACTCTAGTTCACTCAGTGCTAAGCTAGAGTCCCTTATGAAATGTCTTTCATACCTTTATTAATCATCATAGCTTAATGTAGGTTATAAGGTCTATGACTTGTATAATCATTATCATCATAGGTGAACAAGAATTGCATAAGTATATTCTTTTCATTACAATTCATATAAGTGAGGTTAACACAATAAAATATCACTTCATAATAAGGCACATTAGTAAATTATCACCAATCATATAAGATTTACATCTTACCCAACACCTCACAAACCATAGTCAAGACATTTCAAATCAACATCATACCAACCCTATCTATCTTAATATAAGATATACTTCAATACACTATAATTATTTAATCACAATTTACCACAATTGGAGTAAGGAAAAGGGATTTCAAGACTTACCAAATCTCCTTCATAATCCATCATCAATGTCTTACAATCAACCCTTAAATCAACCCTATAAGGGTATAACATAATAATAAATCAATAACAAACATGACAAAAAATCCAATTGTATCACTACATCACAATTTATTATTAGTTCATAACTTAAGATAAGAGACTTAGGTCAAATTCATAATATACTTCATAACCTAGATCAATTTCTCAAGAACTAGCATGATTCAACTATAATTAATTCTAATCTATTAATTATTGATAAAACAACATCATAGGATAGTAATTCAACCAAGAAACTATTCAATTGAACCAACATTACACAATTCATATTGGGATCACAACCTAGGGTTAAGGGGAATAGGTCATCTTCTACAAACTAGACCAATCCGTCAAGAGATAACATAATTAAGTTAGAATACATGTTAATCTATTCATAATATCCAAAATAAATAATAAATAAATTAATTCACAAGCTTAATTTTGAGATTGGAAAAGAGCCACATAAAAACAAAACTTTTGAAATCAATTTGATGGAACCCTTTGAGGAAATAGGTCTCAAAGGTGAAAAAAATATCATTACCTTACTAATTGATGAAGATTCATGGATAAATTCGACCCTTTGAAGACCTTGAACCCACCCCTAGCTTGGTCTTCAATGGAGTTTTTCCACTAGAGAGAGAAAGAAGAGAGAAAGAAGAATGTTTTGGGTTAGGGAATTACGAGAGCTTAACATAGTCTAATTAGCATAGGGAAATTATATAGGTGGTTAACTAACTTAATTAGACTTCCCCTAACCCCTAATTAACCTCCTAACTAATACAAATAAGTAAATAAAATAATTCAAAATGTGCGGCAAAAAGAGTCACCACAGATGACATCTCGATCGTCGGATCGTGTGTCAATCGACGGCCACTGTACACCTCCATGCTGCATCTGTCGATGACTTCAGAGACTATAAAAAAGAGTATTCCCATGGATTTTGATAACTGTCCATCGACGTAATAAGTCCATGCCCAATCCATTGGTGGACACTACCTTGGGCAGCCTTGGACCCCAACATGCAAGGGTCCTCCACGAGGGCCCTTGGTATGTCCTTAGGGATTCTTGCCATGATTTTTGGACTACAAATCAACTTTAATACATTTTAGACACTTTTCCACAAATTTTCATCATTTTCCGACTCCTAAAAGCTAGTCGAATAGGCTAAGTCACGCTAGTACCTCATTGAACTAGTTTCTGGACATCATGGACGTTCTTGGAAATTTTGACTTCTAAACTTCCTAAATGACTTAGATACATAAAAATATACAATAAAAAGTGTCTAAACCATTTGACACTTATGTTAGGCTCTAGAGAATGGTCATATGACTCAAAATATCCACTAACACATTGTCCTTGTCGGTGTGGTAGAGAACACTCATGTCATAATCTTTCAATAATTTCAATCATCTTCTTTGACGAAGATTCAACTCCTTTTTGGTAAAAACATATTGAAGACTCTTATGGTTGGTATACACATCCATATGAACACCATACAAGTAATGCCTACTTATTTTCAAAACAAACACTACGGCCGCTAATTCGAGATCGTGAGTTGTATAATGCTTCTCATGCACCTTGAGTTGTTTAGAGGAATAGGATACAACCTTCTTATATTGCATAAGAACACACCCAAACCCACTCGGAATGCATAACAGTATACCACAAAACCCTTGGTAACCTCTCATAGAGTCAACACTGAGCAGAGGTACATCTATATTTCAAAATTTGGAAGCTTCTTTCACATGCCTCTGACCACTCAAATTTCACACACTTTTGGGTCAAGATAGTCAAAAAAAAATTTAATGGACGCAAATCCATCCACAAACCTCCTATAGTATCCGTCTAAATTCAAGAAACTTATAATGTTTGTTGGAGTCAATTCGCTAGGTAAATTCTTAACCGCCTCAGTTTTCTTTGGATCAACCTTTATACCCTCACTTGAGATGATATGACCAAGACACACCACCGATATCAACCAAAACTCACACTTTCTCTACTTGGAAAATAGGTGGTATTCCTTTAGGACTTGTAATCCACTCTCAAATGACCTATATGATGACCCTCATTTTTTGAATACACCAAGATATCGTTAATGAAGACAATCACAAAGGAATCTAGTTAATTTCGGAACACCCTATTAATTAGGTCCATAAAAGTCGCCGGGGCAGTTTTGAGACCAAAGGAAATTACTAGGAACTCATAGTGACCATACATAGTTCGAAATACTTTTTTATGTACATCCTGACCTCTAATCGTATGTTTGTGATACCCCGGTTTGAAGTCAATCTTATAAAAGTAGCTGTCCCTTTGGATTTGTTCAAAAAAGTCGTCAATCCGATGGAGAGGATACTTGTTCTTAATGGTGACTTTATTGAGTTATCTATAATCAATACACATCCTAAGGGACCCATACTTCTTCTTAACAAATAACACCGGATCTCCCCATGGTGAAATAGTAGTTTGAATAAACCTCTTATTTAACAAATCCTTGAGTAGAAGCCTTAACTCTTTCAATTCCACCACATCCGGTAAGAAGGGATTGAAATGGGATTCGTATCTGGTAATATGTCAATACCAAAATCAAGTTCCCGTTCGGGAGGAATTTTGAGCAAGTCATCGGGAAATACTTTCAGAAAGTTTTTCACTACGGGGTGTCACACCCGGGTCCTATACCCTAGATGTTACAGACGCCATTAACCGCTCAGAGCTCGCAGATAAGCTTCTTCTTAGTTTTCATCACAATCATATAGTTAAATTTAGCAGAAAATTTAAATCTTTTTAAATATACTGAAGTTTACTTAGACTTCATATACTTCCTGCATAAGAGTGATATTCTAATATCTCAAAATAAACAACCATCTATTAACAAATTGAACAATTGAAATAAAGAATTCATAATATTATTAATAGTTGCCAATCCAACCTTAATACAAAAGCTTGAACAAATGTTTAAATGGAAAGACTAGGTACAACATCCGCTAGGTATTTCTAATCTACTAAATCTAGATAATAAAGCGTAGGCATCCTCGAACTCAAGAGGGCCCACCAAAGTCTGGAGGTACTTGTCCAAACCACTTCAACTAATCTTCAATCTTCTTCATGGACCTGCACCTATAAAAATAGTAACGTATATGGTTTAGTACACACTTGTACTAAGTATGGGTATATGCAAATAAATACATAAGGACTATGCATGATTGAAGAAAGCTCTTCCTATAGCAACATGCCTTTTTTTGGAAAGTGAAGTCGCTTCACTTTCGTAATTGGTTAGTTATGAATCATGCTATGAATATGCCATATTTTCATGCATTTAAAGAACACAACTCATTTTCTATACAAAAATAAGCTTGGAATCTTGAACATCATTTTAGAAAAATTCAAGCAAAATTTAATATTTTGGCTCCCCTTAGGCCGAGAGCTCCCTCTTCCAGACTTAGTTTATATTTCAGTGTTTTCATCTTTTTGTTGTGTTGTTCAATGATCTACTTTGATCCTATGTTTAACTTAGGAGTGCAATGATTCATTCTAGTCCATTACTACAACGAATCAAGTAAGTAATCAAAAAGACTAAGGAAATGATTTTACTATCCTATCACAAGTTATTTTTTCCATTCTTGTTAAATATGGCATGAAGTCTTTATAAGCCAAAATTTATTGTCTATGACCATTATTTGATCATTTGCATAATATAAAGATGATGGAGCATATTTTCATTCTCCAATTGATGAGTCATTATGTTTTGCTCCGTTTATTCGCATAAGCCAATATGTGTTAAAACTTCATTCTTATCAAACACTATGATTTGATATCCTTATGTTTTTGTTTACTGAGTTCAATTTAAACTTACTTTTCTTATTCTTTGATCTTATGTTCACTTTGAACATGCTAGGTTGACTCAGGATATTCTTTTAAGACTTCCATTGGGATCTTTTTGTGCAATGACTAAGAATCACTTACATAATTACTTAGTCTAACCTCACCCTTTGGTCATCCTATACGAACACACCTCATCTTTCTAGTTCTTTCTTTTTTTATTTCTTACGTTCTTAAAGAAATCTTTAAAATTTAACCGACATAGATCATGTGAGCTAACATGAAACCCAGTATCTTCCACACACTGAAAAGAGGTGGTCCACCAGCTAAAGTGAAACCAAAGACTTCCTAGCTTTCTTAGGTGGATCCACTAGCTAGTAACATATGCTGGAGACATATTTCAAAGACTAGGAGAATTTGTAGAACCTTATCCACCTTGGTGCTAGTCTTATCTCGTGAGGCTTACGTGTTATTGCACAGGCTAATTACTAGTCTATCAGTTCTTAGCTCAATTTATCATACTTCACAACTTTTAGAGTTGACTCATACACTATGGAAGCTTGCTTCTAGTATGAGGTAAGCTTAGCTCAATGGATGACTTCTCATCTCTTTCTATACTTGATGAATGTGAACTTAAATCTTACATTATCATTATGGTGTGAATGGGACTTGTCTCACGATTTCTAACACTCCCTTATGTGAGTATCTTCAACATAATTGTTTAGGTGCAAGTGAGACTTGTCTAACTTCCTTTAACACCCCATTCTAGGTCAATTTTCTAACTCATAAGCTTTTAGTTATTTCATTACTCACCTTAAATTGTTCAATGTAATTTGGTAGTCTTGTACCACTCATTATGAATGCTATAAGGACTTATTCAATGCGATACTATGTTCACAAGTTCATTTAAATATTGTATATTGGGACTTGTCCCAATCATTGGCATGC
This sequence comes from Solanum lycopersicum, assembly GCF_036512215.1. Lineage (NCBI taxonomy): Eukaryota > Viridiplantae > Streptophyta > Magnoliopsida > Solanales > Solanaceae > Solanum > Solanum lycopersicum. Next base: position 22,841,434 of record NC_090804.1, on the reverse strand, counting down.
CCAAGGTTATAAGTTAACTGAGTTACATCTTTTCAAGTCTTCAACATGTATTTGGCCTTACAAGGAACATCATAATTTACATTTGCCATATCAGATTGGTAAGACTTAGTCATCGGCCAATTGTATTACATATTTTGGAAATAATATTCTTGACCAATTCATTGGCAGAAACCAAACTTTCACTAAGCACTTGTCATTATATTATCACTAGCCAAGTCAATTTATTTCATGTATATACTATAGTAATCTCATGTAAATGATATTTTAATCATACAGATCTAATCTATAGGCCTCATTCGACATTATCGCCAACCTACACATAATGATCAGTTACCACCACATACAAACAACATGCTCGAGATTTGCATTATACATACTACTTAAATTAGAAATAGGGAGAACTGGAGAGATGAACGTTCTACAATTTCATCGGGAACAACCTTAGTTTTATTTTTAATGAATTTAAAATGTTTAAAAAGACTCCTGGGGAAAGGAATCCAAGAGATAAACCCAAACCTTACTGTAGAATTGAGTCTACGAAGATCACTTTGTACTTTTCACGAAAATCTTGAAGAATTGCCTTGAAATTGCCTTGGAGAACCAAGAGTATTTTTTCTGTTTTTCTTACATTTGTTCACTATTTTTGAGTTTCAATGTGATTCTAAGTCTTAGGAACTGAATATTTACTAATTCAACTTAGGCTAATTATCTTAATTAAATAAATCAATTAGATAATTACAAAAAAAAAAACCTCTCCTAAATTTACTAAAAATAAGAGAACATTTGACTTTGCCAAATTCTGAAAATTTGCTAAGGGTCTTGGGTTTGACCATGAATTTAAATTAATTAATTGAATTGCTAATTTAATTAATTAACTGACCTAGGGTAATTAGTAAAGTACGTAAGTCACTAGGATCATAACAAACCCCTTTTGATCATCCTAGGTTAGGTACTAGGTTGTTTCTATAGTTAGGTACTCGACTAGAGTCACCCGGTTAGGTCTTAAGATTTCAAGCACACTAGTTAGTTTATGTTAGTTAGTACTAGGTTAGTTAGCTAGTTAGGTAAGTTAGTTAGAGCATAGGATTTTTTTGGAAGCTTGGCCCCATGTGGCTTGACCCAACGCATGTCGTCCCCTTAACCTCCCTAACAGAATCTGTTGGGCTTGGTTGCTTGGTTTCTCAGCCGGTAGCACATGTGCTTGTACATGTGTTGTCGTGCATTTTCCTAAATATGCACTCTATAGTTGCACTTGTGAAGTTCACTTCTTGTCCCAAGGATCCGTAATATGTCCTTGAGCACTACTTAATCTACATGATCATTTTAAATGATCATGTTCTATGATACCTAGCCTTGACACTTAGATGTCTCGTACCTAATGTGTGTAAGCTAAGAAAAAAAATTCTTTCTTAGGGTCTTCATTGCAGGTACAATTCCTAAACAATCTTGGATTGGAGCATTTGGACATCAAAGTATATCTTAAGTTACTTGTTAATACATAGAAAATGGCTAACACCCTTAAGCCAATATTCTCTAACATGCTCAATATTATTTAATATTGGGCATTCGGATGTCTATGTACCCCAATACATATTCTTTAACCTAATATAATCTTCATTATACAAGTACATTTTCTGTAGTGCTACATTATCCCCCCCTTAGGAACATCCGTCCCCGAATGACTATACACATCATTTTGAATCAAAGAGGGTATTTTTGAAAAACACATCAACATACTTTTAACTTTAATCTTTGTGAATATTTGATTCACAACTTACTCTAGATGATTCACATTACTCAACGATTATATGATGCTTCATATCTGAGATTTAGGAACTTCCTTCTCAATCTCACTTAAACTCAATGCACATCACAACTCATGCCACACAAAAATCATGTCAACGCTATACAAAACCAGCAACATGAATGCAAGCATGAACTCATATTGACTCATATAGTGCAAGTATAAAACACACAGTTATGGACTTAAAACACCAAGACCGACTAATGAACTAAAATTTAGAGTTTAATAAATAAAATCAGACATAGGAAGAGTATATCTAACCTCAAGAACTGAACAAGTGAGGGTAACGGGATCCCATGTCGGCCTCGGCCTCGGCCTCCGATGTTGCTCCCTCAACAAGGTAGTTCCTCCGTAGCAACTTTACTATGGCAACCTCCTTGTTCCTCAGATGCATTTGGCGATCTAAACTTTCAATTGGAACCTAAACATAAGAAAGGTTCTCATTGACTCCTAACCCCTCAACAGGAAGGATGGATGTTGGATCACCTAGACACTTTTATGCATCGAACATGAAACATTGGATGAACATAAGCCAAGTCATTTGGTAACATCAATTCATAGGCAACATTCCCTACTCGTTGTACGACCTCATAAGGACCTATATACCTCGGACTTAACTTCCCTTTCCTACCAAACCTCATCACCCCTTTCATGGGTGATATCTTCAAATAGACTTGATACCTACCTAGAATTCAAGAGCCCTCTTTCTGTAATCATCATAGGATTTTTGATGACTGTAAGTAGTAGACAATCTATTCTTGATCAGTCACACATTTTGCATAGACTCATGTATGATCTTAGGGACAAGGATGTAAGACTCTTCTACCTCAAACCACCCAGCTGGGGACCTACATCTCCTGCCAAACAATGCTTCAAAAGGTGCCATCCACATACTGGAATAGTAGTTAATATTATAAGAGAACTCAATCAGTAGCAAGTGATCATCCCAACTCCGCTTGAAGTCAATAACACATCCTCTAAGCAAGTCTTCAAGGGTCTTAATGGTATGATCTGCTTGTCCATCCATCTAAGGATGAAAGTAGTATTGAGCTTCACATGTGTGCCCAAGCTCTTTTGGAAAGATCAGCAAAAGAGAGAAGTGAACTGGGATCCCCTATCATAAATGATAGATAAAGGGATCCCATGCCACCTCACTACCTCATCAACATACAACTTGGCATAATCTTCGGCCCTTTGATTAAACTTCATAGGAATGAAGTGATAAAACTTAGTCATCCTATCAAAAATTATCCAAATGAAATCATGAAGTTTCCTAGTCGTGGGCAGACCAACCACAAATTCCGTATTAATAACCTCCCACTCCCATGTTGGGATCTCAATTAACTGGGTAAGACCTCCAGGCTTGAGGTGTTCGGCCTTAACCTGTTGGAAATTGGGGCACTCCTCCACAAACATAGAAGTATCTCACTTCATACATTCCCACCAATAGATCTCCTTGAGATCATTATACATCTTGTTGGAACCTGGATGAATGGAATACCTTGATCCATGAGCCCCTATAACAATATTAGGTCTCATGTTATCAATATTGGGAACACACAATCTGTGTAGTATCTAAGCACATCATCCTTCCTAAGGAGAATGGTTCATTCACCTTACTCAACACTAAGTCTTTCAACTCCATGAGTACTGGGTGGAGATACTGCTTAGCTTTAACATCTACAACAAATGAGGATTCAGAATTGGAATAAATTGAAACACCCCCACTTAGTGTATCAACCAGCCGTACACCTAACCTAGACAATAGGTGTACCCCTTTAACCAGATCCTTCTTCTCATCATCAATATGAGACACATATCTCATGCTCAATCAGATCAAAGCATCGGCCACTACATTGGCCTAACCTGGGTGATAGTGGACACTCATGTCACAATTCGTGAGCAGCTCTAGCCATCTTCTCTAACGAATATTCAATTCTCTTTCTGTAAAAACATACTGAAGACTTTTATGGTCAATAAATACATTAACATGTACACCATCTAAAAAATGTCTCCAAATTTTTAACGCAAATACCACAATAGCTAACTTAAGATCATAGTTTGGGTAATTCTTCTAGTGGATTTTCAACTATCTTGATGTATATACAATCCACTTACCATCCTGCATAAGAACACACCTCAAACCTACTCGGTGGAGCTCTTTTCACTAGTTTCTGACCACTCAAACTTCGCCTTCTTCTTTGTTAAAGATGTCAATGGTGCAGCAATAGTAGAAAAGCCCTCAACAAACCTGCAATAGTAATTAGTCAAACCCAAGAAACTCTGGATGTCTGTAGGTGTGAGAGGTGTCATCCAGTTCTTTACTGACTCAATCTTTTTTGGAACAACCTCTACACTCTAGTCGGACACAACTTCACCAAAAAAAGGTCACTGATCTAAGGCAAAACTCACATTTGTTGAATTTTGAATACAACTGATGTTCCTTGAGTACTTGTAATGTTATTCTCAAATGTTGTTCATGATCTTCTCTGGTCTTAGAGTATATGAGGATGTCATCTATGAATACTATGACAAAATAATCAAGGTATTCACAAAAGGCCCTATTTATAAGGTCCATAAATGCGGCTAGTACGTTAGTGAGACCAAATAACATGACAAAAACTCGTAATAACCATACCTCGTACAAAAGTCATTCTTAGGGATGTCATCTTGTCTAACCCTAAGCAGGTGATACCCTGACCAGAGATCAATTTTAAAGAATAAACTTGAACCTTGGACCTGATCAAATAGATCATCAATCTTGGGAAGAGGGTATTTGTTCTTTATAGTGAATATATGGAGTTGCCGATAATCAATACACATTCTAAGGGTTCCATCCTTTTTCTTAACAAACAATAATGGAGCACCCCATGGGGATATGCTCGGCTTGATGAAGAATCAAGTAGATTTTTTTACTCTAATTTAAAATCTTTAAGTTCAGCTGGAGCCATTCTATAGGGAGGAATGGGAATCGTTTTGGTGTTGGGGTCTAAATCAATACCAAATTCAAGTTCTCATTCAAGAGGGATTCGTACTTAATCCTCTAGAAAGACATCTTGAAAATCATTCACTATGGACACAGAGTCTATGGAAGGAACTTCATGTTCTAAGTCATTGACTCTGACTAAGTTGTATAAATACCCCTTAGATAACATCTTATTGTCTTTAGGATGGGCGACTATTTGGCATGTTGTATTTGAACTATGCCCTTCCATTTCAGCTCTAACTCATTAGGAAACTGAAACCTTACTATCATGTTTCGATAGTCTATGGTAGCATAGCATTTATGGAGCCAATCCATAACCAAAATTATATCAATGTCAAGCATGGTTAATTCTATTAAGTCAACATAGGTATCTCTATCAAGAACGATTATTGGACAATCTCTATATACCATTTAAGCTCTAATGTTGTCCCCTATGGGAGTACTAACTAGAAAAGGTTCATGCAAAATCTCAGGAAGCAAATCAAATTTACTAGCTACTAAAAGAGTAACGAAAGCGATTGTGGATCCTGGATTTAACAATGCATACATAGGAAAAGAAAGGACATGAAAGGTACTAGTGACCACATCAGCTGACTTGGACTGCTCCTCTCTACCTTGCAGAGTGTAGCACATGTTCTTCTTGAGACGCTCGGCTACAGCAGTAGGATTAGGCTGAGGTTGAGTATTTGCCTTGTCCTGATTCTTCATATGAGGGCAGTCCCTGATTATATGCACAACCATGTCGCACCCATAGCAGGCATTAGAACCTACCATGACCTCACCTCCATGCAAACACTCATACTTACCACATGACTTTCTATCACGCTGGGCATTTCTATCATTACCTACTTGGGGCCAGACTTGCCCCATTTGGTATTTGTGTTCCTGGAAGGAGTAGGATTACCTGAGTGCTGGTGCCCCTTCTTGAACTTGGGCCTGTCCTGGACTCCAAACAAACTCCTAGCAGTGCTAGAACCAGCCTGATCCGAGGGCTTAGGCTTCTTACCTTCTCGACCTCTCTTCCTCTAAAGACTCTCCTCCACCTGATGTGCATGTACCATTAACCTATCAAGGTCCATGTTATTATGCAACACGGCTGCCCGACATTCCTCCTCCAGATCCTCTGATACACCAGTCACAAACCTGCTCATCTCATCCGTGCTACTGGACACCAGGGAAGAAGCATATTCAGAAAGCTTAACAAACTTCAAGAGGTAATCCTTGACTGACATACCTCCCTTACATAAGCTGATGAACTCCTCAACCTTAGCCTCTCTCTTCTCTATGGAAAAGAACCTCTCCTGGAATGCTTGAGAATGTCACAAATGTTGTGAACTTCTCCTGGTGCTCGGCCATCTACCCACATCTTGTACCAAACCTGAGCCACATCCTTGAGCTGGTATGTAGCATACTCAGCCTTCTCCTCTTCATTAACACTCTTAGCACAGAGAATCTTGTGGACCTCGTGCACAAACTCTTGGGGATCCTCATTGGTTCTGCGCCCAAAGTAGACTGGAGAATTTATCCTGGTGAAATCTTTCTGCCTGCTAGAAATGGTGCTAGCATGTGGGTTCTCCATAGGAGCACCCTCTCTAGTGGCTTGGGAAATGATAGCGTATGCCTGAGCAGTGATGGTTTGAGTCATCTGAACCAGTGCTGCTCTCACTTCTTTATCCTTCAACCCAGCTGGGTTAATAGGCACTTGCACTCCAGTAACTGGGGCTTGAGTAGGAGCTTGGTTTCCCCCAGCAGCTGCTTCTCCAACTCTCCTGCCTGCATTTCTTCTTGCGTTCATTTTTCTACACTCACACACAAGATGGAAGTTAGATTCTAGAATTTAAAAAATGTCAAAAATCTACACATCACGATAAAAAGTAGAAGAAGGGAAGATTCTTAGCATCACTAAGTCTCTAAGTCATGATTGTGGTGCACTTCACAATCATAAGCTAGAAATTACGCAATGTGGTTGTTTTGAGCCTTAGATCCTAGGTAATTTAACCTCATACTCTGATACAAAGTTTGTCAAACTCGGATCCTAAACCCTAGATGAGACCGGCGTCGTTAACCTTTAAGAGGTCGCAGACAAGCCTCTTCTTAGTTTTCATCATAATCATACAGTTAAATTTAGCGGAAAATTTAAAACTTTTATATTTACTAAAGTTTACTTAGACTTCATATAAATACTTCATAAGAGTGATATACTAACAACTCAAAATAAAAAACCATATATTAATAGATCGAACAATTGAAATGAAGAATTCACAATATCAATAATAGTAGCCAAACCAACCTAAATACAAATGATTGAACAAATGTTTGAAAGGAAACGCTAGGGACAACATCCACTAGCTATTTTTATTCTACTAAAGATACAGATTAAAGCGTAGTCATCCTCGAACTCAAGAGGACCTACCAAAGTCTTGAGGTACAAGTACAAACGGCTTAAACTGATCTTCAATCATCTTCAAGGACCTGCACCTATAAAAATTGTAATTGATATGGGTTAGTACATACTTGTACTAAGTTTGGGTGTATGCACATAAACACATAAGGACTATGAATGATCAAACAATGCTCTTCCTATAGCAACATGCCATTTTTTGTAATTGAAGTCACTTCACTTTCCTAATTTGTTATTTATGAATCATTCTATGAATATGACATATTTTCATGCATTTAAAGCACAAAACTCATTTTCTATATGAACATAAAACCTTGTAATCATGAACATAATTGTAGAACAACTTAAGGAAAATATAATAATTTTGCTCCTCTTAGGCCAAGAGCTCCCTCTCCCAAACATGGTTTATTTTTCAGTCTATTCTTCTTTTTATTGAGTAGTTCAATGATCTCCTTTGATCCTATGTTTTACTTACAATGCAATGATTCATTGTATTCCCATCACTACGATGAATCAAGTAAGTAATCCAAAAGACTAAGGAAATGATTTGACAACCCAACTCACAAGTTATTCTTTCCATTCTTGTTAAATTGGGCATAAAGTCTTTATAATCCAATCTTTATTGGATAGTCCCATTATTTGATTATCTAAATAATATAAAGATGTTGGGCCATATATTTATACTCCAATTGATGAGTCATTATGTTTTGCTCCCATTATTGGCTTAATCCAATAACTTTTAAAACTTTATTCATATCAAATACTGATGATTTGATATACTTATACTTTTGCTTACTTAGTTCACTTTGAACTTACAGTTCTTCTTCTTTGATCTCATGTTCACTTCGAACATGCTAGGTTGACTTAGGATATTATTTGAAGGATTCCATTGGGATCTTTCTGGGCAATGACTTACATTATTACTTAGTCGAACCTCACCCTTTGGTTATCCTATCCGAAAACCCCTTATCTTCCTAGTTCTTTCTTTCGTACTTTCTTACTTTCTTAAAAAAATCTTTAGCATTTAATCGACATAGATCATATGAGCTAACACGAAATCCAGTGTTTTCCCCACACTGAAAAGAGGTGGTTCATCGGCCTAAGTGAAACTGAATACGTCCTATCTTTCTTAGGTGGATTCACATGCTAGTAACCTATGCTGCTGACATAGTTCAAAGACTAGGAGAATTTGGAGAACCTTATCCACCTTGTTTCTAGTATCATCTTATGAGGCTTACATGTGCTTGCACAAGCTCATTACTACTCTATTGGTGCTTAGCTCAATTTATCATACTTTACAACTTTTAGTGTTCATTCATGCATAGTGGAAAGTTGCTTCTAGTATGAGGTATGGTTAGCTCAATGGATGACTTGTCATCCCTTTTTTATACTTGAAGAATGTGAACTTAAATCTTACATTATCATTATTGTATGAATGAGACTTGTCTCATGATTTCTGACACACTTTTATGTGTATCTTTAACATAATTGTTTAGGTGCAAGTGAGACTTCTCTCACTTCCTTTAGCACCCCATTCTCAATAAATTTCCTAACTCATAAGCTTTTAGTTATTTAAGTACTCACCTTACCTTGTTCAATGTTATCTGGTAGTCTTGTACAACTTTTTATGAAAATTATAAGGACTTCTTCAATGTGCTACTATTTTCACAAGTTCATTTTAATAGGTTATGTTGGGAATTGTCCCAATCATTGTCATACCCTAGGTTATGAGTTCATTGAGTTACATCTTGTCAAGTCAATCTTTAACATGTATTTGGCCTTAAAAGAAACATAATAATTTACATTTGCCATATAATACTGGTATGACTTAATCATTTTCCAATTCTATTACATACATTGGAAATAATATTGCTGGCCAATTTATTGGCATAAACCAAACTTTCACTAAACACTTATCAAGATATAATCACTAGCCAAGTCATTCACTTCTTGTATAACTATAGTAATCTCATATAAATGATACTTTAATCATAAGGATCTACCCTATAATCCTCATTCGACATTATCACGTAAACCTACACATAATGATCAGTTAGCACCACATACCAACAACATGCTCGAGATTCGCATTATGCATACTACTAGAATAGGAAATAGAGAGAACTAGGGAGATGAATGTTCGACAATTTCATCGGCCACAACCCTAGTTTTGGTTTTCTTTACTACAAAACATTTGAAAAGCCTCCTGGGAAAAGGAATCCAAGAGATAAACCCATACCTTACTGTAGAATTGAATCTACGAAGATCACCTTGTACTTTACACGAAAATATTGATGAATTGCCTTAAAATCGCCTACATAGAACCGAGAGTATTTTTCAGTTTTTCTTACATTTTTTCACTATTTTTGAGTTTCAGTTTGAGTCTAAATCTGACGAACTGAATATTGACTAATTCAACTTAGGCTAATTAACTTAATTAAATAAATCAAGAAGCAAATTACCAAAATGCCCCTCTTAAATTGTCTAAAAATATGAGCCATTTGACCTAGCCAAACTCTGAAAATTTGCTAAGGGTCTTGGGTTTAAACATTAATTTAAATTAATTAATTAAGTTGCTAATTTATTTAATTAAGTGACCTAGGGTAATTACTAAAGTACCCCTTATTCACTAGGACCATAACAAACCCCTTTGGCCCATCCTACGTTAGCTAGGATGTTTCTTTAGTTAGCTACTCGGCTAGCGTCACCCGGTTAGGTGTTTAGATTTCAGGCACACTAGTTAGTTCATTTTAGTTAGTACTAGGTTAGTTAGCTAGTTAGGTAAGTTACTTTGATCCTAGGATTGGTTAGGAAGTTGCGCCCCGCATTGTTTGACCCGACGCCTGCCAGGCCCCCACCCTAACCGAATCGGTTGGGCTTGGTTGCTTGGTCTCTCGGTTGGTAGCACATGTGCTTGCACATGTGATGTCGTGAACTTTCTAACCATGCACTCTGTAGTTGCACTTGTAAAGTTCACTTCTATTCCCAAGGATCCTCCCTATGTCCTTGGGCACTACTTAACCTACATGATCATTTTAAATGATCATGTTTTATGGTACCTTTGATTGACACTTGGATGGCTTGTACCTAATGTGTGTAAGCTAAGAAAACAAAAAAATTTAGCTTAGGGTCTTCATTGTAGGTACAATTCCTAAACAAGCTTGGATTGGAGCATTTAAACATTAAAGTATATCTTAGGTTACTTGTTAATACAAAGAAATTGGCCAACACCCTTAAGCTAATATTATCTAACATGCCCAATATTACTCAATATTGGTCTTAGAGCATTTGAATATCAAAGTATATCTTAAGTTACTTGTTAATACATAGAAATCGGCTAACACCCATAAGCCAATATTCTCTAACAAGCCCAATATTACTCAATATTGGGCATTAGGATGCCTATATACCCCAATACTTATTCTTAAAACCTAATAGACTCTTCACTAGACAGGTACATTTTCTGGAATGTTACATGGGGACCGACTCAATAGGAGGGATGTTGGACTCAAGATATGTGACTCTTACAATATGGTAAAGACACCCTTTAGAGATCATTTTACAAGCCTTAAGATAAAAAAATTGTACAACCTCTAGGAATTAAGTTACCCCTCTTCCACTCTAAGATGGGTTCATCAGGAAAATTAACTTAACCAATTTTGATCGAAAATCAATTGAAGAAAAAGAAGCATCACCCAATCCATTCCTAAATAACATCAAAATAAACCATATCAAGTTCTACCAAATCAACCCATGTAACTCTATTAGGAAAAGATATAGGATAACTCCTATAGACTCTTCTATCCATAACGGAGTCACCCACCAGGGTCGTAACCAAAAATGGTTCAGTTAAAATATTGGGTAGAACATCAAACTTTTTAGCTACTACAGGAGTTAAAAAAGACAATGTAGCACCAGGATCAAGTAAGCATAAACATCATAGAATTGACTTATAACATACTTGTAACCATATCGGGGGACTCTTTTTGTTCAACCCTAGAGCGGAGAGTATAAAAGTAGTTCCTCTTTTGACCCTCGAAACTAGGACCACTTCATTGAGCTCGACCACTCTTCTTCTCTTGACTCCTCACATTAGGGCAATCCTTAACCTTATGACCCTCCTTTCCACAACCAAATCATTTTCCCTTTCTAACTAGACACTCACCCTAATATTTCTTACCACATTTGGAAAAACTTGGTTCACTTGGTGAATTTCCACTTATAGATTTTTGGGAATTAAGTTTAGACACCCTATGCTTGTTTTCCTTAGGAAAGTTGGAAATAATATGGTTGCAAACCTTTTTTTGAACCTAGGCTTGTTTTGAATCTCAAGCCTACCCTTGGAAGTACCCCCTTCATAAGACTTCCCTCTTAAACTCCCTATTCTTCCTCTTGATTCGAGTCTCCTCAACTTGTTGAGCATGAACCATCAACCTCAAAAATATCCATATTGTCATGGAGCATCGCTGAAAAGACACTCTTCAACCAAATAATCGGACACTCCCGTAACAAAGTGACTCATCTCATCCCTTGGGTTAGACACCGAGGAAGGAGCTTACTTGGACAATTTGGTGAACTATTAGGAGTACTCTTGCACATCTATACCTATTGACGAAGGTTGATTAATTCCTCCACTTTGGCCTCCCTTTTCTCCCTAGGAAAGAAACGATCAAGAAAAGCCCTTCAAAACACCTCCTAAGTGAGAGGACCTACTCTCAAGGCCCTATTGTCTCTTTATTGAGTATATCATTGAGTTCATAGGAAGCTAGCTCCCCTTTCATTTGAAGTCAACCCCATAGTATAGAGAATCTTGTAGACCTCATCAATGAAGTCTTAGGGGTCTTCACACTTTTGACCTAAAGAACATTGGAGGATTCATCCTAGTGAAGTTCCTCAAGTGGCAAACCGTGGAACTAGAATTTTGTTAAACATTGAGTCCAACCTCCATATTTTCTTGAGTAGCTACCGCTGTTCTTGGTTAGTCATAGCCTGATCCAAAATCAAAATTTTAGATCTTATCTCTACATCCGTCATAGGTTGACGAATAATCGCAGCTTGTTTTTAAGGAGGCACTTGGTTGTCTTGTGGAGGGACTTGGTTGCCTTGGAGAGTAACTCTTGCTTTAGCCCAATCTTCCTCCACTCTCCTTGAGGATGCACGTCTTGTGGTCATATCCTATGTCGACAAGAAACTGATCAGAAAAAAGAGGACACGTAGAGTTTCAAATCTCAAGGCACGACTTTCAAGATTACCAATAAGTGAGAATTCCTAAGCGTCACATACCCTTTCATTCCTAAGTGTGGCGCACTTCACACCCATGAACAAGACTCTACGTAAGTGTGGTTCAATTAGACATCTATCCTAAGATTTATTTAACCTCATGCTCTGATATCAAGTTTGTCACGACCGGGGAGCACACCTAGACGTAACAAGCATTGTCATCCTCGGAGAGGACTAAGACTAGCTTCTTAGCATTCATCATTAAATTTTATATGTTAATAAGTGTGGAAAATTCAATGTTTTCATACATATCTATATATTTAGGTTAATATAGACCTATGGCGATTTACATGTGAAGTTTACCTAGACTCTTCACATATGAAGCATACATAGGCATCTCATTTTAACAACATAAGATACATAGAAATTAATCTAATAGTTCATCTCATATTGAACTACCTAAAATGAGTACAAATGTTGTACATAGCCAATACAAAGTCAATAATCCATTATAGGCTTACATAAATATTCAAATGATAAAGGAATCAATAATGTCTTTCTTAAAATATAACTTCAAAGATAGAGCATAGAGAAGGTAACATCGTCGAACATGAGGACCTACTAATATTTTGAAAAAAAGTCCTAGTCTTGTTGAATCGGCATCCTAAGAACTCAATGGTCGAAACCTACATATTTTTTGAAAAAAATGATATGGTTTAGTACACCACTTGTACTAAGTACGGAATATAAAACATTGAAATCATTCTTAAAGGGACATTTGTTCAATACCATGCTAAGTTACTTTGGAAAGCCTTTATGCACAATCACGAACACATATGAGGCAATGATCACATATTCATTAAAACAAGACCATATATAACACAATACCAATATCATCAAGTAAAGTCAAGTAAACATGTGTAGTAGCATATTAGAGCACATAACAAAAACATGTCCAATATAATGTCATAACAACAAAACATGTATAGAAATTCATAACATTATAACATGAGCAAGACCCTTACTCATAACCCATTACCAAGCTTACAAGTGTAATGATCAAGTGAAGTCCCATAACCCCACACAACCAAGTAAAACCCAACAAAGGATCATAGGCAATGTCTAACTTCAATAACATAGCATCATGAGTAGTCATCATCATATTTAGATATTTAGACCAATAACATGTTCATAAATGAAACTAACATCATATAGAATCATCAACATGTAAAGTCAACATATACATATCATTTAGTTTGTAAGAACATAAGAACAACCTCCTAGGGCTTCCCTCAAGGATAACTAGTGCAATGTATAGGAATAGTCCCATAACCCTACCTAGACTACATTAAACCCCTTAGGTCACCTTAGTTAGTGTTCACTTAATTACTTCATTTTACTTTTGGTAACAATTGCCTTAACTTACATAGACCACATGAGCTATGTTTGGAATGCATGTCATGAAACCCTACACCGAAAGATGGTAGTCTACTTTCCAAGTAGTACCATAACATGAACATATCATTCTAGGTGGATCCACTATTTAGTCTTCCGATGGGAGCAACATAGTTCAAGAACTAGGATACATACGTTACAGAAAGTAGAGAGAAGGAAGAGGATTTTGAGTTTTGGATTAAAGTTGGTTAGGTTAGTTTAATGAGTGTTAGGCCTTTATATATTTCCTTAACTAACTTAATTAGACATCCCCTAACCCTTGATTAACATACGAACTAACAAACTAATTAAAAGACTCAACTTGAAATGCAACAATTGAAATTAGACCTGAACTACTAGATCCCGACATACGGTCCGCATGTTAGTCAACGCCTCGTCCTGCACAACCGTAGATAAGTTCAGAGACTTGGTTTTTAGGACCTTTTAGATAATTGGATACGTTTTGTAAGACGGAGCCATCGATGGCTCGTCGGCCATACAACGGCTCATATATTGACTTCGTAGGTAGCCATTGTCAAATTGACAACTTTTGGCCGAATTGAAGGGTCCTCTTCACAGACCCGTAGGGTGGTCCTTAGAGATTCGTACATGGATGTGTAAACCCTAAGCACACTCTAGAACATGTTTAACATCCCTCTACAAAATTTTGTTGAATTCCAAATTTTAAAACCTTAAGAAACATATCAAGGCACAATAACCTCTATTTCAATTCACCGAACATCATGGATGTTCCTTGACGTTTTGACTCTACAAACTTCCTATATATTTGAAATACATTATTTTAGGTCTTAAAACATTTTTCTAAGTCTTTTCTTTTCATGTGAGGCTCTAGATTAGGTCTTGAACTTCTGGAGTGCTACAAATCCTCATAGTAAATATGTCACTGTGTTAGATAATTAATTGTCTCTCCATTGTAGTTGAAATGGCCATCTAAAAGTCGATTGCCTTGGATAGAAGATTTTACAAGAAAAAGTTTCAGTCAACTCTAGACAGAAAATATCTAAAAGGAGGGGACTTACTCCTATTCGTAAGTCCTCGAACATGAAAAGAACCAACCTGCCTCATTGGAAAAGAAACACTTTCATCACACCTTTATCAACTTGTTGGGTACTCATATTGAAGTGGGTTCCCAAGTATAATAAGTGATGTTTGTAGCAGGTGAGTGAAGGAAGTAGTTGTCAGTGTTGGTTTATTTACACTAGGCTCTTGAAGTTCATGACTGGAAACACTAAAAAACTTCCTTTCACTCAAGGCACTTCAAGGCGGAGGTGTATATTTTGGTGATAGTAAGAAGGGATACATACTGGGAGTTGGCAGAGTTGGGAAATCTCTTAAAGATTCCATTTAAAAAGTGTACTATGTGAGTGGGTTAAAATTTAGTCTTCTTAGTGTTTCCGAGATATGTGATAAGGGAAATAAAGTCAAGTTTTCATCATAAAAATGCATTGTAACCAATTTATCTACCTAAAAGGTGATCCTGACGGCTAGGACGAAGCAAAACATGCATGTAGTTGAACTGTAAAAAATTCATGAAGATGATTTGGCATGCGTAAGTGCTCAAAGGGAAAATGTTGACTTGTGGCATAGGAGGCTAGGTCATGTGAGCTCTTCTCTATTGAACAAACTTGCCTCCAAGGACCTGGTCCATAGTATTCCAAAGTTGAAGTTCAAAAACAGCAAAATGTGTGAGGCACGTGTCAAAAGGGAAACAAACCAGGTCCTTATTCATATCAAAGAAGCATGTTAGTTCTTCAAGGGTTCTTTAGTTAATACACATGGATTTCAGTCGGCCTTTGAAAATCCAGGTTCAAAGCGGAAAGAAGTACATCCTGGTGATTGTAGATGACTACTCAAGATTCACGTGGACTATGTTTCTCAAGTTGAATTCTGAGAGAGTTGATGTGCTTATGACATTTTTCAAAATGACTAAAACAAAGCTCAACTGCTTGATTGTTGGGATTAGGTCCAACTGTAAAATTGGGTATAAAAATGTGAATTTTGATGTCTTTTGTGAATAAAATGGTATTGATCATAACTTCTCAGCACCCAGAACACCTCAACAAAATAGTGTAGTTGAAAAGAAGAATAGAACACTGGTAGATATTGAAAAAACCATGTTAACCGAGTCTAATCTTCTTCTAAGATTTAGGGCTGAAGTTATCATCTCTGTGTATTATGTGACTAACATATGCTTGATCAGGCATCTCTGGAACAAAACACCTTATGAATTGCTCAACAATAAATCCAAGCTAAGTTACCTAAGATACTTTGAGTTCAAGTGTTTTGTGCTAAACATTGATAAGGACGATCTGTGAAAGTTTGATCCCATAAGTGATGAAGGTGTCCCTATAGGGTACTCATGTTAAACTTGCTTATAGAGTTTACAACAAAAGAAAAGTATGCATTGAGGAAAGTGTTCATGTGATATTTGATGATAGTGGTGATCTGAAGAACCAGAAGATGAAGGATGATGATGATCTCTTTGATCTTTTCAAAGTGCAAAATATTGAAGCTAACAAGCCTGAAGATGAGGCGAATCTAGAGTCAGATGGTGTTGATCCTAGTTCATCTAAAAATATGAAAGAAGAATAGTTCATTACTTTGTAGATGCTAGAGGATTTTCCCATATAGTGGAAAAGCAAGGGTTTTACCCATATCCATTTTGGAGTTGAAAGAGTTGCATTAAAATATCATGGAAGAATATTCCAGCCCGTCGTGGAACGTCTTTCCCTTCTAGATACTAGATACTATGAATATCAACATGCACACTTGGGTACGTCAGAAATAACTCTCAACTCAGGAACTATCTTTGTTATGATATTCCTAAACTGCAACATGTCCCTACAAGATTTGTATCTCACGAAGGCGTTAAAGATACAGGTCCAAATACTTTGATATCCTTAAGATAAAGATGTCGTACATTCTAATCTCTATTTTAGCTTGCTTGGAGAGTCCTAAGCTATGCCATGGACCTATCCCTTCCACGTGGCCAAGATATTTTTTTCCTAAATATAGATACCACCAATGGAACAACTTATTGACCCAAATCCCTAGGTATATATCGAGGGAGAGCAAGTCAATGTTTTTCCTGACTCATGGGTCACCAATTATAAGAAATTAATAGACCATCATCAACCTATCAAGTTCACGGATCCCACTTTCTCCAAAAAATCCAATAATGTAGTCCCTATATTCTTTGACCACAGTCACTTGAAAAATTCCATAAAACTACCTTCTTCACACATATGTACCAGCCTCTAGATAGTCTCGATCAAAAAAAAATCTGGACTCTAAGTAAATATCTGAGTTTTTTGGAAATGATATTGATTGGATAAGACAATTCAATCAAAATGGTATTGGCGTGTTTTGGTATAAGTTTTATTTCGGAGGACATAATCCGTGGAATATTGATTGTGACAGCTCGGAATCTGAAGATTATTACTACCAGACCAAAGATCATGACAAACCAGATGATAATGAATATCCATATGGTAGAGCCAAATAGGACGAGGAGGTATATCAATTCCTGGTTTCTAATAAAGCTTGGGATTGGCCAGCCCTATCTACTCCATCAAAAAATAAGACCTCCCAAAAAGAACCTGCACAAAATGTGATGTTTATATTATCATCTTCAAGCTCCGGTCACACATATGATTTCTCCATTTACCAAACAATTGAAAATGATAACCTTATCCATGCTAAAAAAATACCACAAAAGAAAGTTATCTTACGAACGGGAGAACATATGTCTGCAAGCAACATAGAAGAAACACTTAATTGGAAATATCTACATGCTATATGCCAAAAAAAAGCGTTGACCAGTATTGGATAGTCCATCAGAGGCATTTTTCATTTACAAGTCAAGCTTTATGATAAAAATAATCTGATAAAGAAAAAGATGGACCAAACGTCAACCAAACATATCGGACTAATCAAATCTTTAGAAAAAAGGTTGCAAACTATACAGTTTCATATAAAACCCCTAGGAACGTAGCTCGGTCACCTTATCGAACAAAAAAAAAGGTACGAAGCCTATATCAAGAACATATATAGTTATTGAGATATGGTAACCATGAACCAATGAGAGCTTCATCATGTCCCACTAAGTCTACTCTATTATCAATGTGCTCACAGTGATACTCTCCTTCGGAACCAGCTTTCTCATTTAATGCAGCTAAATTTCATAAAGAAGAACCTGAGTTTGACATAGACAAACTAGTATGGGAGAGAAAAATTGTTATGGCTAATAAAAAATAATTTGAAGAGGCACAAGCAAAGTCCAAACGCAAGAAGGTTGTGGACCCTAGAGTTATGATGATCTCATGTTAGAAGGACCTGATTGATGACTCTATCTTTGCCGATTTGAGTCCATTCAATGATAACTTGACGATCTTTAATCATGAAAAATCAGATTCAGAAGGAGTGGGTTTCCCTCCTACATGACATCACTAATGGCGAATACTGGTTTTTCCAAACACATGATTATCCAGACCAGATCTTGGGTAGAAACGACCTGGTTGGTCCAAAACTTCAATCACCGAAAGATGGTAGTTAAATCGATGATTATCTCAATTGTGTTTATGATTATTTCAGATGTGATGAACATTTGGATGACCTTAATCTGGAACATCTTGATGACATTTATTTAGAGCATGAGCCCGAAGATAATTGTCCCTCGAATGGATATATCAAAGATTGTGAATCATCCACTAATTCCAAGGAATATGTTGATGATTCCCAGGAGTACATTAAAGAAACAACTAAATTTTAAACTACTAAGTCTTCACTAGAATCTAATAGAGAGGATTATCTACCCATCTTTATCAATCATCAAACAGAACTAGACATCTCTGAAATTGATGATTATTAGGATGGCATGACTGATGATTCAATTTTAGAAAGGTGACCAGAACCAATGAACACAATGCCTAAAAATTTTAGAACGAGGTTTCATACTTTTACTCTTTACGATGATAAGGTTGTTTCATGTCACCAATGAATCCAAGACTTCTATACTTGGAAGGATACAAAGAATCTAGTCGAGAGGGAAAAGTACATGATCCTATCGGAATCTACTTCAAGGTTCACCGACATTCTAACGTTTTGGTGGATCACAATAGCTGTTGCAGATAGGACCTTTACACAAACTTGAACATACGTCTAGAAGTCATCTGTAGAGATACAAGTCAAAGACGTGAAAATTTATGGTGACAACTCTTTCAATGAAGTGCATATCATGTGATAGATATATCATTGATATCCATTTCAAAAAGATGGAAAGAACATACTTTGAGCTTAGTGGATATTCCAGCTTAAAGCAAGCATTTGTGTCATCATTGCCAAAAGATGTTAGTATGGAATTGACAATCATTGAGGATAGGCTCAAATCAATAATTATTCTATATTTGCTACATAAGGCAACTTATCTTTTTAGCCCTTGATGGTATCTGCACAAGGAGATTTGTTCTGAAGTATATCGTACAAAATAATACAACTCTTGATAAGGCATGTAGTCGAAGTGAACTTGTCACCAAGTTCGATTACTCTTTCACTAACCACCGAGCAAGGTAGAAAAAATTTCAAGCCGTATCGGAGATTCAAAGTGCCCAAGCCACCTGATAATCAATATAGGATGACTAGGTGCACTAAGTTTTTCAGGAGAAGAGGTCCAGGAAATTTCAGGAAAAATGATCATTGTTTTATTTGCAACAAGCCTGGACACTTTGCAAAGAATTTTCCTCAAATATATGTTAAGACCCTCCAACTCTTCGATGACATAGACGATCACAAAGGTTACTTTGAATCGGTATTTTCATTGGAGGATGAAGCGAGAAGCGAGACTCTTTTCTTAGTATATGTCTATGAGATGGATAGTGATGCTAGTAATATCGATGATTATCCATGCCATAACATGTATCCAGATATCCAATACGAAAACTACTAACTTCCATTGAGAATTTGATACACGTAATGTTCAATTGGCTATGTACTCTTCAAAATGGAATAAAGTTGTGCAATCATTGCACTTATGGATACAGGAGCCACATCATCCCTTCTTAACCCAGCCTTTCTACCTGATTACCAATGGATTTCTTATTTCTAGAATTTCAGTACACCATCAAAAGAAAACCTTATGACCATGCTAATACAAAATATTCGGTCATAATTGAGTTCTTCCATGTGCTACATTTCAAACCAAACTTCTTTGTTCATCTTTTCTTGGAAGAGATCTCATCATTGGGTTTGATATCTACGCACATGTCAAGGATAAACTTTAGATAAGAACTAAAAGAATAGCTTTTAGAGAGCAGTTCAAGCCATATACTTCAATTTCAAAGTTATTCCAAATATTCGGTGATCAAGAACAAATAGATTATCCCACCAACATAGTCTTTATGTTTAAAAAACCAAGGATTAACCCAGATGAATTGGCAGAGTATTCACATCAAATTTTAACACACTTTTGGGACCTCTTTGATCTATCAATTATGATAGAACTAAGAATATATTACGAACTCCAGGCATTCAAAAAGTATAGAGGATCTATCCTCAAACCTTTTGGGGTCCACCCGGAGTATCCATACTTCCATATGCTCGTTCTATTGGTAGATGATTTCCCCCAAAAACTCATATGGTTATTCCTGTACTTATGTTATCAATACTACATTTTTATGGAGTTCAAATGCAACTTGTTTAGGATTTTGATAGAATCCAACCAGCTTTACAGAAACTTCTACCATGGTTTTGACAACGAAGTTGGTGGGTTCATTGCTTCAAAAATTCTTACGAGGTTAAGATATTTATGTTGCACCATGAAGTCAATATTATTAACAATCATGTCCAAGATAGACCATAAATTTTCTTCTATTGGAAAATTCCATTATCTATTTTATCCTTGGAAGACGAATATCAAGAACCTCAACATATTATTATCCAACCAAACCAGTGTATCCTGAAAGAAATTTGGCCTAAACAATGGGTTCGATGGAACTAAACGGATAGTCATCCCCACTAGGCAAAAGTGTTACAAGTTGCAAACGAATATCAAGACCCGTGTGAAAAAATAAGCGATCAATTTACTCATGGATTTACCAACATAAGACTAAATGTTCTTTCTCCATAATTGGATCACAACGTTGCAGAATCACCCAACAGAAATTGGTACTTCAGCAGATAGACCAAACGAAGACTCAAAAATAATGAGTTGTACAAAATGAAACATCGTTTAGATTGGGTGATGGAATAAGGATATTCAATTCAACCTTCAAAACCTTCAACCTATGAATAACCGAATGACGCTTGATGACATATGTAAGACCTCCAAATGACTTAGGTGAACTAGAGCCTGACATGGTCGTCATGATATTCTAAGGTCCTGTAGGTATATAAACTTGTATTGAGGAAGTGTCTAATGAACGTCCATGACGTTCGAAAGTTTTGCCTTGAAATAACCTTGTGTATCTAAGCATGTTTCGTCGAGTTTTATGTGTTCCTTTTCTATGAAATTCATGTGAGAGGTCCTAAACTCGTATAAAAGCATATTTGGGTTGGAAACACCCAGTGAAACATCCCCAAGGACCATCTAAGAGTCCTTGGGGGAGTACCCATGTTGGTGGCCAAAATTGCCTTAAGGCAGTCCCACCTACGGATGGCAAACGACGGCTAGTGGCCTGGTCAACGCCTTGTAGGTGGAGGCGTCTTTTGGTACTAATACTAGGGATATAACATCCCATTTTTCATCCTCTGAACCCATCGACGGAGGACAGGACGGTCAGTGGGGGACTGACGCCCCGTTGATTGGTAACCGTCCATTGGGTTTGTCTCCTGCGGTATGTTGAGGGGTGAAATTGTAAATTCACACCACGTCAAAATAAGAATTTGGGAGGTTACTTAAGACTATTTAGGGTATTTTAAATGTTTTTATAAGTCTTTAACACTTAGAAGATTTCATTCTTCAAAATCAAAACCCAAATTTCCCTTAGAAATTCCCTAGAACTCCATTGAAGTCAAAACTCAAGGAATAACTTGGATTGGACAATTGAGTGGAGATTCTTCATAATATTGAAGAATTATATTCATTTAGGTATGGTTTTTTATCCTTTAAACTCTATTCGTCAAGGAGACCAACTTCCAAAGATGTTTTCTAATGTTTTCAAAGATGAATTGTCTGATTTCATGATCTATCCATAGGTTCTAGCATTAAGGTTTTGAATATTGATTGAATTATTATTAAATTGATGATTTTAAATCAATTAACCGATGAACCCATGTAATTGATGAACCCTAGTTGTTGACTTTTTTATGGTCTACTTAATATTGACTTAATGTTTATGAATTCTAGTGTAGTTTCCTATGGGCTATTGATTGATGTAATAATTATATTAAATTGATATCTAGGTTGTCTTAGAGTGATAAATCTATATTTAATTGACCTATTTTCATTTAGTATGATAGTTTTTATATTGAATTGATGTTCGTGGTCATTGGTAAGGGCCTTATGGTATTGAATTGGATGATTTAGCATAGAATTGAGGTATTAACGATGAATGGTGGTACGCAGCCCTAATTCCCTTATTGTTATGTTAATTATACTTCAATTATGTTGTGATTTGTATAGTCCACTTATGATGGCGGTGTTATGTGTTTTACTTGCAATTGATGTGGCCTTGTATGCGTTACTTTATGTATTGTAATGATCATGACCTTATCAGCAACTATTTGAAGTATTATGATGATTTGTGTAGTTTTTTATTTGAAGTATGATAATATATACCCACATGATAAGTAATGTGAAAGTATATATGTTCTTCTATCTATGATATTTAGGTGATCATGTTAGACTATGGCTATGATTTTGTGTGTCTAGTTTTAGGGGTGATGTATAGTTATTCCTACTTGACTATATGAGTCTATTAAGGTCATATTGATGATGATATGATAGTGTATAGGATGAGTTAAAAAGAATATGGTTACATCTAAGTGCTAGAATGACATGAAATATGTGTTAAGGTAAAGTATGGTGTGCCTTTCCTTGGTTGACTTGTGTCCCTTACTTGATGTATGTATGAATATGAACATGAGATGTCTTAACTTAGGATGCTAAAGCATTTTTTTCTTGTATTTATGAATAACATGAGACCTTAAATGATTTTAAGAGAGTCTTTTATGTGAAACCTTGAACCTAGTGGTAAGGTTATGAATGTTGAAGTCAAAAGTCGTAATGGTATCCTTACAGTAAAGGAATAATAGACTTAAGGTTGATTGGCTAGAATAATATCATATCAATACTTAGGAAAGTCATGATGCGCTTCTTGTCTCCATTGTAAAGTAGCTCTAGAGGAACCTCTTTGGTAGGATAAATGTGATTGGGTTGTGAACTCAATATGGACCCCTTTATATGAATCTTAAGTGTGAATCACTCTACAAGAACAAAGGCAAGCACCGAGTGAGTATGTTCAGGGGATTAGTTCTAGTTAAAGAATGAGACTAGAGTACAAAGCATGCCCTTTATATTCCTTAACCATGTGCCTACATAGGATATTCTAAGTTCTACCATTGGCAAGTAGAACACCCTCATAGGATTAGGTTAGAACTCTGGATTCCATGTCTTTTTTTCATTGTCTATGTAGGTTATTGCCTATTCTCATCATATATGATACCTACTAGCATTACAAAAATTCTATGAAGTTTGGGTGGTGATATGGGACAATATCTAGAAATTGCACAATAGGCTTTGAAGTTGTTAGTTAGTCCCTAGGTCTTGTCCAAGACCATTATTTGAATGCCCTTTGTGATGAATGAGTGCTAAATTAACTAACGAACATAAATACTTAACTAAGAATGTATGTTAATTGAATGAGTACTTATCTAGAGTAGTTAAGGGTTTTCTAGTTATGGTGTGAAGGGGGCATGGGAATGGTTACTTATTATCTTACCTAGATAAGTCTTAAGAATGAATCTAGTTAGTGAAAATGGTTGAATATGTAGAAATGATATAAACTTAGGTAGTCTTAAAGATTATTTAGGTAATCTTGAAGAGGTCACTCATGGATGTTATCTTCTTGAGTTACTTAAGTAAGTCTTTTGATAGCCTTTGGAAAAAGAATGTCATATTATCTATATGTTGTTGTATTAGGTGATAATGATTCTATCATAGGTAGTCTATAAGATCTTTTAAGTGTTTGTTTAAGGTATTGTTTGGGAGGTAAGCTTCACAACCTCACTTAAGTGAGACATAGAATCACCTTTGATAGAAGAATCTCATGTTCATGTGTATGGTGTCTTGTAAGTGTGTATGTGTCTTATTATAAGTAGTCTTGAGGATCATTTAGGCATGCTTATAGAGGGTGTATGGGTTGTCTCTCTTTGTGTTGCTCAAGTGAGTCTTAGCATAGCTTATAGTGAGGTAAGTACATGCTAGAAAGTGTTAAAAGGGAAGAGAAAATACTTCACTATTACAATGAATCAATTCACTGTACAGTGAATGTAGGTTACTGTAATGTTGGTTTAAAATGTCCTAAATTATTTAAATGTTATCTTATGTGTATCTAAAATGATAAATGTTGTTCTTATGATTATATTATGATATTTAAATGAAAAGATGCATATTTCCAATAAATGTCCATTTTCATGATTTTAATGCATTATGTCATACTTAGTACATGTGGTTGTACAAATACATGCGTTGTTTATCTATCTCTATAGTGGTTGGTAGGTGGGGAGCATTTGTAAGCAAGACTTGGATTGTAGCATCATTCAAGTGAAGTTGAAGTATGTCCTCATGTGACTCAAGGGCATAGATGTCTTTATTTCTTTATCGAAGTATTGTAATAGACTTAGTATTTTTATATTCGTATTGTCTATGGGCCGTGTCCCAAGTATTCTCGTGTCTAAGATTTGATGAGATTGATACTTAGTATTTTCTATGATTTCTAATGAAATATTTTATTAAAGATACTCTAATGTTTTGTGAAAAGATTTAATTCCGCACTACTCATTATGTATATGCGATGAACGATACGAAAGGGCTTATATAAGACCTCTGAGAGGTCGAGTACGCCGATTGCACTCCGAGAGTGCCATATCTTCTAGGATATGCTCTTGGTATGTGACAATCTTGTATAATACCTCCGAGAGGTCAAGTAAGCCGGTTGCACTCCGGGAGTTCCATATCTTCTAGGGTGTACTCTCGGGGTGTGACAAGATTTGCAAGAATTTACCATTTACCCAAAAAGGTTTACTGCTAAACTTCCTAGCGAAGTTCGTCAAAAAAATTCCTAGAAAAGATTGCCAATAAGTTGCTTATCCACCTACCTGCAAGCTTTCTACAACTAGCTTATCCACCTGATTTGATGTTGCATACAAGTAGGTTATCCATCTTCTAGAGAGATGTCTACAAGTAGCTTACACACCTCCTTGGAGTCTTCTACAAGCTTCTCACTCACCATCTTTTACTGTTGTCACATGCATACAATTTAATCTATTTTGATTTAGTAGGCTCCTTCACATGTTAAGTGGGTCCCAACTTGAATAAAGTTTGTAATCTTTTAGTATATTAGATAATGATAGTAAGTCCAGATAATGGTTTACTAAATTTAGAATAGGATATGGCTTATCTATTACTAGAATAGTGTGCCATGTAAGATATGTTTTTAATTTCAGTTTGGTTGTATTAAGACACCTTCTTTGATAAAAAGAAGGCCAATACATGGTTAGTAGACATATCGGAATTACCTTTGAAATAGTTTAGAAGAGTCTTAACATTTTTCCTTAGAAAATCTCTGTATTTTTACTAAAGTTTATATATTTTAAGTTATGAATAAAACTATAATCGGATAAACCTTTATCTTGTTCTTCTCTCCTCTAGGGATGGTAAGTTTGGTTCGGTAGTTGGTAGAAAGAACAGGGTAGGAGAAGACACTTAGCCAGTACACTTGTTTGTTATCTTAATGGTTTCAATATCTGGAAAGTTTGACTGTAACTGATTTTAATGGCTTTCTGTGTTTACCAAAATCATCTTGACACAACTGCATAATAAGCTTACCATTTCATAGCTTCTTGTAATTACAATAGCCTTCTGGATATCATTAAGTACATAAGACAGTTTTGGCAGAATAGAACTTATTCCCAGACATTGAAGGGCTCTATAGGCCAAGGAGTCGCGAAAATCCTGTGTTATGTCGGAAAAGTTGTATTATCTACTATACGATTTACTCCTTAAAAGTAAGTTAGCTATTGTTGGTGGAATCTCACAAAGTTTTAGATTGATGTGTATCGTAAAACTTGTGATAGTTGTGTCCGTCATGTGATGCAAGTCAAGAGGAAAGTCATCCTTCTAAGAATGTTGATTCTGAAGATGAAGAAGAACACACGGATCAACCACAACCCCTGGCCTCTAAGACAGGGTGAAAGCACAGTACATATCACCCCCTTGAGAATCTTATGTCCCCACTAAATTCCAGAATGCAAATTAGGTCAAAAACAAGAAATCTTGTTGCACTCTCAGCTTTCATTTCTACTATTGAGATAATAAAATGTGAAAGAAGCATTGAAGGATGTTGAATGGATCAATTAAATAAAATATGAACTTTATCAGTTTTAGTGGAGCAAGGTATGGTAACTGTTCCCATGACCTACTGACAGAATCATCATAGGGACTAGGTGGGTGTTCAGGAATAATCTTGATGAAAATAGGGTTATCATTCGGAACAATCCCTAACTGGTTGTTCAAGGCTATAATCACGAAGAAGGCATCGGTTATGACACGACATTTTCCTATGTTGATTGAATGGAGGCTATAAGAATCCTGATTACTTTCGCAGCATTCATAGGCTGCAAGCTCTTCCTCTTGCATGTCAAAGGTGCCTTTTTGAACGTAAATCTGAAAGAAGAAGTATATGTGAAACAACCACCCGGATTTGAGGATAAAAACTTCCCAAATCATGTATTAAAACTCAACAAAGCCCTGTATGGACTAAAGTAGGCTGGTAAAGACTGGTATAAAAGGATGTCCAAATTCATATTGAAGAATGGGTTCAAGACGAGCAAGATTCAGAACACCCTATTTTGGATAACAAGGGAACTAGAACTGCTCATCATCCAAATGTATATGGATGATATCATCTTTGAAGCCAATTCTTCATACATATGTGAAGAATTTTCTAAATGAATTCAAGATTAGAATGATGGGGTTGAATTTCATCCAAGGTTTACATATCAAGAAACTCTCAAGTGGGATGTAAGACCCCCAAAATGAGTTAGGATTTATATAGCCTCACTTGTGCCTATAAGCTTGTTAACATGTTAATATAGTTCTTTAACGAATTCTTGGGTGACTTGAGGTCATTTTGAAGTCAAACGTCAAGGGACGACCAAGACATTCGATGACTAGTCTCCTAAGGGACCTTATGTGTTTTTATGAAATTATGTGTGTGTAATGAGCTTATGAGTTCCTTATATGATTAAAAATTATTTTTATGGGCAATGTATTGAGTTTCATCAGGTTTAGAGGTCAAACGTAAGACGTTTGAAAGTTAGCCCTTGAGATATTCGTGTGTGTCTTAAGTGTGCCTTGCATGTTTGGATGTGCTTTACGTGTTCATTTTGGGGGAAACTTGCATGGAAGGTCTAAAACTTGTTAAGGATTGTATTTACGTTGGAAACGTTGGGGTATGACTTCCCAAGGGCCCCGCAAAAAGAGCCTACAAGAAGGACCTAGGGCTGTCGAGACACTTCCTTGGCACTGTCAATCGACTGAACCAAACGATGCCCCGTTTGTTGACAAATTGACCGTCAATGGTGGTTTTGTCAATGGAGACTTAGATTATATTAGGCTCAGATAAAGAACAGTCCAAGGACCCAATTGATGAAATCAAAGATGGTGTCGATGGACCTACTCGGCATCGATTGTGGTCGTTGGTACAGGTTCTTGGAAGCTGCCTAGCGATTGTTTCATTAGAAAGGTGAATATCAAATTCACCCCATGTCCTAACCTGATCCTAATAGGCTTATGTATTTATTTATTGGTTTATATAATTGTCAAAAACGTGATCAACCCATTTTCAATCCCTTTGACACAAATTAGAATTTCCCTTCAAAATTTATTCTTTCTAGAACCTCCATTGAAGGTGAAGCTCAAGAAAAGCTTGGAGCTTGGATTCCTATTGTTTCTTCATCAAGTTATGGATTTTTTTCTTCTAGATAAAGGTATGGTGATATTTCATCTCTATTTATCTTCCATCTAGAGAGCTAATCTCAATGTTTTCAAAGGGATTTCACGATCAAACTTTCAATCTTTCGATCTAGACATGGGTTCTTTCTCAAAACGTTTTCAAAGGATTAATCATGATAAATTGATGGTAATTATTGGTTTTAAAGTGAAAAACAATCCAATTTCATTGTGAACCCATGTCCCTTCCAAAACTCGATTTATCCCTTGCATGGGCATTGTGATTGTGGCTTGTTATTGATTGAATTGTAATTCTATTACGTTGAATTTATTAAGTATACTTTTATTTACATGTATTGATGATGAAATTATGATTAAGTATCCATGTGGATCAATGTATGAAGATTTGAACATGACTAGCTTTGATCTCCATGTATTCACTTTAAGTTTGATCTTATAATGTATAAAATTGGAATTCGATTATGATAGGATGTTGTAGCTACTGCCTTAGGTTAATATCATGGTTGAATTATGGATATGAATATTGTATGACCAAAGAAAATAAGTATTAGCATGAATTGATCTAGGTTCTTCTAGTCTATTGATTGATAATACTATGTATCTGATGTGATCTTGAATTTAGGTTAGATGAAGCATGATTACTTTTGATCAATGATCTATTAGATACTGCCTAACATGTACTTTATTTTTAAAAATATGATTGATGATCAAGACTTTAGGAAATTAGTAGCATTGCCTATTTTCTCTACTCTCGATTGAACTGGTAGTTGAATGCCTATGTTAGTATCTTGATCTTGTAGGGATTTAAGCATGATTTCGTTGTGTTAAGTTTATATTTAGATACTGCCCTAGATTGATACTATTGATGAAATATAATTTATGATCCATGCAAGTGAAATTGGTTAATGGTCTATATCCTTCTACCTTCTAATATGTAAATGTGTTGTACTTAGTTGTAGCATGACCTTGTAGTAGCTTATAGATGACTTCATATATGATTATGATACTTTAGCTACTGTCCTATACTTGAATTATTGATGAAATAGTAGTAATGGTCAATGATTACCAAAGGCTAAAAGATTGGTAAGAATTGCTCTACTCTCTTTTACTTATCTATTTCTTTATTGTGTTGTCGATGAAGACTTGTATGGCATTGTGTGGTATGGTACACTTATGGTAGCGGTGTTTACTGTATTTTCATTACATATGTGTTGACCATGGCCTTGACGGAAAATTAATGAATGTATGAATGTGTGGTTAGGATAATCACCTTATGTGTTACTTGTGCCTAGTCTTCTACTATAGTTGTGAATCTAGGTTAGGATACTATTGTTATGATCATGAGAATGATTATGTTAGGGTTATGTGTAGGTTCTGCCATAAATGAAATATTATGGAATGATGCTCCCTACCCATGTACCCCTATGTGAAGGTGTAAATAGCTATTGTAAGGAGTCTTAAAGTGTAATATGAAGTTAGCTTGCCTCCTATGCTAAATTGTGTTGTGTGGTCTATGCTTGTTTGTGCATGATGTTCTTAAGAGTTTGGCTTCCTCAATGTGTTGTTGATACCAATTATGTCATCATGTTGACCAATGTAACACATACTCACTCTACGAGCATGCTTACAAGCAGGATAGGATCATAGTGTG
Organism: Solanum lycopersicum; assembly: GCF_036512215.1. Lineage (NCBI taxonomy): Eukaryota > Viridiplantae > Streptophyta > Magnoliopsida > Solanales > Solanaceae > Solanum > Solanum lycopersicum. The sequence continues at coordinate 22,811,729 of NC_090804.1, read as the reverse complement.
TAATGAAAGGTTGTTCTCATATTCACTAGTGTGTACTACTATGCATGTTATGATTATGTTTATGAAAGTATGATATGTGTTTCCTTCACTAGAATGACTTGATAGGTGTACTAGTATGGGGAAGGGTATGGGACCTTGTCAATGCATTGCACATATGTACTTTGATAGGATAGCTCCTAGGCTTGGTCTCTTATGTACATGTACATGAATGCATGAGTACGTTATCAACATGTATTATATGCTATAATGTGAAGTATGTGGTATGATGAAGTATGATTATACCTAGTGTCGAGATGTGTTTATATGAAAGCATGGCTCATGTATTTACCTAGTGTCAAAATGTGTTTATATGAAAGCATGGCTCATATATTTACACTTATACACTTATGCATGAATGAATTAAAGTATGAACATGTGTAGTCTAAAGGTGTTGTGTGAAAGGTTTTCTCATATGTATGTACACACACACATCTATGATGATATAGTCAATAGAGGGGCTCTTGAAAGGTGTTCTCAAGAGTACCTAAACTAGATAGGTGCTTGAATATGCTATGTCCATGAGAAAGGTTTTCTTACATGATATAGGTTGATGAAAGTATTTTTTTTATCTATAACCTATGAGCTTAGCATATGGGGAGTGAATCTCCTAAAGCCTATGGTTTATAAAGTAATGTAATAAAGGCTTTTGATAAAGGGTACTTAGCTTAGCACATACTAAACTTGAAGATGAGTGGTGTACCTTCCCATTATAGGAAAGTAGTTCACGATAGACCTCACAGAGTGGATAGCCTCATGACCCAAAAAGGGTGTAGCGTGATGTTTCCATGATGCCTCCAAGTTTCATAACTATGTTTCCCCATAGGATCTAGCAAGTGATATCACCTAATATGCCGGCATGATACTCATGTCTTGCCTTGGAATTAAAATACCCTCTTTTGTTGTGAGGAGATGACACTAAATTTCATGTTTGTCTCACATGGTCTTATTGTCGATTAATACTATAGTTTACCTAAAGTAAAATGGACATTGGAAGTAAAGTAAGGATCCTAATTAGGATAACATAAGGGCAGTTGCTTAGTGTAGGTGGAGGTATGGGACTTCACCTATGCATTGCACAAGTGACACTTGAAAGATGTCCTAGGAAGGTGTTCTAATGCAGGTATGTTTATGGTTTTCTTGCATGACATTGTGATAGTGTTTACATGATGAGATGATATGCATGACATGAAGTTATAATATGACTATGTAATTAAGGTCCTATATTGAAGTGTATGTTGGTTCCATATATTATTGTGTTTGGTATATGAATGATATGTTAAGTCTTATGGTCTCATGATAGGTCTACTAAGTATGTATGATGTTATGGGGCTTCACATGTACATTGCACTAGTAGATTTAGATTTGGATTATGAGTAAGGTTTCATAAGGTTCTATATGAAGCAAAATAAGTATATATGCATAATGACAATAGCTTACTGAAATGTTCTTATAGCTTGTCCTAAGTGTGTCTTTTATGTATTATACTTTTATGATGGTATGTGTTGGCTTATGTAAGTTGTATGTATGGTTTTACTTGTGACCTTAAGGTGATGTATTGCACCAAGTATCATTAGAGGGTTACTTCGGAGGTTAATGAGTTAAAAGAAGTACTTCACTATAAAAGGAAAGTAGCTCACTATAACATGAAAGGAGCTCTCAGTAAAGTGACCTCAAATATGGCTTAAATTCTCCATGCAATTTTATATGATATTTGGACTTCGAATATGTCTATATGAAGTATGTGAATTATATAAATGCTATTGTAAAAAGGTTTTATGATGATTTACTCAAAAAGGAATGAAGTGTGATTTCAAGAAAATTCCCCTATTAAATTTATGTTTTTGCATAGTCGTCATACTTAGTGCATTCTTGTACTAACTCCATTCTTCTCAACTTTTCATACAAAGTGTAGGTTATGGATCCTTAAAGTATGTATCTATTATTGAGGAGCTTGGTATGTGAATTCTCAAGCTCAAGGAAAGGAATCCTTAAGTTCAAGGATTCCTAAGTCATGTCTTTACTATAAAGTGTATAAGTTTACTTATGTATTATATTTTTGAGGACCGTATCCCTATTGTACTCTTATGATGTTGTGTATAGGACGGCAAAGAGACTTAAGGTCTAAATATGTACTTATGATATTTTATATATATGAGGTAAAGTTTCTAGCATATGATGTGCTATGAAAAGTTTTAAATTTTCCGCTAAATTTACTATGACAATGTGATGAATGATAACTATGGACTTGTACAAGACCTCCGAGAGGTAAGTACACCATGTTACTTCTAGGAGATGCTCCCCGGGTGTGACATGTCAAGAGAAATACACAAAGGAGTTGTTGAAGAAATTTCAAATGGTGGATTCCAATCTTATTGAAAGCCCCATGGGTATAAACTCCAAAATGGGAACAGATGAGGCTGATCAATTGGTGAATCGAACTATTTACAGAGGGATTACAGGTTCTCCATTATATTTAACAACTGGTAGACCTGATATTATCTTTACTATAGAAATGTGTGCACGGTTCCAAGCATGTCCCAGGGAATCACTTTTGAAGGCAACCAAGAGGATTTTGAGGTATCTAAAGAAGACAGGGAATTAGTCCTGTTTTATCTGACATGTGGCTCTTTTGAACTGATAGGGTATGCAGATGTAGATTTTGCACGGTATTAGGTTGACATGAAGAGTACTTCTGGAGATGTCTTATTTTATTGGATCCTTACTCATCTCTTCAAGCACCAATAAACAAAAATTAGTACCTCTCTCAACAGTTGACTGAATATGTGACTGATGGATCATTTTGTGCTAAGAACCTGTTGATAAAACAATAGCTGGAGGATTTAGGTTTAATATTCATACTATTCCTCTCATATGTGACAATACCAGTGTAGTCACATGGGAAAAAATCCAGTCTAGGACAAAAGACCAAAGCACATTGATCTTAGGCACCACTTCCTAAGAGATAATGTCAAAAAATAGAACATCAGCATGCAATATTACATAACAGAAGATCAATTTGATAGTTGTGGGTTTAAGATGGGGATGATGAACTTGTATTAATCTAATACCATCCAAAGGCATTCAATTTATTTTTGCTAGAAATTGAAGGGCAAGTATCATCATTTCTCGTAATGTATTGTTTAAGTGAGATCAACTACGTACTTGTTGTAGGTATACACTCATGGAAATCACAATTCAGGAATCAAATTTCACACACAGTTGAGAACTGGTCCCTCTCAAGGTTGTCACTCTCTACATTTTATTTAAGTTGTTAAATGAGAATCGTTGAGATCTCCACATGTTAGTCATCGACCCTGATTGTGGTCCTATAACTTCAAGTACAAAAGAGTATAACATTATCTTAAAACCGGATGTCTCATCTCATAACCATCTAAACAAGAGTACAAAAATTGGGCATATCCCATACAACAATACAATCAAAGCCACATATAGGCTACACAATTATTAGTACTCAAATGAAAGGAAATGAAAATATTGTCTTTAAGACTAATCAATATCAAGTGCTAGAAAATGACAATATGCTCGAAGTAATGAGGACCTACCCCAACTTGGAGAATGAGAATCCAAGTCTTCCTTCAAAAGTATTCGCAAGCCTTCAACGACTAGAATCTAAAATGTTGGGGAAAAAAGGAGAATATGGGTCAGCACATACTTGTACAAAGTATGAGACCATATCAACACAGAATATAAAACCATGCTAAAAAGGGACATTTCATTAACATATGCAACTTACTATTAAAAGCCTTATGCACATTCAAGAACCCATACCAACCAATAAGACATATTCATTAAATCAAGACCATGTACATCACAAGACCAACAATACTAAGTCTAGTCAAGTCAACATGCATATCAAAATAAATGAGCACATAATCAAGACAACTCTATCATAAAGCTATCATATCAACAAGCATGTATAAGAGTTCAAAACACCATAATCAAACCAAGACCATAACTCATGAACCCTCATTAAGTCCACTAGTTCAATGACTAAACGAAGCCTCATAACCTTACTCAATCAAGTAAATCCAACAATAATCATAAACAATGTCTAACTTCACATAGCATATCATTAAGAGTACATAGCATCATACTTTACCAATAGAGACCAAACTCATGTTCATAAGTGAAACCAATATCATATAGTACCATCAACATGTAAGATCATCATATACATATCATTTACATCTATAAGCATATACATATATAAGAATATCCTTGTAAGATATCCCTCAAGGATAACTAGTGCAATGTATAGGTAGATGTCCCATACCCTACCTATAATAAGCTAAACCCCTTAGGTCATCCTAATTAGAGTTCATTCCTTTACTTCATTACCTTTTGGGAACGTCTTGCCTTCACTGACATAGACCACCTGAGCTAATGTGGAATCTAGTATCATGGAACCCTAAACCAAAGGAAGGCGGACTACTTGGCAAGGTAGTACCATAACATGAACATAGAATATAGGTGGATCCACTAGCTAGTATTCCTATGGGGCTAACATAGTTCAAGAACTAGGAGATATAGTTGGGACCCTCTTTTTGATACATGCATTATAGTCTACAATATCATGACTACATTAGTAATACTACCTTACCTATGTGGGAAGGGACACTCCTCACTCTTGTTCACTCAGTGCGAAGCTAGAGTCCCTTTTGAAATGTCTTTAATGTCTTTATTAATCATCATAACTTAATGTAGGTCATAGGATATATCCTTTCTATAATCATCATCATGATAGATCAATAAGTTGGGACCGATAACTTAATATAGGTCCTATCTTAGCACGATATAGTTAGGACCTCATTTATGCTACATATATTATAGTCTCCAATCTCATAAGTACATTAGTGATCCTACCTTCCCTATGTGGGAAGGGATAATCCTCAGTTCACTTGGTGCTAAGCTAGAGTCCCTTTTGAAATGTATTTAATGTCTTTATTAATCATCATAACTTAATGTAGGTCATAGGATCTATCCTTTCTATAATCATCATCATCATAGATCAATAAGAATTGCATGAGTATTTTCCTTCTATTACAATTCATACATTTGAGGTTAGCACATTTACATAGTCACATCATAATAAGGCACATTAGTAAGATATCACCATCCATATTACATTGACATCTTTTTCAACACCTCACAATCCATAGTTTAGGACATTTCAATTCAACATCATCCAGCCCTATTAATCTTAATATAAGGTATACTTCAATACAACATCATCACTTAATCACAAGTAGTAATAATTGAAGTAAAGAATAGAGATCACAATACTTACCCAATCTTCTTCACAATGCCATCATCAAGGTCTTACCATCCACCATCCAATTCAAACCAACAATGACATAATATCATCACACAATGCTAACCAACATAATAATGAAGTCAATTAAATCACTACACAACAATCCATCACTAGTTCATAGCCTAGAATTATTGACTTAGGTCAAATTCATAATCTACTTCACAAGCTAAGTCAATTACTCAAGAACAAGCATAATTGGATTACAATATATCACAATGTACTCATAATTAGAATTATAACAATATAGTATAGTAATTCACACACTAACCAAGTCAATTGAGTCAATACTGTACAATTCAATTCAAGATCACAACCAAGGTTTAGCGGAAAAAGGTCATCTTCAACAAACTAGCCTAATGCATCAAGAATTAGTATAATGTAACAATAATACATGTTAATGTACTAATAATGATCAAAATAAATCATAAGCAAGGCAATTTACAAGATCAATTTCGTTTTGGAAGTAAACCCACTTGAATTTCATATTTTTAAAATCAATTTGGAGGAGCCCTTTGGGGATTGAGATCCCAAAGGTGAAATGAATCTCATACCTTACTAATTGATAAATTCTGATGGAGAAACTTTATCCTTAGAAGTCCTAGAACCCACCTTTTGCTTCGTCTTCAATGGGGGTTTCTTTGGGAGGGAGAAAGAAGAGAGAAGGAAGAGCAATTTGGTTTTGAGAATTATGAGGGTTAGGTTAGTTTAATTATGTTAGGGTCTTTATATAGGTCATTAACTAACTTAATTTGACCTCCCTTAACCCCTACCTAATTAGTTAATTCAACTAACCTTAAAACGTGCAGCAAAAATAGTCTTGACAGTGAGACCACGACCAACGGCCTGTTTGTCAAACGACATGCATTGTTCACGTCCGTCCTGTGCAATCGTCAATTTGGTCAGAGAGTGTCCAAAATGACTTCCCATAAAATTGGCTAAGTGACCATTGATGGTGGATATCATTTCCCCATCGATTAGACCACAAGTTGTCGCCTGCAATCCGTCGTTGGACACTGCCTTTTGGCAGCTTTTTTGAAATTACAAGGGTCCTCCTTAAGGGCCCTTGGTTTTTCCTTGGGGAGTCATACCCGGAATTTTCGACTATGAAATAAATCTAATACGTGTTAGACAGCCTTCCACAAAAATTATTTATTTTCAAACTCTTAAAACTTAGTGAAATCGGCTAAAGCTTAATAGCACCTCATTGAACTAGTTTCCAAACATCATGAAAGTTCCTTGACGTTTTGATTCTAAAACTTTCTTAATGACTTAAATACATAATAATTGACTGTAAAACAGTGATACAACTCTTATACCCTCATGTTAGTATCTATATTAAGCTTTAAACTTTAGGAGTATTACATTATCCCCCCTTAGGAACATTCGTCCCCGAATGACACTAAAATTCTTAAAAGGAAGGAATAAACTCAAGACAAGCCGCCAAACAAACAACAACATATCAAAACATAAGTTACACCCAAAATTAACATAACAACATGGCCTTTACACAATGCATCACAAAACATCATTTTCAATTCACAAGAGTTCAACATTCATTTCATACTTATTCATTACGGCAAGGCTTTCTTTAACACATGTCAACCTTCTCAATACAATTCATGAAAGCATAATATACCAATATGCACAACATAAACTCAAAACAAGTAAAAAGCAACATTTTAATTTTTAGGCATAAAGTTCACTGTCATTCAGTGTAACATGCACTTTTTGCACAACTTCAACATAACTCAAGGCAGCATCAAATGATCTCATTATTTTCACTACAAGTGGGAATAACTAACCTTAGTTATAGGGTAACAGGACTTCATGTCGTACTTGGCCTATGATGTTGAACCCTCAACTAGGTTATTATTCCATAACACCTTTACGGAAGCCACTTCTTTGTTCCTTATCTTCCTCACTTGTCTATCAAGGATTTCAACTGGACCATCCTCATAAGATAGGTTCTCTTTAACACCTAGACCTTCAATATGAAGGATAGACTCCGGATCGCCGATATACTTCTTAAGCATAGAAACAAAGTAAAGTTCTTATCCCAATTTCCCTTGAAATCAATTATACAAGCTCTAAGAATATCATCAAGGGTTTGAATAAGTACGCTCTACTTGGCCATCTGTTTGGGGATGAAAAGTGGTTCTTAGCTTCACCTTGGTACCTAACCCTTTTTGGAATGACATCTAAAACATAAATGTGAATTATGCACCCCTGTCCGATATAATGGATAACAGAATACCATGGCGACACACACTGTCATCTATAAAGATTCATTCATAATCCTCCGTCGAGTAAGTAGACTTGACGGGAATAAAATGAGCGAATTTGGCCGACCTATCCACAACCACCCATATGGAGTCATATTGTTTTTGTGCCCGAGTCAAACCTACCAAAAAATCCATATTAATGTATTCCCACTTCCAATTAGGAACTTGGATTTATTGAAGTAAACCACCCGGCTTTTGGTGTTTGGCTTTCACTTGTTGGAAATTTGGATATTTTGCAACGAATTCCGCTATGTCCTTCTTCAAGCCTCCCTACCAAAACACTTCTGTAAAGTCATGATACATCTTCGTAGAACCTAGATGAATGGGTAACGGAACCGATGAGCTTCCTCAAGAATCTGGTTCCTCAAGTCATCTACATTGGGAACACACAAACTTCCTTGATACCTCAAGACACCATCCCCCCGAAGGATATTTACTCACTTAGCTTACCAAGAACCGATTCCTTCAATTCCATCAATGGTTGATCGAGGTGTTGCTTAGACTTCACCTCAACCACCAAAGACAATTCGGAGCTATCATGGACCATAAAACCACCATTCGGACAATTTTCCAATCTAACACCCAATCTAGACAACCTCTGAACATTTTTCACTAGGTCTTTCTTGGCTTCTTCTACATGAGACACGCTACCCATGGTCATACGACTTAGAGCATACGCATCCACATGGACACCATACAAATAATGCTCCAAATTTTGTTGGCGATTCAACAATTCCAATCACCTTTTTTGTTGGCGATTCAACTCCTTTTGAGTAAACACATATTCAAGACTCTTGTGGTTGGTATACACATCCACATGGACACCATACAAATAATGCTCCAAATTTTTAAGGCAAATACAGTAGGTGCTAACTCAGGATCATGAGTTGGATAGTTCTTCTCATGCAACTTAAGTTGTGTAGAGGCATAGGCTACTATTTTTCCATGTTTCATAAGAACACACCCCAAGCCCACTCGGAATGCATCACAAAATACCACAAAGCCCTTGTTATACTCTTATAAGGTCAACCTAGAGCGAAAGAAAGCCTATTTTTAAAGATTTGGAAACTTCTTACACGTGCCTCCGACCACTCAAATTTCACACTCTTTTGAGTCAAAATAGGCAAGGGTGATGAAATGGACGAAAAACCATCCAAAAACCTCCTATAGTAACCCGCTAGACCCAAGAAACTCCTAATGTCGGTTGGAGTCAATGGTCTAGGCCAATTTTTCACTGCCTCAGTTTTCCTTGGATGAATCTCAACTTCCTCACTAGAGATAATATGACCAAGAAATGCCACTGACTCAACCAAAACTCACATTTGCTATACTTGGCAAATAGTTGATTCTACTTAAGTACTTGTAACACCACCCTTAAATTATCCATGTCTTCATCCTCGTTTTCAAATATACCAAGATGTCGTCAATGAAGAAAATGACATTTAGGTAACTTTGAAACACCCTATTCATGAGATCCATAAATGTTGTCGGGGCATAAGTGAGACCGAAAGACATTACTAAGAACTCATAGTGACCATATCTAATCCAAAATTTTGTTTTTTGTATATTCTCACTTTTCACCTTAAGTTGGTGATATCTCGATCTCAAGACAACCTTAGAAAAGTAGCTTGCCTGTTGAAGTTGATCAAACAAGTCGTCAATCCGAGGGAGAGGATACTTGTTTAATAGTGACTTTATTGAGTTGGCAATAATCGATGCACATTCTAAGGGACCCATCCTTCTTCTTCACAAACAAAATCGGAGCACCCCATGGAGCAATACTAGGTATAATGAAGCCTTTGTCTAGTAAGTATTTGATTTGAGCCTTCAATTGTTTCAATTCTGCGGATCCATACGATAAGGAGGAATTTAAATAGGATCGGTATCTCGTATCAAGTCAATGCCAAAATAAATTTCCCGTTCGGGGGGGATTCGGGGAAGATAATTAGGAAAGACATCTAAAAATTCCCTTACTACGGGGACTAACTCTATGGGAGGATTTTCATAATCCAATCTTTGAATCTTACAATGTGATATAAACACCCTTTTGAGATCATTCTACAAACCTTAAGACAAGAGATAATATGACCTCTAGGAATAGAATGTCCCTGTTCCACTCTAGAACGGGTTCATTTGGAAATTGAATTTGACAATTCTAGTTCTACAATCAATGGAAGCAAAACAATCATGCAACCAATCCATCCCCAAAATGACATCAAAATAGACCATATCAAGTTCTAATAATTCAAAATGAGTAACTCTATTGGGCAACATTATAGAATAATTTCTATATACCCTCTTTGAAACCATCGAATAACCTAGCGGGGTAGTTACTATGAAAGATTCATTTAGAATATCAGGCAAAATATCAAACTTCCTAACTATCAAGGGAGTAACAAAATATAATGTATCACCTAGATCAATTTAAGTATATACATCAATCTATAAGACTTCTAACATACCGTTCACGACATCGGGAGAACTTTCTTGTTCACCCCTAGAGCGAAGTGGATAAAAGTGATTCTTCTTTGGAAGATCCACATTAGAACCACTATCCTGATCTTGCCCGCTACCTTTGTCTTTCCCATGGCATTTGGGAAATCCCTAACCTTGTGGCCACTCTTGACACACCCTAAGAAATTGTCTGACCAAACAAGGTAATAACCATAATGCTTCTTGCCATACTTTCCACAAGTTGGCGTCTTGTTTGGTGAACTAGTACCTCTTCCCTTTTGAGAATTAGGGTTGGACACCCTATCATCAAGAGCCTTCGGAATTTTTTAAGGAAGTTGATTAGAAGACTTCTTGTTAATCCTAGGCTTGTCTTGGATATAAAGACTACCCTTTGAGGAACCACCATCAAAAGACCCTGCCCTCTTCGGATCCCTACTCTCTCTTAACACTTGTCTGTTCCACTTGTTGAGCATGAACCGTGAGAGGAGAAATGTTCATAGTATCATGAATCATATTCGAACGACATTCTTCTTTAAATTCATCTGACACTCCCGTCACAAAGCGGCTCATTTCATCTCTAGGATCAGAAACCAAAGAAGGAGCATACTTTGACAATTTAGAAAATTTCAAAGAGTAGTTAAGTACACTCATACTTCCTTGACGAAGGTTGATGAATTCCTCCACTTTGTCTTCTCTTATTCCTAGGAAAAAACCTATCAAGGAATGCCTTCTTGAAAATTTCCCATGTCACCGGTCCACCTCTTAAAGGCCTATTGTCTCTCCATTAGATGTACCAAGTTTGGGCCACATCTTTGAGTTGGTAAGTGGCTATCTCGGCCTTATCACTAGTAGTAAACCCCATAGCATAGAGGCTCTTGTAGGTTTCATTAATTAATTCTTGGTGCTCTTACTCAACATTGAACCCATAGAAAGTAGGGGGATTCATCATTGTGAAATCCCTCAAACGAGAGCCTGTGGTGCCCACATGTTGGTTTGCTTGTGGTAGAACCTCCCGATTAGCTTAGGTTGTCATGTCTTGAGATTGAGTAGTGTTGTCTTGTGCTTGAATAGTAATGGCTTGAGCCATTTGGAGAAAGGCTGCCCTTATGCCACCATCCATCAAAGGAGAAGGATTGAATGGAGCTTGGTCATCATTAGCAACTTCTTCAAAAGAAGGAACTTGATTGCCTTGGGGAGGAACCCCCACATTGGCAATCTCTTCACAAAGTCTTCGAGTGGCTGTTCTTCGAGTATTAATTGTCTATAATCACAATAAAAGGATTAGATGCTAAGGGCACATAGAGTCAAGACTGTCAAGCTACGACATTTGATTTCCAAGAAAAGGAGAATTTCCTAAGCATCTTATAGTTTACTATTCAAAAATATGGCGCGCTTCACAATTATTTGTAAGAATCTACATAGACGTGCTTAAGTGAGACATCGACTCTAAAGATAAGCAACCTCATACTCTGATACCAAGTTTGTCACATCCAGGGAGCACCCCCTATATGTAATCAGTGTCTTCGTCCTCATCGAGTACTAAGACTAGCCTCTGCACTAACATCATTACATTCATAGGTTAAAAATGCGGAAAATTTTAAACTTTTCTTCTATCTATAATAAGGTTTACATAGACCTCTCGCATACACACAATATAGTCATATCGAGTATAAATAAACCCTTCGTATAAGAATATATACATATATATATATATATAAGATATAACATATTCTTAAAAACGAATGTGTCATCTAATAACCATCTAAACAAGAATATAAAAATTGGGCATAGCCCATACAACAATACAATAAAAGCAACATATAGGCTATACAATATTTAGTACTCAAATGAAATGAAATGAAAATATTGTGTTTAAGACTAATCAAGATCCAATACTAGAAAGTGGCATTGTGCTCGAAGTATTGAGGATCCACCCCAACTTGGAGAATGAGAATCCAAGTCTTCCTTCAAAAGTCGTCACATGCCTTCAAAGACCGAACCCTAAAATGTTAGGGAAAAGGAAGAATATGGGGTTAGCACATCATTTGTACTAAGTATGATACCGTATGCACACACAACATAAAATAATGCTAAAGAGGGACATTTCATTAACATATGCAACTTCTTTTGAAAAGCCTTATGTGCATTCAAAAAAAAACAACCAATAAGACATATTCATTAAAACAATACCATGTACTTATCAAGACCAATAATTCTAAGTCTAGTCAAGTCAACACGCATATCAATATAATTGAGAAAATAATCAAGACAACTATATCATCAGGTTATCATATCAACAAGCATGTATAACAGTTCATAACATCATAACCAAAGCAAGACCATTACTCATAGTCCAATAGTGCGATGACTAAGCAAATCCCCATAACCTTACTGAATCAAGTAAAACCCACAAGAATCATAAACAATGTCCAACCTCACATAGCATATCATAAAGAGTACATAGCATCATACTTTAGCAATAGAGACCAAACACATGTTCATAAGTGAAACCAATATTATATAGTACCATCAATATGTAAGATCATCATATACAAATATTTTACATTTGTAAGCATATACACATATAAGAAAATCCATCTAAAACTTCCCTCAAGACTAACTAGTGCAATGTAGAGGTAGAGTCACATACCCCTACCTAGGCTAAGCTAGACCCCTTAGGTAATCCTAGTTAGAGTTCATTCCTTTACTTCATTTAACCTTTTGGGAACATCTTTCCTTAACCGACACAGACCACGTGAGCTAATGTGGAATCCATTTCATGGAACCCCTATGCCAAAGGATGGTATACTACTTGCCAAGGTAGTACCAAAACATGAACATACCATCTAGGTAGATCCACTAGCTAGTATTCCTATGGGGCCAACATAGTCAAGAACTAGGAGATATAGTTGGTACCCTCTTTTTGATACATGCATTATAGTCTACAATATCATGACTACATTAGTAATACTACCTTACCAATGTGGTAAGGGACACTCCTCACTCTTGTTCACTCAGTGCTAAGCTACATTCCCTTTTGAAATGTCTTTAATGCATTTATTAATCATCACAACTTAATGTAGGTCATATGGTCTATCCCTTGTACAATTATCATCATCATATCTCAATAAGAATGGCATGAGTATTTTCCTTTCATTACAATTCATAATTGTGAGGTTAGCACATTCACATAGTCACATCATAATAAGGCACATTGGTGAGATATCACCATCCTTATAACATTTATATCTTAGACAAAAACTCACAATCCATAGTTTAAGACATTTAAATTCAACATAATATCATCCCAATCAATCTTAATATAAGGTATAATTAAATACAACATCATCACTTAATCACAAGTAAGCATAATTGAAGTAAAGAATAGAGATCACAAGACTTACCCAATCTACTTCACAATACCATTATCAAGGTCTTACCATCAACCATCCCATCCAATTCAACACAACAATGACATAATATCATTACACAATAGTAACCAAAATAATAGTGAAGTCAATTAAATCACTACACAACAACCCATTACTAGTTCATAGCCTAGAATTAGAGACTTAGGTCAAATTCATAATCTACTTCACAAGCTAGGTTATATACTAAAGAACTAGCATAATTGGATTACAATTTAGCGCAATCTACTCATAATTATCATGATAATAACATAGTATAGTAATTCACACACTAACAAAGTCAATTGAGTTAATACTATAAAATTCAATTTAAGATCACTATCTAGGGTTAACGGGAAAAAGTCATCTTCGACAAACTAGGCCAATGCATCAAGAATTAGTATAATGTAATCATAACACATGTTAATCTAATAATAATAACCAAAATAAATCATAAACAAGGCAATTCACAAGATCAATTTCGTATTGGAAGTAAAGCCACTCGAATTTCATATTTTTGAAATCAATTTGGAGGAGCCCTTTGGGGAAAGAGATTCTAAAGGTGAAAGGAATATCATACCTTACTAATTGATGAATTTTGATGTAGAAACTTTATAATTTTTATCCCTATAACCCACCTTTTACTTTTTCTTCAATGGGGGTTTCTTTGGGAGATAGAATGATGAGAAAAGTAAGAGCAATTGGGTTTTGGAAATTATGAGGGTTAGGTTAGTTTAATTAGGTTGGGGTCTTTATATATGTCGTTAGATAACTTAATTACACCTCCCTTAACCCCTAAGTAATTACATAACAACCCAATTAATTAATTTAACTAACCCTAAAACGTGCAGCAAAAATAGTCTTGACAGACGAGACCACGACCAACGGTCCATTTGTCAAACAACAAGCACTGTTCACGTCCGTCCTTTGCAGTCGTCGTTTTGGTAAAAGAATGTACAAAATGACTCCAAAATAAATGGGATAAGTGAGAATCAACAGTGTGCATCGACCCCCGTCGATTGGACCGCGAGTCATCGCCTACAATCAGTCGCTTGACAGTGCCTTTTGGCAGCTTTTGCCAAATTGCAAGGGTCTTCCACAAGGGCCCTTGGTTGGTCCTTGGGGAGTCATACTTGGAATTTTCAACTATTAACTAACTCTAATACGTGTTAGATACCCTTCCACCAAAATTCATCATTTACCGACTCTTAAAACTTAGTCAAATAGGCTAAGGCACATTAGCACCTCATTGAACTAGTTTTCGGACGTCATGGACATTCCTTGAAGTTTTGATTCTAAAATTCCTAAATGACTTAAATGCATTATAATTTACTTAAAAATAGTGATACAACTCTTAGACCCTCATGTTAGGCTCTAGATTAATCTTTAGACTTTCGGAGTATTATATTAGGGACCTTACACATCGTTTCAATTTCTTTTTATATGAGTTTTGTTCACTCCATATCCATACATTTAAAATCTATTTCTCTCTAAGTCTTCCACCCAAAACCCTTATCTCTCTCTATCTCTCTTTATCTTAGTTACTCTTCATCTCCTCTTCTCAAATGTCTCAATCTCCACTTTCTTCAAAGAAAATACTAGATTCTCTAAAGAAAATAGACTCAGTTGCATTTTATACATCTTTTGATGCTTTCTCTCCATAAAAAATTTTGACCATTTATCCGTTCAACATTAGTAAAACTAGTCCTTCTAATCCTCAATCTCCTTTTGATCTTAATAACCCAATATCCTCTAACTCTCAACATGGTCCTTATTCTGCCATGTTTTCTAAACATTTGTTTGAGGGAGATCATCCTGAAAATAAGTCTTTTGAGTTCAACATTTTAACCGCTAGTGAAAACCTAGTTATTTTGATTCTTACATAAATGAGGGGAAATGTAATGCATGGAAGATCAACTTTTCATGGAAGAAATGTTTGAGGGAGCTCAACTAGTGTTTGACAAAACTCCTGAGACTGGATGCTACCCAATACATGATTCTACTGATAATGATGAGGATAATCTCCCTCATATATGGTTGCTTCAGAGGAGAATGGTTCCCAACTCTTTAAAAGTAAAATATAAGGTCGATGATGAAACACCTAGAAAAAGTCCTATCACAAAAGATGAATCAAATAAATTTGTAGGGGATACTATAAATTTAGTGCAAAAACTACTGCTGAAAATCAAAAGAAAAGGAAGTCAGCTGATGCGCCCTTCAAAATGTCTGCCACTAGTGTGGTGGATATCACTATGGAAGGTTTTAAGCACGAAGGTTTGAGAAAATGTTTTTAAAAAAGAAGGGAAGCTCCAATGAGGAGGGGTAGTAAGGAAAAGAGTAAAAGTAAGTCAAATATTTATGGCTAAGGGGTGTGATTACGCAAATGAGAAGGGAAAAGATTCAAAAAGAAGAATGGAGCCATCCAAATGGCGATGTTCAACAAACATCTTCACTGGACTAGGTCCCACAAGGAACAGGGATAACAAAGAAGTGAACAAGAAAACCTTTATCAACAATTTGTGTCTACAAATAGTCCTGGGAAGAAGGCTGTTTGCGATGGACATCATTGACAAACCAGGAATGGATTCCTTGCATGTTTTAGTGGAAATTCAATCATGGATCCACCTTTTTCAAAACAAGTCTCATGTTCTGCATGCGGAAGAGATTAGAGAATTTTATTACAGCATCGAATTTGTAGAGTATGGCAGGATTAACTCTAGGGCCAGCAACAAGAGCCTGATTTGTATGAGTACCTATTGGGATAGATCCTCGAAGTTGTAATGATAGGGAAGGTCATCTTTGGTAATTTTGACTATTTACCTGACATAATTAATAGGTTTATCTATAATTTATATAATATACCTTTACCACTAGGCCCATATAAATTGATTTAAGTTAGTGGAATGTAACTTTATAATTAGATGACAATTTGGGAAAAGAAAAACAAAAAATAGGCAAAAGTTAATAGATTTTAAATTATGATAATGAATGTTTACTCGAGAATTCATATTACATAATAAATTAAGAATTAGATGGTTTAGGGAAAGATTAACGTTGTTATTGTGTCACTTTGATGGGTTGTAAATTTTTGGGACAAAATTTTCTAAGGGTCAATAATTGTAATCTTTACATACTATAATATTATAAGTAGAAACCTACAGGTGAGGAATTATGTATTGGCTTCATCTGATTCTCACCACTAGTTTCAGTACACTAGTTCACAAAATTGGTAATTCTTATTTTGTTATCAACATATAATTTAAGTTTGATATATCAAAATAAGTAATTAAATATTGGGTTACCAAATCATATGAATATCATTTGAATTATGATATTGAAAGAAATTGGGATTTGATCTTAGACTTGAAACTTGAAAAATATGATATTTGGAAGGTTAATTAGCATCAAGATCTACAAACTTATTATAAATTTTGGTTATCTTTTAGGTCTAGGATAAACCTATAGTAATATGGGTATTGTTGGTTTTGAAATCTTATTATGAATATGTACTTTAATAGATTGGATTAATTTGGAAGCTCAACGTAAAGGGAAGGCTCAAGTCCCGGTGTGATTGTTCAATTGAGGCAAGAGAATTTATAAACCCTTCATAAATATATGAAATTTGTATATTTCCTTGTAGTTTATGTTTCGGGGTAATGAAAATTGGTGATGGGTTGACTTGTCCACATTTGTTACTACTATGAAAAGGGGGAAATAAAAGGCAATGTGATTAATTTTTTATGGGTGTGATGTGTGAGAATGGTTTGAAAGGTGTTGAATCATTGTGTTGTTGTGAATTGTGCATTAATATTAAAATCTTCATCTTCTTTTTATTTGTATGAACATATGATTTGCATTGGTTATGAGACATGGTTGTGATAAGAGGATATAACATTTCGAGGGACGTATCATGCGCCCCGATGATACTATATTTTGAAGAACATATCGCGCGGCTTGATGTATACTATATTTTAGGGACGTATGGTGTGTCGCGATGGTTACTATTATAGATGGTCTTATTTTACACTGCGATGGATACATGGATAGATATGTCCCTCATGGGTCCCGAACTGAGAAACAGGGGTGTGTATCGTTAGGTCAGGCAAGCATTACTATTCTTGACATTGTATTTCACTGCATTACAAATCTTTATAATTGGTGAACTTGATCTTGTGTGTTGTGGATCTTGTGAATGTCTTTTTATGACATCTGTGATTGATGGATAATGAGTTTGTTGTTGAAGATATTTAATTTTTTAAAGTGTTGTTGTTGAGGATATGTAATTTGTTTAAGTGACATTGTTAAGATATGTGTTATGTAAACTGTGAGATGTTAGGTTAGGCTGATGCAAGTTGTAGTTGTTGAGGTTCAGTTGGGGTGGTAGGATTACATGCATTTCATCCCATTAGCTTGTGTTTAGAGGTTTATTTGTAGACTACCATGTGGTTTTACTCACCCCGTGCTTTTACAATTATTAATAGGCTACTAGCCCGAACCTTTATGATATATTCTCTTCTTTTATGAGGCTTTATGGAGATATGTGAGCTAGTTGTTTATCATCTCAGTAGACCTTCTTACTCATGTTTATGATTTTGTTCTACTCTAGAAACAATGTCATATGAGACTTATATTTGCTTTTAATTCAATTATAATACCTTAGATGCAGGTACACGTGACAAGCAGGTTTTGGAGGTATTTTTTGAGTTTATTATATAATATTCGTATTTTATTGTAATAGTTGAGTTTTAGGCTAACTTGTCTTAGTGGAATAAGACGGGTGTCATCACGTCGATTTTTGGGTCATGACAAAATGGTATCAGATCCACAATTTCATAAGTCACATGTGTGTACAAGTCGAGTCTAAGTAAAGTATTGAGGATCTGTATGGGGACATCTGTAATTATCTTCAAGAGGCTATAGAGACTTTTAGGAAAAATCCTCACTTTTTGAATCTCTATCGTGCATCTTTTGTCTATGTTGATTCTTACTTCTTCATTCCATTCTTTCTCTCATTTATGTGATGAATCGTGCATAGTTCCTCATGTGATTAGTTTTCATGTCGTGTATTAGTTGGACCTTATATCTGGTATTAAGATGGAAGTGGTATATTTATGAAAAGAATGTGTGATCATATTTGAAGGGATTGAGGAGGGTTAGTTCCCTAGTAAAAAGAATAGTACGTGTATGGTATATATATATATATATATATATATAATACTTATAGTTGTTTAACAAATGTAAGTTGAATAATCGATAATATGGCTACATGATGGACGTGTAACATTGGAAACTATAGTTAGTAAAGTGTTCATAACATTTATGGATTGCTTAGCGAATAATGAGAATGATGTTGCACCAATTGAGGTTAGAATCTTTTCATAGATTGTGTATATGTCAAAGAGGGTCATGATACGATTAAGATAATGATGTTGATGGTTTCTTGGTAATAATTGTGGAGTGTGTTACTTTTACTATTGCCCTGATATGCGAAGGGATCACTTTGGATAAGAGACCGGACGAATTTGATAATATATTATAGTTACTTTATGGGCAACAATGTGTAAGCTATTTGAGTACAATTTTCTTGAGGAGTATGTTGTATTCCAGTGGTGGATTTAACAGACTTTCACAATTTGGTATTAGTGATACATAGAAATGGATACGTTCATTGTCAAGTACAAATACTAACAACTTAAAGAGTTATGAATTGTATCATATTCTCATATAATGAGATTTGGTGTTGCATTTACATTTGAGAAACTAATTAGTTTGTTATTTAGGGTTAATCAATGTGTATAAGGAAGATTTTAGTCGCGGATAGTTGATACGGTGTTAATGCATTAAGTTTAGAAGTGTATCCCGAGGGTTATAAATAAGGAACGGTGATTTCATTTTAAGGTTCAAAGGAATAGATAGATACTAGAATGATAAGCTTATGGGTAAAGAAAGTTCCAAAGAATACTTGTATGAAGGTAATTGAGAATTTTAGTGAAAAGTGCATTCAAAAGTGGGTTAGTACTTTAGATTTGTTTAGCATAACTTGGTTTAAAATGTCATATTGATGAAAAGGTTGACTTCGTGGTGATGACTAGAGCTAACTGAGCATGATGGTAATAAGAGTTTGTAATGGATTGTGATAAGGACGCAACTATATGATAAAGATTGTTGGTTCAATTGATTTTTTAATGTAATAAGGACTTGTGAGTATTTAATTTTATGATTTTGTATTATTTGATCAATAATATGGTTGCAGGAGAAGTTATAGGAGGTTCTAAGACACCACTCGAACATAATTGAAATGAACAAGAGTCATAATGAAAAAATAGTGAAATATAGTGTAGCCTTCTGAAGGAGGTGCGGGCAATATTATTTACTTTGATTTTAACGGATAAAGATGTATATTTAGAGGGTTCAGAATTAAGTTCAGAGACGCGTGGTTTCATCTATTTTTCTCTACTTTGATAATAGTGTCACAGATTCATCATATTGGTTAAAAATAATTGGATAAAAATTGTGAAATGAGTTTTCAGACATTCAGCTCGAGTATGATGATAAGTTTTATTTGTATTTTGAGTTTGGTAATGAGTACGATTGAATTTTAAGCAAAATATATGATAAGAATGATGAAGAAACAATCTATAATAAGATAAGATACCTGAATTCATACAATACTTCAAGGTATGAGCTAATGTTGACATTTGGATTCAAAATTTAAGTTTTTCATGGTAAGTTTAGGTTTGTGGTAGTGTATTTATTCAAAATATGAATAAGTAAGGTAATAATTAATCGATCGTATCGGGTCTTGAGAATTTAAAAGAAACATGTGCAAGGTTTAGATCGTAGAGTTTGTTACTTTTGATTGTAAAAGGACCTAAGAAAGTATTTCTCTTAAGGAGTTGGTTTAAATTTCAAGGTAAAATGTCATAGGATGTTGGCCAAAGAATATGATTGGTAAGGGAGTTAGAAAGCGAACAAGAGTCTGGTGTATTGAAGAGTTCAAGTTATTCAGAATTTTGTGTCATAAGAAAAATGTAAGAAAAGTGAAGGAATAAAACTCTCATATAAGCCCTTGGTTTATAGTTGGATGATTTATTTATTTTTTGCCTTTGAGTTTAGATTTGACTATGAGATATGAAATGGTTGAGACATACTTACTAGGGATTTGTTATTGACTTTTATAATGATTGGATTTTGATTTAGGTGATAGACAGTGATATGTGAAAGACTATACGTGGTTATGTTAGGCTAGACTGATTAAGTTATGGGTATGTGACTTCTACATGCGCAACGATATGGACCTACATCTATACATGGTTATTGAATATTTTGAGGGGATTGAAACCACTATTTTAAATAGAACTACATAGACTAATGTGATGTGTTAAATAGACACTTGACAGTAAATAGAGGTTATGTTCTCATAGTATACAAAATTATTTGAGTGAACAAGTATTTATATGAATTTTAAAATGAGTTATGTGAAAGTTTGCAATGGTAGTTGAAATATTGTATGTGAAAGTTTGTGTGAAGTTGACTTTGGGTGTGGTTCAATTGTTGTACCTCAATGGAATAGTACTATTATATTTAAAACTAGTGCTATCAGTATTGGGTGTGACTCATATCTTTTATGAGATACTTACATGGAAAAAAACGAGGGAGCCATAGTGTTAAAATTAAGGAGGAGACAATGAATTTGCTAGAAAGACTTTGATAGCAGTGATTGTTGGATAGTAAGATAAATGAATAGCGTAGTTATGATGTTTGTTGGTATTTAGAGTTTTAACTTCATTGGGGTACTGTGAGAAGTATGTGGGAGTTGATAATCGAGTATTTGCAATACTGTGATGGACATCAAACTGATTGATTGTTGGTGGCTAAATAGAGAGATTAAGTCAGATGAATGGAATTTTTTTAATATGATAACTATTATTGATATGATAACTATGGAAAGAGTATCTTGTGTCATTCAACCTTGCTTCTGTATATTCTGATGTGAATACCTCCTTTGTACTGGGCACTTTTTGGAGTATGATTCACTGCTTATATTACGCGTGTTTCCACATATTTAGGTGAATTCCTAGTAGTGGATTGGGTGTACCTAATCCTGTGATTGTCTACTTAGTAGGGTGACATTCTTGGGTAGAGTTAATTATTTCAATTATGATAGACTTGATGTTGTTTGGGATGGTTGAAGTATACTAGTAGTTTTACCTACGCAACCTTGCTTATGAGAAATTATAAAAGAGCTACCATGGATATTTATAGGTGCCTGAAATTCATAATATTTATTTATTCGTCAAGATCACATTCCAACAAGGTGTGATTTGAGGTGAGGACCATTGGGTCTAGTTTCACTATATTTTTTGTAGTTTTAACTATAGTCACACTACTGGTCTAGTATTTCGATAGTGTTGTTAAAGGTTCTATATGTTGAGTTATTATTCGTTGGGTGGATACTTGATCATATTCTTCTTTGTGGTGAGATAAGTTTATTCTTGCTTGATGAGTACCTGATGTCTAAAGATCTAATTTTTTTTAACTTAAGCTCGTGATGAGATTGTTCTATGAAGATGAAATATTGATAAAATATGTGAGGGTTTTTTGTAATATGTGTTGGTGGTTGGTTACTCCACTTCTGGTTGTAGTTAGTATTGATTCAAATTTTTTTCATGGTTATGTCAGAAAAGATTTGTCCTAATGGTTGTGTTATGGTCCAGTGTATTTTTTTTAGATTGGGGTTATGGGTTAGCCAGTGGCTTGATGATCTATTGATTCATAGATCTTCTAAAGTTTGATTCGAAAGTTCAGTTCTTAATAGTTGATCTTGATGAAATAGTCTTAAGGAGGAGCTCACTTGGAAAGATGATCAGCTGACTAGTAGGTCATAACTTGAGCTTTTTTGTAACATCGAATATTCTTCCTTCTCTTTCCTTATGTTTGAGGACGAACATGAGTTTTAGTGGTGGATAATGTAATGACCCGGATGGTCATTTTTAGTAATTTTGAATATTTGCCTAATATAATTAATAGGTTAAGCCAATATTTTATCTAATATTCCTTTACCACTAGGCCCATATAAATTGATTTAAGTTAGTAATATTTAACTTTGTAATTCGATCACAATTTGGGAAAAGAAAAACAATATAGGCAAAAGTTAACCTACAGAGCCACCCTAGAATGAGTACACTCGAGGTAAATTCTTCGTCCTTAATTTTTTAATAGATTGTATATAAGGATGTTGAATGTTTACCAGAAATTCATATTGTTACATAATAAACTAAGAATTAGATGACTTTTGGAAAAAGTAACGGTGTTACCGTGTGACTTTGATGGTTGTATATTGGTGGGACAAAAATTTCTAAGGGTCAATAATGGTAATTATTACATAGTATAATATTATAAGTAGAAACCTACATGTGAGGAATTATGTGTTGGCTTCATGCGATTCTCACCACTGGTTTCATAACCAGTGGTTCAAAAAATTGGTAATTCTTATTGTATTATCATCATATAATATAAGTTCGATATATGGAAATAGGTAATTAAATATTGGTATGGAAATAGGTTATTAAATATTGGGTTAACGAATCATTTGAATTTCATTCGAATTATGATATTGAAAAAAATTGGGATTTAATCTTACACTTGAAACTTGAAAAATATGATATTTGGAAGGTTAATTCGCATCAAGATTTACAAAGTTAATTATAAATTTGGTTGAGCTTTTAGGTCTAGGATAAACCTATTGTAAAATGGGTGTTGTTAGTTTCAAAATCTTATTGTTAATATGTACTTGAATAGATTGTATTAACTTGGAAGCTCAACGAAAAGGGAAGGCTCAAGTCCCGAAGTGATTGTTCGATTATTTTATGCAAGTGAATTTCTAAACCCTTGTTAAGTGTATGAAATTCGTGTATTTCCTTATGGTATATTTTTTGGAGTAATAGAAATTTGTGATGGGTTGACTTGTCATATTGGTTAATTCTAATGATGAAAATGGAAAAATAAAAAGGCAATGTAATTAATTATTGGTGTGTGATGTGTGAGAATGGTTTGAAAGGCTTGTTGAATCATTGTGTTGTTGTGAATCGTACATTAATATTAAAATGATCATTTTCTCATATGTATTAACATGTCATATGCATTGAATGTGAGACATGTTTGTGATAATTGTTATGTGATTAAAGGATATACCATTTCGATTGACATATAGTGTGTCACACTGGATACAATATTTCTAGATATGTATTGCGCACCACGATGGATACTATATTTTGAGGTATGTATCGCGCACCGATGGATACTATATTTTGAGGGACGTACATGCACCAAGATAGTTACTATTACTGAGGGTCGTATCAAATGCCGCAATGGATACATGGACAAATTTTTCCCTATTGGTCTCGGACTGAGATACAGTGGTTGTGTATCGTTAGGTCAGACATGCATCTATACTTGTCATTGCATTTCATTGCATTGCACATGTTTATCGTTAGAGCATTTGATCTTTTGTTTTGTGGATCTTGTGAGTGTGTTTTTATGAAACTTGTGATTGATGGATACTGAGTTTGTTGTTGAGGATATATAATTTTTTAAAGTATTGTTGTTGAGGATATGTAATTTGTTTAAGTGTCATTGTTGAGATATATGCTCTGTAAACTCTGAGTTATTTGGTTGGGCTGATTTTTATGCAGGTTATAGTTTTGGAGGTTCGGTTGGAAAGGTAGGAGTACCCGTATTTCATCCCCTTAGCTTGTGTTTAGAGGTTTACTTTCTAAGTACCCTGTGGTTTGGTACTCACCCCTTGCTTCTACAATTTTTTGTAGGTTACTAGCCTGGACCTTTATGCTATATTCTCTTCTTTTCTAAGGCTTGTTGGAGATGTGTTGTAGTTGTTTGTCATCTTAGTTGACCTTATTACTCTTTTATATTATTTTGTTGTCACGCCTCAAGCCTACACCCTAGGTGTGGTCAATACCCAACGACCACTGTTTGCCTTGAGCAAACCCTTGTCCTTGCTTACTTAACTCATCGAAAGACTTAAAAGATAGTTATAACTCAAGAATAACTTTTGAAATAGTAATTAGCCAAAATGGAAATTTTCTTATCATTTACAAGTGAAATGAAAGACCAAAGAAAACTAACAGCGTCATCTATGAAGCCTCTAAAGTAAAGATAGATATTGGGACACGACCCCAAATCCTAATAACTGAAAACCGAAGAAAATAATTAAATTATAAGGATGTCCTCCGGGGTGAAGGGAGGCTCACCAACTAACTCTAAGTTTTTCACATGATCAACAGTACGCCAAATGTGGATCCTAGTTACCTGCGTCCGCATAATAATACGATGCAGGTCAACTGGCATCAATACATTGAATGTACGCATATGGAAGTTGGAATGCTAACACTTAAGCTTGAAAAGGAGTAAGTAGGAACACTTACCTTGGCTTTGCCAAACTCATGAATAACTTAACTCATAATGCAAATTAAAAGTAAGTGTAATATAAAGAAATTTTTCTGAAACATGTCGTACACACTGAATGTATGCAAGATATAATTAACTCTGGTATGTATGAAAAAATACAACTAAATAGATGTATACAAGAATATAATAACTTCTATGGGAGTTTCTCTAACTAACAACCATCACTTAAGAGCTAGTGATTATACAGCGATCTAGCTCATGCTGTCAGCGCATCCTATACCCAACCAAAGGTATAAGATATGAAGTGCCTAATGGATCTACTAGTCTACTGTGAAAAGGGTTCATCTAAAAAGTATGAACCTTTTCTACCCATGGTGGCTACATGGTTTATCGGGGCTATGAATTGTCTGAACTCTCCCCCATATCGGCGCTCAATACTACTCCCAAAAATATGTTGTCTCTTATGTGTTAAAAACATACTCATTTTGTGGTTTTGAGATTAGTTCTCAATATACTTATCTCAGAGATATCTTGGAAATCATTTTTTCCCTTCTTGCGTCTTTTAGAAAGCTATAGTTCTTTTCTAAAAACTTTCTGTAAGATTCCTTGGAAATCAAAGTTTCCTTACAAGTTAAATGTTACAAAAAATTAAATCTCTTTGGGAATACGTAGTCCCCATATATCTTTGAAGAAAAGACCTTCAACTTACTCTTTTCTTAGCTTGAAACATGATTCTTAAAACAAAGTTAAAATATTTAAATAACATCCTGAAAACCATTAAGAACTTTACTTTAACTTACTTCTAAGCTTTAGACTTGACTTCCTAACTTCTTTGACTTTGATCTTAATTTTCCTCATGGATTGAATGTTCATGATCTCATGTTTATGGATGATTTCGTGATGTTTAGATGTACCTTAGAGTGTTGGAATCAACTAAGAAATGTGGGTACATCTCTTAGGAACTAGTACGAAAAGATGGGGAAAATAAAGTTTTCAAACAAACTTGGCGCTTTGGAAGGCGTGAAGCGCCAGAGATTGACAGACAGAGTCTGTCTGAGGGGCTATGCCAGGCACGGCGTGCCAAAGCCAGATAGAGAGAGACTATCCTGAGGGGCTCTGGTTGGCACGTCTCCCCAGGGCTTGTCCGATGGAACTTCAGACTTTTATTCTCCGTTTATCATCTCTAAACTTTCGAAACAACCATGGAACTCGCCCAAATAACTTAGGATCACTTATTGTAACGACCTGTTTAGTCGTTTTGAGCAGCAGATTTTATTTCTGGAAAAACAGGCTGAGGCGACGGACCCCACGACGGACCATCATGGGCACGACGGACCGTCGCAAGGTCTCATTTCAAAACACTTAGAAAATCTGAAAATTGGTTACTGAAATCGACTCTCTAAACTTCGTAACGGAATGGCAGGACGGACCGTCACAGGTGTGACGGACCGTCACAGACCCTTCAGAGAAATTTAGTCTCTGAAGTCTGTGACGGAGCAGCAGGACGGACCGTCGCAGGCGCGACGGGCCGTCACAGACTGCGTAATCCCAGTCTGGGTCGGATTTCTTTATACGTTTTAAGGGACGTTTTTGACTATTCCTGCTTTAATTATAAAGTTAGTGGGTTAATGTTAATAAGTCTAATTACTTGGGGGTTAAAAGGGGTAACCTTAAGCTAATTAGTGGGTTATTATTGCCATCTTTTATTCTTAATTATATGCTAATTAGGGTAAAAGAAAGAGGGTTTGAATAAAGAAAATAGAAAGAACAAGAAGAGAGAGAGAGGTTCGATCGAGAAGGGGAAACACAAAGCTTTGGAGAAAATTTTCTTGCTTGATCACTAATCTTCGGTGGAGGTAGGTTATGGTTTTTATGCTATTCGTAGTAAACTCTTAATAGCGAATGATATGTATGGGTAGTATTGTAAACCCTTCTATATGCTTAATTGTATGCTTGCATGAATGTGATTATATGATTGTGATAAAATAAGCATGATGAAGCTATTGAATCCTAAATCTTGAAAGATAACCCTAATCTACTTTGTTATATGATGATGCCTTGGTATAAAAGAAGGCTTGATGAACGAAAGTAGTGAGATTAGGGGATCGGGTGCCATGTTCCGATACCAGGATAGAATATGGATCGGTTGCCACGTTCCGGTACCAGGATAGTATATGAGGATCGGAGTGTCACGTTCCGACACCAGGATAGAATATAGATCGGGTGCCACATTCCGGTACCAGGATAGTATATGAGGATCAGAGTGTCACGTTCCGACACCAGGATAGTATATGGATCGGGTGCCACGTTCCGACACCAGGATAGAATGAGGATCGGAGTGTCACGTCCCGACACCAGGATAGTATATTGAGGAGCGGAGTGTCACGTACCGACACGAGGGGAATAAGATAATGAATCTTGAAAGATGTTAATATATTCAATCTAATGAACTTAATTCCCAAATGAGTATGATGAGGAGGCGTGAGTCCTCATTGATGTGCTTGGTGTTATAACCAAGGGTTATGGTAACTGTAAATGCTGCATGCTAAGGATATTAGTTGATTTTATGATATTGCTTAATATATACTGTTTTCTATTTTGAGTTGGCCGATGATATCTACTCAGTACCCGTGTTTGTACTGACCCCCTACTTTTATGTTTTCTTCTTTGTTATTTGTGGAGTGCAGCAAACGTGCCGTCGTCTTCAACTCAACCGCAATTCTAGCCAGTCCTCGTCACATCAGATCTTTAGGGTGAGCTAATGTTTCTAGCTTGGACTGGATCTTCTTCCTCATGTCTTGATGCCTTGAAGTTCCGGCATGCACTAGCTTTTATTTGTTTTAGCCTCTTAGAATACTCTTAGTTTAGTAATTTGATCATAGATGTTCTTGTGGTGATGACTTCCAGATTTTGGGGATAATAATAGTTATTGATTTTATTAATGAGTTAAGTCTTCTGCATTACTTTATGTTGATATTACATTAAAATGTTAAGGCTTAGATTGGTTGGTTCGCTCACATAGGAGGGTAAGTGTGGGTGCCAGTCGCGATCTTGGTTTTGGGTCGTGACAAACTTGGTATCAGAGCATTAGGTTTGTTGGTCTCATCACACAAGAACGATTTTAGTAGAGTCTTAAGGAACAGTAGGGGGACGCCTTTACTTTTCTTTGAGAGGCTATAAGACTTTAGGAAAATTCCATTCTTTCATTCTTTCTTTCGTGCTATTACTTGGATCCAATTGGTATCTAGGTGATACAAATTGGTATCTGACCATCTTCACTCTATTTCGCAGATGGTTAGAACTAGAGCAACGACTGCACCAACATCAACATCGGCAAGACAAGAAGCGTCTGAGCCAGCCACTGGGGCTGTAGCTCAAGGAAGAGTAGCGGCAAGAGGTCGTGGTGGAGGTCGTGGGAGGATATCCTCTAGAGGAACAGGACGAGCACCTAGCCCGTCTGATACAAGGCGGTGACTCCTCCACCGACTGAAGAAGTAGTAAGAGAAGGGGAGGATGGGGAAAATGAACAAGTGCAGAATGAGGGATTGCCACCCCAGCCTACCCCAAAGATGATAAATCAGGTGCTTGCTTATCTTAGTGGGTTATCTGATCAAGGCCAAACACCTCCAGTGTTTTCTGCACTAGCACCTCAGGCTCCGGAGGTACAACATGCGGCTACTGTGGCTCCCCGCATGGATGCCTCATTGGAAATAGGCACATTTCCTCATCTGACTGCAGGGCCTCTAATGACAAATGATCAGCATGAACTTTTCAGTAAGTTCTTGAAATTGAAACCTCCAGTCTTCAAGGGTGCTGAATCGGAGGATGCTTACGATTTTCTGGTTGATTGTCATGAGCTACTACACAAGATGGGTATAGTAGAACGGTTTGGTGTTGAGTTTGTGACTTATTAGTTTCAAAAGAACACCAAAATATGGTGGCGGTCACATGTTGAGTGTCAACCAACAGAGGCGCCACCTATGACTTGGGCATCATTCTCTAGCTTGTTTATGGAGAAGTATATTCCCCGGACATTGAGGGATAGGAAAAGAGATGAATTTTTTAGCCTAGAGCAAGGTAGGATGTCGGCCAATGCATATGAGGCTAAGTTTCGTGCACTATCCAGATATGCCACCCAACTATGTTTCAGTCCACAAGAGCGGATTCACCGTTTTGTGAAGGGGTTGAGATCAGAGTTGCGGATTTCAGCCTTACAGGTAGCGGCTACAGTGAAATCTTTTCAAGAAGTGGTAGACTTCGTGATAGAGGTAGAGGGAGTGAAGCTAGATGACTTCACCATGGCAACCACATCAAAAAGGTTTCGAAAGGGAGGTGAGTTTAATGGTTCTTACTCTATAGGACAGGGTTTCAGAGGTTACTCAGTCCGACCAATTCAGTCTTCACTACAAACTGTAGTTGGGGGTCCACCTCAGACCGGTCAACACTTCTCTGAGAGACCTATGCATGAACCCAGAGAGTGCTATGGATGTGGGAAGATTGGACATATTAAGAGATATTGTCCAAAATATAGTTATAGACCTCCAAATGTTAGAGGTAGAGGTGGTCATGGTAGAGGCCGTTATTCTGGAGGACGTGGTGGTCGAGGTAATGGTGGTCACCAGAACGGCCGAGGTGATGGGCAACCTGGAGCCACTACATCACAACATGGTAGGGTCAACGGGCAGACAAACGAAAAGGCCCATTGTTATGCTTTCCCTGGGAGATCTGAAGCGGAGACATCTGATGTTGTCATCACAGGTAATCTTCTGGTTTGTGATTGCATGGCTTCTGTATTGTTTGATCCTGGATCCACATTTTATTATGTATCTTCCTCATTTGCTAATGGTCTAAATTTACATTGTGAATTACTTGATATGCCTATTCGTGTTTCTACTCCGGTGGGTGAGTCTGTGGTAGTTGAAAAGGTATATAGGTCTTGTTTGGTGAACTTTGTGGGGAGCAACACTTATGTAGATTTGGTTATCTTAGAAATGGTTGATTTTGATGTAATTCTGGGTATGACTTGGCTTTCTCCGAATTTCGCAATCTTAGATTGTAATGCTAAAATTGTGACGTTAGCCAAACCTGGGACAGATCCGTTAGTGTGGGAGGGTGACTACACTTCCAATCCGGTGCGTATCATCTCCTTTCTTCGTGCTAAGAAAATGGTTATTAAAGGGTGTCTAGCTTTCTTGGCACATCTCAAGGATGACACTACCCAAGTACCTTTGATTGAGTCGGTTTCAGTGGTCTGTGAGTTTCTAGATTTGTTCCCTGCAGATCTTCTTGGTATGCCACCAGATAGGGATATTGACTTCTGTATTGATCTTGAACCGGGTACTCGCCCCATTTCTATACCCCCTTATAGAATGGCTCCCGCGGAGTTAAAAGAGTTAAAAGCACAACTTCAAGAGTTGTTGAGCAAAGGCTTCATTAGACCAAGTGCATCTCCTTGGGGTGCTCCGGTTTTGTTTGTAAAGAAGAAGGATGGGAGTTTCTGGATGTGCATAGACTACCGGCAGTTGAACAAGGTAACTATTAAGAACAAGTATCCTCTTCCTCGCATTGATGATTTGTTCGATCAGTTACAAGGTGCTTGTGTCTTCTCTAAGATTGACTTGAGATTCGATTATCATCAATTGAAAATACGGGCAACGGATGTGCCAAAGACTGCTTTTCGAACGAGGTATGGCATTACGAATTTGTAGTGATGTCTTTTGGTCTTACGAATGCCCCTGCTGCGTTCATGAGCTTGATGAACGGGATTTTCAAGCCATATTTAGACCTCTTCGTGATCGTATTTATTGATGATATACTGATATACTCTAAAAGTAAGAAGGAACATGAGGAGCATTTGAAGATTGTATTGGAAATGTTGAGGGAGAAAAAGCTTTATGCCAAGTTCTCTAAGTGTGAGTTTTGGCTAGATGCAGTGTCCTTCTTGGGGCATGTAGTTTCTAAGGATGGAGTAATGGTGGATCCTTCTAAGATTGAGACAGTGAAGAATTGGGTAAGACCGACTAATGTGTCAGAAATAAGGAGCTTTGTTGGATTAGCTAGCTATTATCGTCGATTTGTCAAGGGATTCTCTTCCATTGTTTCGCAATTGACGAACTTGACTAAGCAGAATATCCCATTTGTATGGTCGGACGAGTGTGAAAAAAGCTTTCAGAAGCTCAAGACTTTGTTGACTACTGCACCAATTCTCACCTTGCCCGTGGAAGGTAAGAATTTCATTATCTATTATGATGCATCCTATTCGGGTTTGGGTGCAGTGCTAATGCAAGACAAGAATGTAATTGCTTACGCTTCGAAGCAATTAAAAGTGCATGAGCGTAACTATCCAACTCATGATTTGGAATTGGCCGCGGTAGTGTTTGCATTAAAGAAATGGAGACACTATTTATATAGGGTTAAGTGTGAGGTCTATACGGATCATCGTAGCCTACAGTATGTCTTTACTCAGAAAGATTTGAACTTGAGACAGAGGAGATGGATGGAACTACTGAAGGACTACGACATCACTATTTTGTATCATCCGGGGAAGGCGAATGTTTTAGCGGATGCTTTAAGTAGAAAGGCGGGAAGCATGGGAAGTCTAGCTCACTTGCAAGCTTCTAGACGCCCATTGGCTAGAGAAGTTCAAATTCTGGATAACGACCTTATGAGACTAGAAGTAAATGAGAAGGGAGGATTTTTAGCTTGTGTGGAGGCAAGATCCTCCTTCCTTGACAAGATTAAGGGAAAGCAGTTTAATGATGAAAAATTGATCCGAATCCGAGATAAAGTGTTGCAAGGAGAGGCTAAAGAAGCGACAATCGATGAGGAAGGTGTTTTGAGGATTAAGGGAAGGGTATGTGTACCCCGCGTCGATGATTTGATCAACACTATTCTGACAGAGGCTCATACTTCAAGGTATTCGATACATCCGGGTGCAACCAAGATGTACCGTGACCTAAAGCAACACTTTTGGTGGAGTAGAATGAAGCGTGATATTTTGGATTTTATTGCCAAATGTCCAAACTGTCAACAAGTAAAGTATGAACACCAAAGGCCCGGAGGAACACTTCAGAGAATGCCCATTCCTGAATGGAAGTGGAAAAGGATTGCAATGGATTTCGTGGTTGGTCTTCCAAAGACATTGGGAAAATTTGATTCTATTTGGGTAATTGTTGATAGGTTAACTAAGTCTGCTCACTTCATTCCGGTCAAGGTGACTTACAATGCAGAGAAGTTAGCCAAACTTTACATCTCGGAAGTGGTGCGATTGCATGGGGTTCCACTCTCCATTATATCAGATAGAGGTACGCAGTTTACTTCTATGTTTTGGAAAACATTGCATGCGGAATTAGGTACTAGGTTGGACCTTAGTACTGTGTTCCATCCTCAGACCGATGGTCAGTCTGAGCGAACGATTCAAGTGTTGGAGGATATGCTTCGTGCATGTGTGATAGAATTTGGTGGCCATTGGGATAGCTTCTTACCCTTAGCAGAGTTCTCCTACAACAATAGCTATCACTCAAGCATTGATATGGCCCCATTTGAGGCACTATATGGGAGAAGATGTAGGTCTCCCATTGGGTGGTTTGATGCATTTGAAGTTAGACCTGGGGGTACTGACCTTCTGAGGGAATCGTTAGATAAAGTAAAATCTATTCAAGAAAAGCTTCTAGCAGTGCAAAGTAGACAGAAGGAGTATGCAGATCGGAAGGTTAGAGACTTGGAGTTTATGGAGGGTGAACAAGTCTTGTTGAAGGTTTCGCCAATGAAAGGGGTGATACGGTTTGGTAAGCGAGGTAAACTTAGCCCAAGGTATATTGGTCCATTTGAAGTACTTAAGCGAGTAGGGGAGGTGGCTTATGAGTTAGCCTTGCCTCCAGGGCTGTCCGGAGTGCATCCGGTATTCCATGTGTCGATGTTGAAAAGATACCATGGGGATGGAAACTACATTATCCGTTGGGATTCAGTTTTGCTTGATGAGAATTTGTCTTATGAGGAGGAACCTGTTGCCATTCTAGATAGGGAAATTCGCAAGTTGAGATCAAGGGAGATTGCATTCATCAAAGTTCAATGGAAGAATCGACCCGTTGAAGAAGCCACTTGGGAGAAGGAGGCAGATATGCCAGAAAGATACCCACATCTGTTTACAGATTCAGGTACTCCTTTTCGCCCTTGTTTTCCTTCTTGTGATCGTTCTGGGACGAACGATGGGTAAATTGGTATCTATTGTAATGACCTGTTTAGTCGTTTTGAGCAGCAGATTTTATTTCTGGAAAAATAGGCTGAGGCGACGGACCCCACGACGGACCGTCATGGGCACGACGGACCGTCGCAAGGTCTCATTTCAAAACACTTAGAAAATCTGAAAATTGGGTACTGAAATTGACTCTCTAAACTTCGTAACGGAATGGCAGGACGGACCGTCACAGGTGTGACGGACCGTCACAGACCCTTCAGAGAAATTTAATCTCTGAAGTCTGTGACGGAGCAGCAGAACGGACCGTCGCAGGCGCGACGGGCCGTCACAGACTGCGTAATCCCAGTCTAGGTTGGATTTCTTTATACGTTTTAAGGGACATTTTTGACTATTCCTGCTTTAATTATAAAGTTAGTGGGTTAATGTTAATAAGTCTAATTACTTGGGGGTTAAAAGGGGTAACCTTAAGATAATTAGTGGGTTATTATTGCCATCTTTTATTCTTAATTATATGCTAATTAGGGTAAAAGAAAGAGGGTTTGAATAAAGAAAATATAAAGAACAAGAAGAGAGAGAGAGGGTCGATCGAGAAGGGGAAACACAAAGCTTTGGAGAAAATTTGCTTGCTTAATCACTAATCTTCGGTGGAGGTAGGTTATGGTTTTTATGCTATTCGTAGTAAACTCTTAATAGCGAATGATATGTATGGGTAGTATTGTAAACCTTTTTATATGCTTAATTGTATGCTTGCATGAATGTGATTATATGATTGTGATAAAATAAGCATGATGAAGCTATTGAATCCTA
Source organism: Solanum lycopersicum (assembly GCF_036512215.1). NCBI lineage: Eukaryota > Viridiplantae > Streptophyta > Magnoliopsida > Solanales > Solanaceae > Solanum > Solanum lycopersicum. Next base: position 22,777,781 of record NC_090804.1, on the reverse strand, counting down.
AATCTTGAAAGATAACCCTAATCTACTTTGTTATATGATGATGCCTTGGTATAAAAGAAGGCTTGATGAACGAAAGTAGTGAGATTAGGGGATCGGGTGCCACGTTCCGGTACCAGGATAGAATATGGATCGGGTGCCACGTTCCGGTACCAGGATAGTATATGAGGATCGGAGTGTCACGTTCCGACACCAGGATAGAATATGGATCGGGTGCCACGTTTCGGTACCAGGATAGTATATGAGGATCGGAGTGTCACGTTCCGACACCAGGATAGTATATGGATCGGGTGCCACGTTCCGGTACCAGGATAGAATATGGATCGGGTGTCACGTTCCGACACCAGGATAGAATGAGGATCGGAGTGTCATGTCCCGACACCAGGATAGTATATTGAGGAGCGGAGTGTCACGTACCGACACGAGGGGAATAAAGATAATGAATCTTGAAAGATGTTAATATATTCAATCTAATGAACCGAATTCCCAAATGAGTATGATGAGGAGGCGTGAGTCCTCATTGATGTGCTTGGTGTTATAACCAAGGGTTATGGTAACTGTAAATGCTGCATGCTAAGGATATTAGTTGATTTTATGATATTGCTTAATATATACTGTTTTCTATTTTGAGTTGGCCGATGATATCTACTCAGTACCCGTGTTTGTACTGACCCCCTACTTTTATGTTTTCTTCTTTGTTATTTGTGGAGTGCAGCAAACGTGTCGTCGTCTTCAACTCAACCGTAATTCTAGCCAGTCCTCGTCACATCGGATCTTCAGGGTGAGCTAATGTTTCTAGCTTGGACTGGATCTTCTTCCTCATGTCTTGATGCCTTGAAGTTCCGGCATGGACTAGCTTTTATTTGTTTTAGCCTCTTAGAATACTCTTAGTTTAGTAATTTGATCATAGATGTTCTTGTGGTGATGACTTCAAGATATTGGGGATAATAATAGTTATTGATTTTATTAATGAGTTAAGTCTTCCGCATTACTTTATGTTGATATTACATTGAAATGTTAAGGTTTAGATTGGTTGGTTCGCTCACATAGGAGGGTAAGTGTGGGTGGCAGTCGCTATCTCGGTTTTGGGTCGTGACACTTATAACTTTAATAACCAATAGATTAGACTCAAAAAAAAACAACCCGAAAACACGTAATTATTTAATTAAAAGCATACTACAACTCAACCAACAAGAATTCAATCATCATTCTTTAAGAACTTCAATGTTCATCATTCAATCTACTCAAAGTTCACTGAATTAAACAAAATGATGTGTGGGTGAACTAACCTAGGACAGAAAGATCTCACATACCTTAATAGCGGTCACCTTCGACGAATTTCACTCGAAGATCTTGGCATTCTTGATCTTTCTCTTTTCTTCTTCTTCTTTTCTCTTTTCTATTTTCTCCTAAGACCTTAGTGTGAATAATTTTGTTGAAACTGACTTAAGGCTTATTTTTACCCCTAATAAAACTTTAAAATGAATTCGGAAATAGTTGGGTGAAAGACTATTTACCCTTACTAAAATACAAATTGGGACCTTTCTCAATCCAATAGTCCAACTTCCAGTAGGCATATATCCCTCATACAATATAGGAAATTTGCAAACTTGACAGTGTTGGAAAAAGCTCTCCAACGGATTTCCAACCATATAAAGAACTGACTCTAACTCATCTTGAGCTAGAAGTTATTATCGTTTGAAAATGACCAAAAAGTCACTTTCTTGACTTAGGAAATTTTGCAAATTTTTCCTTTTATTTTCAAAAAATGATAAATTTTAGTTTCTTAGCAAATTCTTGGTTATTACGAGTTATGAGATGTTACAATATCTCCCCCTTGGTAACACTCATCATCGAACAAAATTTCTTTCACTATGCTAAGGATAGTAACATCAAGTTCAACACTTAATAATCCAAAAGAAAATAAAAATCATGATTACAAATAAATCATAAACTACAAAGAAGAGAATTAGTACCTTGATTTGCATTCTCTCCATATTCAAAGAGATGTGGATATCTATTTTCTTATCCTCTTCAGCTTCCCAAAGTGCTTCCTCAACAAATTGCTTCCTCCAAAGAACCTTGATGAAATGAAACTTCCTTTGTTCTCAACTTGCGAAATTGACAATCCAAAATCTGAACCAGAATCTCTTCATTGGATAAGATATCCTTAATCCCAACATACTCAGTCGGTACAATCAATCAATGATCACCCATGTACTTCTTCAACATGGAGATATGAAATACCGGATGAATCGCTGCTAACTCTTGTGGTAGCTCCAACTCATAAGCTACATTGTTTATTCTCTTATATACTCTATAAGGTCCAATATACTGGGACTAAGATTCCCCTTTGTACCAAAACTCATAACACCTTTCATGGGTAAAATTTCAGATATACCCAGTCATCCACTTCAAACTCCATAGCCCTCTTCTCACATCTGTATAGGACTTTTGAAAACACTTTTCCATCTTCAATCTCTCTTCAATCACCTTCACTTTCTCCATGTATTGGTGAACTAGCTTTGTTCCTATCAACCCTGCTTCACCAACTTCGAACCACCTAATAGGATATTTAAATATTGTCCTATAAAGAGCTTTATATGGAGCCATTTGGATGCTTGTATAGTGGTTGTTGTTGTAAGCGAACTCAATGATAGGTAGGTGATCATCCCAATTCCCCTTGAAATTGATCACACAAGATCACAACATGTCTTCTAAAGTCTGGATGGTACGCTCTGCTTGTCCATCCATATGAGGATGAAAAGCAGTACTTATGTCACCTTTGAACCTAAACCTTTTTGGAAAGACTTTCAGAACTGAGCAGTAAATTGTGCACCTCTATCTAAAACAATGGAAACCAGAACTCCATGAAGACTTACCATATCTTAAATGTACAAATTAGCATAATCCTCCGCCAAATGAATGGTATTTACCGGAATGAAGTGGGTTGATTTTGTCATTCTATCGACAATCACTCATATTGAATCATGTTGTTTGTGATACTTTGGCAAGCCTGTGATGAAATACATATTAATCATCTCCAACTTCCATTTTGTAAGTTCTATATTCTGAGCCAAACCTCCAAACCTTTGGTGTTCTACTTCCATGTGTTGGCAATTTGGGCATTTGGTAACAAACTCAGCAATGCCCTTCTTCATGTCTTCCCACCAATATACTTCTCTTATGTTGTGGTACATCTTAGTGGAACCCCGATGAATATAACATATAGATCTGTGAGCCTCCTCAATGATCCTCTCTTGGAGTACATCCACCCTAGGTACATAAAACCTACCTTGATACTTCAACACACTATCTTCCCCTTGTTCAAAAGTTGACACTCTTTGCTTATGAATATTCGCCTTTAAATCAAGAAAAATTGGTTCTTATTCTTGCCTCTCTTTCACTTCTGACATTAATGATGACTTAAACCCATTGATCACCACTATTCCTCCTTTTTGTGGAATCCATAAGTCTGACTTCCAGGCATGCAAATATGTGCACATCCTTGGTTAACTCCTTCTTTTCTCCTTTAACATGAGAGGTACTTCCCATGGATAACCTACTTAAAGAATCAGCAACCACATTAGCTTTACAAGGGTGTTAGAGAATACACGTGTCATAATCCTTTGCATGAGATGGAGCTCTTGTGATCAGTGAATATGTCAACATGAATACCATAGAGTAATGATGCCATAATTTCAAGGTAAAAATTACAGCAGCCAACTTTAAGTCATGGGTTGGATAATTCTTCTCATTGGCCTTCAACTGTCTTGAAGCATAAGTTATAACCTTGCTATTCTTTATTAACACACATCCCAAACTAACTCATCATACATCACAATACACCATAAAAACTTGAGTATGCTCTGGTAAAGTCAGAACTGGAGCAGTAGTCCACCTTTTTCTCAACTCCTAAAAACTTTTCTCACAAGCTTTAGACCATTGAAACTTAATTGTTTATAGAGTCATCTTGGTCCAAGGAGACCAAATAGATGAAAACGCCTCAACAAACCTTTTATAGTAGCCAGCCAAACCCAAGAAACAGCTAATATTAGTTGGAGACATGGGTCTAGGCCAACACTGAACTGCTTCAATAGTTTAGGTATCCACCATAATTCCATCAGTGGAAACTATGTAGCCCAAAAATGCAACCGACTTAAGCCAAAACTCACACTTGGAGAACTTGGCATATAACTCCCTATCTTTCAAATTATGAAGAACTATCCTGAGGTGACTAGCATGATCATCTTCATTCCTTAAATAGATTAGTAAGTCATCAATGAAGATTATAACAAACAGATTTAAATAGGGTTTGAAGACTTTTTTTCATGAGATCCATGAATTTAGCAGGTGCATTGGTCAAGCAAATGACATGACCAAAAACTTATAATACCCATATCTTGTTCTAAAAGTTGTCTTTGGAATATCATATTCCCTAAATTTCAACTGACGGTAGCCTGATCTGAGATCAATTTTTGAGAAGCAAGAAGCACTCTAAAGATGGTCGAAAAAAATCATCTATCCTTGGAAGAGGATACTTATTCTTGTTGGTTACCTTATTCAATTGGCAGTAGTCTATGCACATCCTAATGGAACCATCCTTCTTTCTAAGAAACAAGACCGGAGCACCCCAAGAATAGACATTTGGTCGAATAAAACCTTTATCTAACGGATCTTTCAATAGTTCTATAAGATCTTTCAACTCTAATGTTGCCATTCTATATAGCGGGATAGAGATGGGACAAGTAATTTGAAGAAGACCTATGTCGAATTTATCTATCTTGTAGGAGGGATTCGGGATATCATCTAGAAAGACTTCTGGAAACTCTTTCCCTACTGGAAATGACTGAATATGAGGTATCTCAACACTAGAGTCATTAAATCATATTAAGTGATAGACACACCACTTAGAAACTAATTTCCTCGCCTTAAGATACGAAATATATCTACTCTTAGGCACTGCTCAACTGTTTTTCCACTTTAAGACTTGCTCATTTGGAAATTTAAACTTGACTACTCGAGTTCTACAATCAACTGAGGCATAACTGTCATGAAGCCAATCCATACCAAGAATGACTTCAAAGTCTACCACGTCTAACTCAATTAAATCATCCATGGTACTCTTGTGACTGCTGGAAATAGAACAATCATGATAGACTGTTTCTGCTAGAATGGATTCACCAACAAGTGTGGAAACACTGAATTGTTCACTAAGTTGCTCAGGGATTATTTCAAACTTCATGGCAACATAGAGAGTTACAAAAGATAAACTCACTACTAGGTCTAATAATGCATTAACAGTAAAGTCAAACACTTAAATCATACCAGTGACAACATCTGGAGAATTCTCATCTTCTTGTGACTGTTTAGAGCATACAAGAGGTTTGTTCCTCCGTAAACACCAGAAGTAGTTCCCCCTAGGTCCAGCCCTGTTTGGTGGACAACTGATGAAGCCTGAGCTTTGTTTCCCACATTACAACCGTGTTGCTTGTTCTTGGGAGCTCCCTTATGTAAGGCCTTATTTGATCACACTTGAATCAACTCGTGGATCCCTCATGACAAACATTGGAGTTTTTTCTACCACACTTGTTGCAGGCGGGAGACTTACTACCTTTATGTGCCACACTACGCTACGAATATGCAAGCTTAGCTCGATAGTTCTGACCATGATGATGAACTCTGTATCTGGTGCAGGTTCACCAGAAGATGATGAGGCAAGCCCCTTTTGTCTATGAAATTATGGTCGATTCGGCCACTTTTCTTCTGCCCAGACTCATTCCTCATCTTGGACTGCTCGTTTTTGTACTCTTCTCGGTCCCTCAAATTTTCCTCCTCTACCTGATGTACATAGATCATCAACATCGAAATTTTCATGTCTCCAATAAGTATTGCAACCCTTCCCTCTTTGCTTGAAGAGCAACCCAATCTAGAAACAAAAAAACTCATCCTACTCTTTATGTCCTTAACCATCTTTGGAGCATAACGAGATAGTTGGGTGAATTTCACCCCATAATCATGCACACTAAGCGAGTCCTGCTTAAGGGTGAGAAACTGTTGTACCTTAGCCTCTATTAATTCTCGAGGAAAGAAATGACCAAGAAGGCCTTTTAAAATAAATCCCAAATCGCAAGTGGTGCATCTTCATCTCTACCCTCTTTCCGTTGATCAGACCAAGTTCTAGAAATGCCCTTGAGTTGATAAGTATATAGCTCAACTCTCTCAATGTCAGCAATATGCATGACCTCTAACACCTTTTTAAGTTCCTCAATGAAGTTCTTTGGGTCCTCCGTAGTGCTCAAACCACTGCAAATTATGGATTCATCCTTAAGAATTCCCAAATCCTCAAAGTGTCATCCCCTTTTTATCGAGCTCCTCTTTGTTGATCAACCTAATTAGTCACAGCTTGACTCAACATCTTTATAGCCTCACGAAAGTCAGTGTTGCTAACTATCCCTTGAGGTTGCACTTCAGGTGAAATGGGTAACATTTTTCCGAGCTGGATCACCTCTTGTTGCTCTTTTTGGAGGCATGGTTATCTGAAACACGCGCAATCTCAAATTAGAGAGAAACTCTAAGAGATGAACTATACGCGCAAAAAATAAATATAAAAGAAGTGATAAATTCCTAAATGTTTTAACCTCCTACTCATAGATGTGGTGCACTTCAAACCGATGACTAAGACTATACAAACACGGCTTCATAGACTCCCTAGGAATCTTGAAATGTCTAATCTAATACCAAGTTTTTCATAAACAGAGCCTACACCCTTGATGTAGTCGACACCCAATGACCATTGTTGTCCTTGAGAAAAACCTTGGTCTATCTTACTTAACTGAACCATAGAGGCTTACTTGTTGAGTATCATGTGATGTGGTACTCACCCCTTGCTTCTACAATTTTTTGTAGGTTTCTAGCCTGGACCTTTGTGATATATTCTCTTCTTTTCTAAGGCTTCTTGGATATGTGTTGTAGCTGTTTTTTATCTCAGTAGACCATCTTACTCTTGTATATGATTTTTTTGTCACGCTCCAAGCCTACACCCTGGACGTGGCCACTACCCAATGACCATTGCTGGCCTTGAGAAGACTTATTGATAAATATAAAAATAACTTTTAAAATAGTACTAAGCCAAAATGGCGATCTTCAATTCTTATGGTTTGCAAGTGATATGAAAGACCAAAGAAGTCTAACATTGTTTATCTATGAAGCCTCTTAAGTAAATATGGATGTTGGTACAAGACCCCCAATCATCCTAATAACTAAAAATTGACGCCAATAATTAAATGATATAAGATGTCCTCTGAGATGAAGGGAGGCTCACCAACTGACTTTTGAGTTGCTCATAGGATCAATGGTAAACCAAATGTTGATCCTAGTTACCTATGTCTACATCATAATACGATGCAGGCCAACTGGCATCAATACATTGAATCTACAAGTATGCAAGTTAGACTGCTACCAACACTTAAGATTGAAAAGGATTAAGAAGGAACACTTACCTTGGCTCTTCCCAACTCATGAATAACTTAACTCATTTCATTATAATGCAATTTAAAAGTAAGTGCAATATAAAGAACATTGTCTGAAACATGTTGTACACAATGAATGTATGCAAGACACAATTAACACTTGTATGTATGTAAAAATACAAGTAAACTGATATATATATGTGAATACAATAACTTCAGTGGGAGTTTCTCTAATCGAGAACCATCACTTAAGAGCTACAGTAATGATACAACGTACCACATCACGCTGCCAGCGCATCCTATACCCGGCAAAAGGTATAAGATGTGAACGGCCTAATGGATCTATTAGTCTATGGTGAAAAGGGTTCATCTAAAAAGAATGAACATTTTCTGCCCATGGTTCCTACATGTTTTGTGGGGGTTGTGGGTTGTCTGAACCCTCCCCCATATTGGTGCTCAATACTACTCCAAAAAATATGTTAGCTGTTATGTTTTAAAAACATATTGATTCTATGGTTTTAAGATTAGTGCTCAAAATACTTAGCTCAAGCTATCTTGGAAGTCAAAGTTTCCTTGCTTGAGATATAGTTCTTTTCTGAAAACTTGTCCTAAGGCTCCTTGGAAATCAACGTTTCCTTACTAGTTCAATGTTAAAAAAAATTAAGTCTCTTTGGGAGTACTTAGTTCCCAAATACCTTTGAAGAAAAGAACTTCAACTTACTCTTTTCTTAGCTTGAAACTTGAGTATTAAGACAAAGTTAAAATGTTTAAATAAGACTCTCGAAAACCTTTAAGAACTTTAACTTACTTCTTAGCTTTAGATTCTACTTCTTAACTTCCTTAACTTTGATCATAACTTTCCTTGAATTGAATTATGGATTCAAGGTTCATGATATCATGTTTATGGATGATTTAAGGATGTTTAGATGTACCTTAGAGTGTTGGGATAAACTAAAAAATTTAGTTACATCCCTTGGGAACTAGAACGAAAAGAAGTGGAAAGAAGGGGGTCTCCAGGCGTCCTTGACACTCTGACAGGCGTAGAGCGCCAGAGCCTAACGGACATAGTATGTCCTGAGGGGATCGGGCTTGCGTGGTGCGCCAGAGCCTAAAAGACAGAGACTGTCCTAAGGGTCTCTGGTTGGCGCGGCGCGTCAGGGCCTGTCAAACGGGACTTCCAACTTTTCTTCTCCATTTTTCATCTCTAAACCTTCTAAACTACCATGGATCTCACCCCAATCACTTATCATCACTAATAACCTCAACACCAAATAGATTAGACTCAAAAAACAACTCAAAAACATGAATTCAATCAACTAAAATCATACTACAACTCAACCAACAACAATTCAACTATTGTTCTTCAAGAACTTCAATGTTCATCATTAAATCTACTCAAAATTCGTTGAATTAAAAAATTATTGTGTGGGTGAACTAACCCAGCATAGAAAGATCTCACAAACCTTTATAGGGATCACCACTGACGAATTCCATTAGAAGATCTTGGCATCATTGATGAATTCTTAATCTTTCTTATTTCTCCTTCTCTTTTCTTTTCTCCCAAGCCCTATGTCACTCGCTGAGCCTACACCCTGAACGTGGCCGGCATCCAAAGACCATTGGTGGTCTTGAGAGAACCCTTGGCTTAGTTGACTTAACTCAGTGGAAGACTTAAAGAATTAATAAAAAGATTAAGATGCTAATTAACTCAACTGGCTGGAACTGAAATCATAATGCTTTAAAAATAAACATTTACCTTAGCCAAAATTGCAACTCAAATCAAAAAATATTTTAATAAAAAAATTATAACAAAAGAACTTATATTTAATTGCATCAATGAAGCCTCTAATAACTTATATGGATGTTCGAACAGACCCCACAACATCCTAATGACCTAAACTAGAAAGAAATGAAAATGGATCCTCCGGAAAGCAAGGAAGCTCACCAACTTACTATGAACTACTCACTGGATCAACGGTGCGCCAGAATGTTGATCCTAGTTATCTACATCTGCATCATGATACGATTCAGTCCAATTGGCATTAGTACATTGAGTGTACGAGTATAGAAATGGAATGCTAAACAACAACTTAAGCTTGAAAAGGATTAAGAATGAACACTTACCTTGGCTCTGCTCAACTCATGAATAACTAACTCATTTCATTATATAACAATTTAAAGACATGAGCAATATAAAGAAAAATTGTTTGAAACATCATTTTCAACTCTGTGTATGCAAAATACAATTGACTCTGAGATGTATGTAAAAATACAAAATAATCTTATGTAAACTCATAATCATAATAGTAAAGAAAACTTATCATGCTTCCTATCTAAGTCTACTCGTGCAATGCATGAACAAAGTCTCATACCCCCATTCATACTAAGCAGAACCTCTCGAGGAGCCATGCAACTAATGATGTGGGATTTTCTCTAACCTAAAACTATCACTTAATAGTTATAGTGATTATACAACATTTTACCTCACGAAGTAAAGGACCATTTTAACTTTGCTAGAGTATAGGACCTGAACTGCCTAATGGATCCACTAGCAAACTGTGAAAATGATTCATTTAAAAAGTATGACCCTTTTTCTACCCATGATGGCTACATGGTTTTCATGGAGACTTGAGTTTATAAGAAACTCGCATACCCACATCGATGCTCAATCCTACTTCCAAAAATATACGTATCTTACATGTTTTATAAACAACTTTTCTTGTGATTGAGATTAGTGCTCAAAAACATAGCTCAAAGAGTAACTTGGAAATCTTAGTTTCGCTGCTTGCTTCATTTTATAAAGTTACTACTCTTTTCTAAAAAAAACAGCCCGGAGGAATACTTAGTTCCCTTATAATTTTTGAAAACTCAACTCAACTCTTTACTCTTTACTTAACTTGTAACTTGAGTCTTAAAACAAATTTAACATGTTTATTTAAGACTCTTGGAAAATTTTAAACACTTGTTTTGATGTGCTTCTTAACATCTAGACTTGGCTCTTAACTTCTTTGACTTTGATCTTAACATTTTTTGAATTGGATTATGAATTTAAGGTTCATGATCTCATGTTTATGGACGATTTCATGATGATTTGACGTACCTCAGAGTGTTGGAATAAACTAGGAAATATGGGTACATCACTTATGAACTAGTACGAAATAAAGGGGAATGAATGGGGTGAACTGGCGTCCTTGGCACTCTGAGAGGCGTCGAGCGCCAGTCCCCAAATTTTAGAGGCCAAGTTGGGACACTGTTGCTGGTACGCCGCCCCAAGGCCCTACAAACAGAGACTATCTTGTGGGGCTATTGGAGGCGCTGCGTCCTAAGGCCCTATGGATGCGCGTTTCGACTTTTCTTCTTTGTTTTTCATCTCTAAGCCTTCTAAAATTCCATGGATATTTCCCCAAACACTTAGAATCGATAATACTCTCAATACCCAATCGATTGGACTCAAAAACATCCCGGAAACATGATTCAAATCAACTCTAGGCATACAACAACTCAACCAAAAAGAATTCTACCATTGTTCTGCAAGAACTTCAATGTTCATCATTCAATCTACTAAAAAATTGATGAATTAAACAAATTGGTGTGTGGGTAAACTAAACCAACATAGAAAGATCTCACATAACTTTTTAGGGATCACCCTCGACGAATTTCACAAGCCGAACTTTGACGATCTTGAACGTTTTTGCTTCCTTTTATCCTTTCTCCTCTCCTCTTCTTTCTCTTCTGTCAAAACACTAACTTGTTTTTTAAAATGTGAACTGAATAAAATAAGTTTATACCCCAATTTATTACCCAAAAACTAAATAATATAATTGGGTAAGGAAAAGACAACTTTGTCCTTCCCAAATCTTGATTAGACTATCTTTAATCCAACAGCCCAACTTCCGAAAAGCATATCTCACTCATATGAAATCAAAAATATCTCTCCAAGGTATTTCAAAAAATATTAAGAACTACCTCTAAGTCATCCTAAGCTAGAAGTTATGGTCAATTGATGTTGATCAAAAACTCACTTTTTCCTAACGTAAGAAAATTTCCAGATTTTAGTTCTTCCCTAAACTTACTATTTCAATTTCTAAGCCTCTTCCTAACTATCTCAATTTGCGAGATATTACAATATATCCCCCTTGAGAACATTCATATTCGAATGAGATTGATTCTTACTAAGATTATGGTGTAACATCTTACATTCAATTCATAAACCCAACAACAAAATATAAACACAACATGTCAACTTAATATTTCAACGTCTAAGCCTCTTCCTAGCTATCTCAATTTGCGAGATATTACAATAATTCCCCCTTGGGAACATTCATCCTCGAATGATATTACTTCTTACTAGGATTATGGTGTAACATCTTACATTCAGTTCATAAAGCCAACAACAAAATATAAACACATATCAACTTAATATCAATGCCAAGAAAAGGATTAGTACCTCATTTTAGAACTCCTCTGTATTCGAAGAGATATGGGTATCTCTTCTTCCTATCCTCTTTAGCTTCTCAAGTAGTTACACTACAACTGATTTCCCTTCTTACCAAATATTATAACACCCTTCATGGGTGAATTTTTATAAAGTAATTCAATCATCTACCATTGGTACACACAATATTTCTTGATATCTCAATACACCATCTTCCCCTTGTTCAAAAGCCATCATTTTCTTTTTGCTTATGAACACTTGCCTTTAATTTAAGCCAGAAAGGAAATAGGTCTTGCTTTCCTATTACTTCTGACACTAATGATGATTCAGATCCATTTATCACCACTACTCCTCCTTCTGTGCAATACATTTATCAAACTACTAATCGTGTAAGTCCATGCACCTCCTTTGGTAACTCTTTCTTATCTTCCTCAAAATGGGAAGTAATACCCATAAACAACCTTACTTGCCTGAGATTAAGCTCTTTTTAACTAAACACATACCAAAAACTCTTTTCATCGGTGAACACTTCCCCATGAATACCATAAAGATAATGGCTTCATCTTTCGAAGCAAGTACTACAACAACCAACTCTAAGTCATGGGTTGGGTAATTTTTCTCATGAACTTTAAACTTTATAGAGGCATAGATTATAACATTTCTATTCTATATTAACACTCAACCAAAACTAACTCTATATGCATCAAAATACACCATAAAACTTGAGTACTTTCCAGTAAAGTTAAAGTTGGTAGGAGTCAACTTCTTTTTCAATTCTTGAAAGCTTTTCTCATAAGCTTAAAACCATTGAAACTTTACTATATTCTAAGTTATTTGGTCAAATAAAACCCTTCTCTAGAAAATCATTCAACTGCTCTTTCAACTCTACCGGTGTGAGTCTATATGGTGGAATAAAGATAAGACGAGTATTGGAATGATGTTTATGCCGAAGTCCATTTCTCTCTTAGGAGAGACTCCGAGTAGATCATTCGGAAAGACTTTTGGAAAATATTTACTACTGAAACTCAAACTGACTGAATAGGAGGTGTCTCACACTTGAGTCATTACAAATTAAATGATAGACACGCCCCTTGGAGACTAACTTCTTTGCCTTAAGGTACAAAATATAACGACCCATAGGCACTGCTGAACTGCTTTTCCACTTTATAAATGGTTCACAAGAAACTGAAACTTGACTACTTGAGTGTTGAAATCTATTGATGCATAATTGGCATGAAACCAGTCCATCCCTAGAATGACATCAAACTCTACTATGTCTAACTAAACTAAGTAATTCATGGTACTCTTTTGATTGATGGGAAATGGTACAATCACGATAGAGTTTGTCTGTTAGAATAGAATCACCAATAGGTGTAGAAACATTGAATGGTTCACTAAGTTGCTTAGGAATAACATAAAATTTATAGCAACATATGAAGTTACAAAATATAAAATCGTTGCTGGTCTAGCACCATAAGCAGTAAAGTTAAAGACTTGAAACATACCAGTATCATTTAATTGCATGTTCTTTGGACACTCTCACATGAAATGCCCAGTCTCACCACACTTGAAACAACCCCTAGAGCCCTCATGACTAATACCTCGGTGGGTTTAATCACACCTAGAACATGTAGGATCCTAGTTACCTCTTTGCGCCTCACTATCTTGAGACTTGGCGTGTTTAGCTCTAAAGAGTTGTGAACTCTGACCATTATGCTCACCTTTGTGTCTGGGTGCAAGGGCACTAGATTATGGTGGGGAAGGTTCCTTATGTTTTAGTTGGAAGGAAGAATTTGTACTATTCTTTTGCTGCCTGAACTCGTTGTCTATTATCTTAGCCTTCTTATTCTTAAACCCTACTTTATCCTTCAGCTTATCCTCCTCAACTTGTTGCACATGGATCATTAGCCTTTCTATGTCCATTTCCCCTATCAAACTTGTTGCCTTGCCTTTCTTGGTTGGTTGACAAAACAATCCAACAATAAACAAACTAATATTGCTCCTCATCTCAACAACCATCTCCGGAGCATAGCAAGAAAGTTGTGCAAACTTCATACTATACTCATGAACACTAATTGACTCTTGATTAAGGGTTAGAAACTCTCTAATATTTGCCTCTCGTAAATAATGGGGAATGAAACATCCCATGAAAGCATTCTCAAACATAGTCCAACTCACTATTGGCGCATCCGCAGCCCTATTCCTTTTCCATCAGTCAAACCAGACTCTAGCGATACCCTTTAGTTGGTATGCAGCTAGTTCTACCTGCTCAACATCACAACATGCAATATGTCAAAAAATTTCTCAAGTACTTCAACAAAGTTCTCCGGATCCTCTATGACACTTGAACCTGTGAAGCTTGGTGGATTCAACCCTAAACACTCACAAATCCTTGAGGTATCAACCACTTCAAGTTGATTACCTCTCTGTCCAACTTTATGAGTCCCAACTTAACATAACTTCCTGATAGTCTCACAAAATTCAGCATGGGTAACTTCTCCAAGGTTGCACTTCAGGAGCATTTGGTAATTTTTGTTCCTCGACAATCCTCCTAGCTAAATGACCTTTAACTGCTCTTCGTGGAGGCATGATTCTTTGAAAACAAGCGCATGCATGAATTAGAAGGAAACTTTTTACAGATAAGCTCTAATGCATGAAAGGAATATAAAAAAAGCGAGAAATTCCTAAACGTTGTAGCCTCTTAATCATTGATATGGCATGCTTTATACCGATGATTAATACTCTAGAGACACGGCTTCATAGACTCCCAAGGACTCTTGAACTCTGTGCTCTTATATAAATTTTGTCACACCCCAAGACTGCACCTTGAACATGTCCGGCACCCAAAGACCATTCTTGGACTTGAGCAAACCATTGTCTTGGATTACTTAACTCAATGGAAGACTTAAAGAATTAATATAAAAATTAAGATGCTAACTAGCTCAACTGGATGGAACTGAAAGCATAATGTTTGAAAATAAAATTTTACCTTAGCCAAAATGGCAACTCAAATCTAAAAAAATATTCTACTAACAAAATTATGACAAAAGAACTGACATTTAACTAACTATCTATGAAGCCTATAATAACTTATATGGATGTTGGGACAGAATCCTAATGAACTAAACTAGAAAGTAATGAAAATGGATCCATCGAAAAGCAAGGAGGCTCACCAACTGACTCTGAACTGCTCACTGGATCAACGGTGTGCCAGAATGTCAATCCTAGTTACCTACGTCTGCATCATGATGAGATGCAGGACAATTGGTATCAGTACATTGAATGTACGAGTATGCGAGTTGCAACAACTTAAGCTTGAAAAGGATTAAGAAGGAACACTTACCTTGGCTCTGCTCAACTCATGAATAACTAACTCATTTCATTACATAATAGTTTTAAAATATAAGCAATATAAGAAAAACTATTTAAAACATTTTTTTCAACTCCGTGTATGCAAAAATACAATTCTCTGAGATGTATGTAAAAATATAAAATAATATGATGTAAACTCATAATAATAAAATTAAAGAAAATTTATCATGCTTCCTTTCCATGTCTACTTGTGCAATACATGTAAAGTCTCATACCCCTATTCATACTAAGCAGAACCTCTTGAGGAACCATGCAACTAATGATGTGGGTGTTTCTCTAACTGAAAATCATCACTTAATAGTTATAGTGAAGATACATCATTTTACCTCACGCTACTAAGGAACATACTAACTTTTCCAAAGTATAGGACCTGAACTGCCTAATGGATCCACTAGTAAATAGTGAAAAGGATTCATCCAAAAAGTATGACCCTTTTTCTACACATGATGGTTACATGGTTTTCATGGAGACTTGAGTTTATCTGAAACGCAAATCCCCACATTGGTTCTCAATACTACTCCCAAAAATATACTTATCGTGTATGTTTTAAAAAAACATTTCCTGTGATTTGAGTTTAGAGCTTAAAAACTTGGCTCAAAGACTATCGTGGAAATCTTAGTTTTTGGGCTTGCTTCATTTTATATAGATATAACTCTTTTCTGAAAATTAGCCCAAAGGCTCTTTGGAAAACTTAGTTTCCTTACATGTGGAAATGTGAAAATATTTTTAAATCTATTTGGGGATACTGAGTACCCCTATACTTTTGAAGAAAAGAACTTTGACTTAACTCTTTACCTTTTACTTAACTTTTAGAGAATACTTAGTTCCCTTATAACTTTTGAAAATTGAAATCAACTATTTACTCATTACTTAACTTGTAACTTGAGTCTTATAACAAAGTTAACATGTTTGTTAAAGGCTCTTGGAAATTTTTAAAACCTTGTTTTGATGTGCTTCTTAACTTCTACACTTGACTCTTAACTTCTTTGACTTTGATCTTAACTTTCCTTGAATTGGATTATGGATTCAAGGTTCATGATCTCACATTTATGGATAATTTCATGATTATTTGACGTACCTTACAGTGTTGGAATCAACTAGGAAATGTGGGGACATCACTTAGGAACTAGTACGAAAAGAAGGGGAATGAATGGGGTGAATTGGTGTCCTTGGCGCTCCAAGAGGTATCGCGCGCCAGTCCCCAAACTTTAGAGGCCAAATTGGGGAGCTCTTTCTGGAGCGCTTCCCCTAGGCCCTACGAACAGAGACTATCTTGTGGGGCTATGGGAGGCGTGGCTTCCCAAGGCCCTACGGATGCGCGTATCGAATTTTCTTCTCTATTTTCATCTCTAAACCTTCTAAAATTCTATAGATATTTCCTCAAACACTTAGAGTCGTTAATACTCTCAATACACAATCTATTAGACTCAAAAAATAACCCAGAAACATGATTCAAATCAACTCTAGACATGCAACAACTCAACCAACAAGAATCAAACCACTGTTCTACAGAACATCAATGTTCATCATTCAATGTACTCAAAATTTGCTGAAGTAAACAAAATGGTGTGTGGGTAAACTAACTCAACACAGAAATATCTAACATACCTTTTTAGGGATCACCCCCGGCAAATTTCACATACCAAACTTCGACGATCTTGAACGTTCTTGCTTCCTTTTTTCCTTTCTCCTCTTTTTTTCTCTTTTCTCTAAACCCTGTCTTGTTTTCTAAAATCTTAAAATAAATTTATACCCTAATTTATTACCCAAAAACAAAATAAAATAATTGGGTAAGGAAAATACAACTTTGCCCTTCCCAAATCCGGATTGGACTATCCTTAAGCCAACAGCCCAACTTCCGGGAAGCATATCTCACTCACACAAAATTGAAATCGTGCAAAGTCCGCGGCAAAGATCTCTCCAAGGGATTTACAAAATATTATCAAGAACTACCACTAACTTATCCTAAGCTAGAAGTTATGGTCGTTCAAAGTTGACCAAAAACTCACTTTTTCCTAACTTAAGAAAATTTCCAGATTTTAATTCTTCCCAAAATCTACTATTTCAACTTCTAAGTTTCTTCCTAGCTATCTCATTTTGCAAGATGTTATATCCAAAGCGTGAATAACTTTATTGAAACTGAATTAAGTCTTAGTTTTACCCCTTATAAATCTTTAAAACAAATTCGGAAATAGTTGGGTGAAAATACAACTCTACCTTTACTAAAATCCGGATTGAGACCTTCCTCAATCTAATAGCCCAACTTTCGATAGGCATATCTCCCTCATACGGTATCGAAAATGTGCAAACTTGACAACTTTGGAAAGACCTCTTCAAGACATTACCAACCATATAAAGGTTTGACTCAAACTCATCCTGAGCTAGAAGTTATAGCCCTTTGAAAATGACCAAAAACTCACTTTCTTGACCTAGAAATTTTCCAGATTTTTCCTATTCTTTCCAAAAATGATAAATTTTAGTTTCTTAACAAATTCTTGGCTATTACAAGTTATGAGATGTTACATTTGTTATGATCTAAAAACAATGTTATATGAGACATATATTTTCTTTTAATTCAATTGTAATACTTTAGAGGGTTGTACACGTGACAACCAGGTTTTGGGGGT
Source organism: Solanum lycopersicum (assembly GCF_036512215.1). Classification (NCBI taxonomy): domain Eukaryota; kingdom Viridiplantae; phylum Streptophyta; class Magnoliopsida; order Solanales; family Solanaceae; genus Solanum; species Solanum lycopersicum. The sequence goes on along the minus strand of NC_090804.1, from coordinate 22,759,878 downwards.
TTTTTTTATTTATTATAGAATTTCTGCATTTTATTGTAATAGTTGAATTTTAGGCTGACTTGTCTTGGTGGTATAAGACGAGTGTCATCACATTTATTTTTAGGTCGTGATAGAGGTATCCAAAAAGGGGATCAGGTCCTTGGTTGGAAAAACCTATACCATGGAATTCATGAAGGAATGATCAAAGATGCACAACACTTGTCGTGTTGGGATACAAAAGAAACTCATGAAAGCAGAGTATCAGTTGGTATTTTAATTTTCTAACAAAGTCCTTCTTCTTCAAACTGAAAAAAGGATTGCTGCCTCTTCAACTGATCTATTTCTCATGGAAGAACTGAGCAAGTTCGAGCCAATAGATCCTCCAGCCCTCATGATGGAGCACTTGTACAAATCAGTTGTTGTACACAAGGTCAAGCACGACAGGGCTATGGCTACTTTCTGACAAAAGTATTTGGTCATCTTAACATCCCTTTAGGAGCAGGCAAGATTTGCATTGCAAAACAAGCTTTTAGTCTTACTGCTCTGGTTGAATACGAGTGCTTAGAAGGAAAGATTGGTCCACTAATAAAGATATCTATATTGGTTATGGAACAAGACCATTTGAAGTATGAACTAGAAGAGATGACTGTGCAAGTGAGCAACAAGGATGCTGAAATTCCCTTACTAAAGGTTGAACTACTCAAAGCACACACTGAGGGACCTTATACTAAAGTAAGGAGTTGCAGAAGAAGAACGATGAGATCCTTGTAAAAATCATTGCTCTATAAGAGAAAATGATCAAAGATAATGATGCAGCAAATTCACGGCTCACTCTTGTTATCAATTCCCTTTCCCATCAGCCTCCTTCCTCATAGTCCTCTCATGTGTCTTTGTTTTTACATGAACACAGTCTGAGGTTCTCAATTTTAATTTAACTTAAACGTATTGACTTTTGTGATGAATTTGTGCTATGAAATTGATTCTTGTTTTTTTGTAACTAATTTCTGTTGTTCTCTATTTTTATAACCATGTTGGTGTCGTCCTTGGCTGTGATCTTGCTTAACAATCTTATTTGTTTTGTTGGTTTACTGAACCTTTTTATTATGATGCCAAAAGGGGGAGTCTTTTGGGGGCTTAGGCTGGTAATGATCCACAAGGGAACTGGTAATAGTAATGATAAACATGGGAACTGGTAATGTTCGACAGGAGGAAAGAAATATGAAATGAAAATGAAAGAAAAAAATCGCAGGCACTTGTGTACCTGATTGACAGGAGGAATGTAGAACAGAATAAGGGTCGTGATTGACACAGGAAAGGAAAATGAAAGGAAGAAATTGTAGGCACTGTTTATAGTTTGTCAACATTAAAAAGGAAGAAATTGTTGTTTGTAGTTTTGATGATTTGACAAACCCAGGAACCTTGTAAAAGGACCTGATTCCTAGTGCAAATGTAGACTCAACTGCCATGATGGAAAAAGTATAATTGGTTGTCGCACAGTATCCAACAGTGGCATAAAGCGTAGAAGCCTCGGCCAATAGCATGGCCTCGGAAGTTCTGACTATTGTTCATAAAGATTATGTCCAATAGTCATAACCTTAGTTTTTAAAACTTAAAATCCTCAAGAACTCTTGTAAAGTATAATACAAAAGTGAGGATTCATCCTCAAGATAAACTCAAACCAGATAGAGCTTCAAGCTTAGTTGTCTTAGGATTAATTCTCCTGCGAGTTCATTGTTAATCTGTTCTTAAATCTATAAAGGATTTTAGATAGCTTTTTTGGTGAAAAAAGTCTTAACTAGTTGAGTCCAACTGATTTAGTGGGCAACCTTGTGTGCTGCTTAATAAAAGTCTAAGTCATCTGGAGCGTGGTGGTTTAGTGGAAAACCTGTGTGCTGCTTAGTCGAATCCTAAGTTGTCTTTTCGTGATAGCTTAATTGGCAAAGTAACATCTGCTTAGGCTCTTCAAGTAATAGAGTTATTACTTGGTCGTGAGATTAATAACTTTTTCTCACATTGGTTGTAACTGGGTTCACTTTTTCTAAAGAGATATTAGTGAAACAATTGAAAATCCTGTGTGATAGGTCATGGTTTTACTCCCTTGAGCAAGGAGGTTTTCACGTAAACTGCTTGTGTTGTGTTCTTATTGTTATTTACTCTTTTTCATTATTATGGTTTGGTCGAGGGAGCTGGTCCATTGATTGATAGTGGACGCATACATTCATCAAAGTTGTTTATAATTTTTATTCTTATGGTGACTAATATGTTTCATTATCAATTACAATGTTATTGATTGATCAATGAAATGAGTCGTACTACATGGACTAAGATTTGATGGTATTATTGTCCCCTAGCTAGTAGTAGTGGTGATGGACCTTCTTTTGTTATATAACTCACTATGATATTTATGAATGTCATTTTTACTTTGTTATATAACTAAATATGAGTTTTTGTTAAAAACTATTATTGGACGGTGGGTGTACTACTTCAATCTTTTATCTTGGAATGAACAGACTTGGGAAGTTCAACAAAATGTCCTTGGAATAAATCAAGAATAGTGTCATTGGTTTTCTTCCCACCTAAAATTTGTTCATTTATACTAGTAGGACAACTATTAGTAGACCTCTCAATTCATCTAAATTTGTATATAAAATACTTCAGAGAAAAATTATTAGTTTGAGTCGTTGTACTTGTAATCAGACGTACACATTAATCTATACGATTTTGTTAACAATTTATGATTTCCTCCTTCTAAGTTCATTAACGTGTTTGGGTGCATCCTTCACAAGTTTTAAATTTCTTCACACAACATAACAAATACGTGTCAAACAAGTTTAAGCTCTTGTTGTCATATGTCATGTATACTTCACTAGAATTAAAAAAGAAGTGTACTAATTCGTTTTTTTTTTTGGATCCTGATAATAATTGACTATTAGCTACCATTTTAGTCATTAAATTAACCACGAAAAGTTAACAAAATTCACCTATATCTACCAGAACAAAAATAATATTCAACTTGCAACTTGTAAGTGTAGATTCAATTGAGAATAGCTAAATAACTCCGCAATCTATTAGCGGTGTTACAAGTAAAAAAACTTGAAAATTAACCGAACCATACCAATATCGAAGACAAATTGATGTGATTGGGATCGTTTTAAAAAGTCTAATTTTGGTTATACATTATATAATACCAGAAAAATTGGGATGATATAATTTTTTTAAAATAACCAATCGAACCGTTCCATTGATACCCGTATGACCGATTATCGAATTTTCAACTACACACCTATTACCCCCTTGGACTATTTCAAAATGAAATTAAGTTGGGAAAATTTTTCAAAACTAAAATATAAAAAACATTTGAAGGAAAGGAGCCTCGTAGCAGAACTTTTAATATTTCTTAAAGATGTCAATATTATAGTTTTTTATATTGTTGATTTGTGTATTTTTGTCATTTATATTATTTGAAAAAAATACAATTAGCTAATAACAAGATATATAAAATCAAGGAAAATAGTATTTCAAATAAGGTAATTTTTAAATTTAAACGAACAAAGTAACCATAATTAATGATCATAGTTTTGGTATATCTTTAATTGAGCCTAATTTTTTTCACTACTTTTATGCTCTTTTCATCATTTAGTTTTGAAATTAAAATTTACAAAATCTCTTTCCTATTATATGTGTCAGGTTCCACAATTTACTTCTCTCTCCCTACATTACTTCTCTCTCCCTTAAACCTCAAATTTTTAATATTAATTTTTAACTCTCCATTGAAAATATTCAATCTATGTTGAATTGAAGTCTATTTATTTAAGATTTTTGCTGGTAGTGAAGAAGATTTAGAATGAATATAGAAAAAAAAAATTGTTGGCATACAAAGTGAGATTGAAATACAAAGTGATCATAAAAAATTTAAAACTTGTTAGCATACATTTAGAATTAATACAAAATAAAAAACAAATACAAAACTTTTTGGCATACAAAGTGAGATCAAAATATAAAATTATATTGAAATACAAAGGGAGCACAAAAAATTTAAAACTTGTTGGCATACACTTAGAATTAATACAAAATAAAAAAGTTGTTGGCATACAAAATGAGCACAAAAAATACGAAACATGTTGGAATATAGTTAGAATATATACAAAAAAAATCTTATGAAGCCTAATTTAGAATAGCATAAAAAATTTATCTAATACAAAATTAAACATATGGATAATTTGAAATGAATCCCACCTACCAAGTAAATACAAGTTACACCTAAAAAACTCAAATGTAATCAAGATACACCTAAAAACTCAAATTTTATCAAGATAGACATGAATTTTGTAATGAATAGAAAATGCAACAAACAATAAAAATAGTAAGAAATACAATTTGATAGTTTAGATTAAGAAAATGCAATATGTCATAAAGTTATTTTTCATCATCCTGATTTTCAACAATTTTATCAATTTTCAAATATTGACATTTGAAAATATTCACCTGACACATCTTCCATATCCAATTCAATACTTTGGAGCAATTCATCCTAATATTAACACTTCAAAAATGACACATTTTCACTTGATACTTCTTCCGAATCCTGATCCAATATGCAAAACATATAAAATATTTTTTTATCTCAATACTTCGTCAAAGGTTGAAAATCTTCTGATTAGATTTCTAAGATTTCTTAGAAAAATGGAGGATTTTGATTAACAAAAAAAACAAGGTTTAAGTTACTTGAGTATATGGAACAATGAAAGTTTAGAGATAAAGAGAAATAATAGAATTTGGGTAAAAATATTTAGAGAGTGAAAGTGGGTAATAGAGTTTATTACTTTTAGTCAAAAAAGTGGGTCTACTTTGAGAATTAAAAGGAAGGTAAATTAAATATATTAAGAAATAATTTATTTGTTAAAATATTGTCATTGTGACATTTTAAAAAATATTTTAAAGTATTGTTATTTTGACTAAGTGTATTAGATATTATGACTTAATTGTTAATTTTCCCAATTAAGTTCACCCTAAAATGTTATACCCAAATTTATCATGTGAAGTGAAACACACACACCAAGCCATGTTTAACGTGTGTATTTTCTATTAACTTTATTTCTCATTCTTCTTCTTTTCATTATCCTTCATTCATCTTCACCATTAAAACAATATCAAAGTTTTTTCTAGTGATAGCAAGCATGCAAAAGAGGATCAGATTTATCGTATTAACTATCTTTTTCTAATGATAAATCTTAAGATAAATCATTAATAGGTATTGTTGGAAAGACAGATTAATTAATTGCGTTAAATAGAAATATCAACATTTCTATTGAAGATGAACAAGGAATTGAATTTATTATTTTTCTTTCTCTGCTTGTAAATTATGTGTAGATAAAATTAGAGATCTGATGTCTGTTTTTGGGCAACTCGAAAGATTGAATTGTATATATGAAAAAAATGAAAACTTAGGTAAATTTTGAAGATTTTTTTTTTAAAAAAAAAGATTTAAAAGTCCCTTCTCTCTGGAAAATATAGGCAGTGTTCATCAACAAGACAATTATGCTTGAATTATATATTGTTTTTATATTGAAAAGGTTATAGTGTATAGCTGTATTGTAATGTGGAAGCTTATTTTATGGGAATTAATGTAATACATGGTGTGTTTTTTGGTTAGTGCTAATTTAGGTATTGGTGTGAAAACGATATATTAGAATATTGAAGAATTTTGTATGAAAATCAAATAATAGTAATCTTTGAGAATTGGTGTGAAAATGAAAGATTAGAAAGTAAAATTGGAGAATTTGGTATGAAAATCAAAGAGTAATAGTGCTTGAGAATTGGTGTGAAAACAAAATATTAGAAAGCATTCGAGAAATTGATATGAAGATAAAAAGGTATAGTATTTGAGAATTGGTGTGAAAACGAAAGATTAGAAAAAAGAATTGGAGAATTGGGTATGAAAATCAAAGGATAGTAATGTTGGAGAATTGGTGTGAAAACGAAAGATTAGAGAGCGGAATTGGAGAATTTGGTATGATCTATGAATACCAAAGAGTAGTAATGTTTGAGAATTAGTGTGAAAGCGAAAGATTAGAAAGCAGAATTGGAGAATTTGGTATGAAATCAAAGGGTATAATGTTTGAGAATTGGTGTGAAAACGAAAGATTAGAAAGCGGAATTGGAGATTTTGGTATGAAAATCAAAGAGTAGTAATGTTTGAGAATTAGTGTGAAAACAAAAGATCAGAAAGCAGAATTTGAGAATTTGATATGAAAAACAAAGAGTAGTAATGTTTGAGAGTTGGTGTGAAAATGAAAGATTAGAAAGTAGAATACGAGAATTTAGTATGAAAATTAAAGATAAGTAGTGTTTGAGGATCAGTGTGAAGACGAAAAGATTAGAAAGCATAATTGGAGAATTTGATACGAAATCAAAGGGTATAATCTTTAGAATTGGTGTGAAAACGAAAGATTAAAAATTAGAATTAGAGAATTTGGTATGAAAATCAAAGAGTAGTAATGTTTGAGAATTGATCTGAAAACGAAAGATTAAAAAGCAAAATTGGAGAATTTGGTACGAAAATATAAGATAAGTAATGTTTGAGAATTTGTGTGAAAACGAAATATTAGAAAGCAGAATTAGAAAATTTTATATGAAAATCAAAGGGTATAACGTTTGGGAATTAGTGTGAAAACGAAAGATAAGAAAGAGGAATTGGAAAATTTTGTATAAAAATCAAAGAGTAGTAATGTTTGAGAATTTGTGTAAAAACAATGATTAAAAATCAGAATAAGAGAATTTGATATGAAAATCAAAGATAAGTAATGTATGAAAATTTGGTGTGAAAATGAAAGATAAGAAAGAAGTATTGGAGAATTTGGTATGAAAATCAAATGGTATAATGTTTGAGAATTTGTGTGAAAACGAAAGTTTAAAAAGCAGAATTGGAGAATTTATTATGAAAATCAAAGAGTAATAATGTTTGAGAATTGTGTGAAAACGAAAGATTAGAAAGTAGAATTGGAAAATTTGGTATGAATGTTTTCGAATTGGTGTAAAAACAAAAGATTAGAAAGCAGAATTGGAGAATTTGGTATGAAAATCAAAGAGTAGTAATGTTTGAGAATTAGTGTGGAAACGAAATATTAGAAAGCAGAATAGGAGAACTTTGTATGTAAACTGAAGAGTAGTAATGTTTGAGAACCGGTGTTAAAACAAAATATTAGAAAGCAGAATTGGAGAATTTGGTATAAAAATCAAAGATACGTAATGTTTGAGAATTTGTGTAAAACGAAAGATTAGAAAGTAGAATTGGAAAAGCTTGTATGAAAATCAAAGGGTATAATGTTTGAGAATTGGTGTGAAAACGAAAGATTAGAAAACAGAATTGGAGAATTTGGTATGAAAATCAAAGAGTAGTAATGTTTGAGAATTGGTGTGAAAATTAATGATTAGAAAGTAAAATTGCAGAATTTGGTATGAAAATCAAAGAGTAGCAATGTTGGAGAGTTTGTTTTTTTATCCCAAGCAAAAAAACACTGAGATTTATAAGTTGCGCATTCAGATTGAGAATAAGAAAAGTGGGGGCAAAAAATATCATTTAAGTGAGGGTTGATTAGCTACCTTTTTTAGGTGTAGTAGACATATAATTTCATATATTCATTCACTCAAACTCATTTTGGAACTTTTCCAAAACATATGATTTCTTGCAATGACAAACGTACACTATGAAAATAGAAGAAGAAGAGGTAATTGTTACTCAAGGCATAAGAACAACTTATTTTTGACAAAGTAGTTCCTTTTTACTTTCTTCCGATCTGTCTAAATACCGATCTTTAATAATTGAAATTAAAAATAGTTTCATAATTTTCTTCTTCTATCAAAGCGTTACATCAAAACTACAGAGAATATATATATAAGTAAAGCACTCATTTCAGGTGTTAAATCAAAAGATGAATATTATTTCCAAAACGTATTGAAAAAGAGAAACACAAATTTGTTATGTCACAAAATAATAAGAAAAATTAATCAAATCGATTTATGTCATTTTTTCAGTAAGACTATAGACTTTTATTTAAGTTTATAATCGTCCGAACAATTGGGACGATTTTTTTAATTTATGAAAAAAAAACAAAAATGGGACCATGAAATTTTATTATAATATAGAGATACTATTTAATCGATAAATTAATATTTATTAATTTAAAGAATGGTTTGAGATTTAATGAAGGTTAATTTTTAATACATCAAAATCATTGTATCTTACTAATTTGTGTATCATATTTATTGATTTCACATAAAAAAAAATATTATACATAAAGTACAATGAATACATTGAAATCATTGCATCTTACTAATTTCAACTTTGTGATGTTGGGATAATAAGAGTTCTCCAGATATATTATCGACCAGATTTTATCGTAGGATATTAGAAGACTATGAAGTGGTACAAACTGATCCAGTAAAGATTAATATTTTGGACATTGTCGATTTTGCAATCCCGATTTAAACAAAACTTTTGGCAAGAGATAATAGAAAATTATTTTCAGCACTGAAAAATTTGTTCAGAAAATGCAATCTCATAGAATTTGAATGAATCTACTTGTGAAAATGTCATCATTGAACTTGAGGTCATTGATTAATGATCTCGATTATCACAATAAATGAATACTAATACTTTTTTGGATTATCCGAGTGAAAGTGAAACATGTTAAGAAGTCCAGAACATAGAAGAAATTGTGGATACCATCGAAAAAAAGCAATGTTGATGATGAAATTTATTGATAACTATACCTTTGGAACCAGTTACACATAAGAAAACACTTATAGCATCTATAAATCTTCACAATTTTATGGTACAGTTTGAAATGACAACACGGGAGCTCTTAAATGTAATAAGAAAAGTTAGAGATAACTTCAACTAGATTTAAATATTTTTTTTTAAAAAAAAAGAACACAATAGAATCATAGTTTACTAAATTGTCTTAGATATATTTGTACTTTTAAAGAATTATTAATTTATGATATTACTGGAACTATATATATATATATATATATATATATATATATATAGGGGTCTTCTAGAAATATATCATCTTATTATCTTATCGAAATTGATGATTTTTTTCATTGGCCCAAGTCGGGACCTGAGGAAAATAATATTTTAGAGAGATTATTAATTTATCGAATATTACTTTATAGAGGTTTTACTGTAATAGGTACTATATCAAAGAATACACCTAAACATATGATAAGAGTCAAATTAAATGTGTAAGATAAAATAATACAACGACAAAGTTTATATTCTTGACTTCTTGGTGTAGAACTGGAGTATATTTTGAGGTGATACATTAAAAGTAACAAAATGGAAAATTAAGCGAACTGTACCGATATCGAAGAGAAACCAATATGATTGGGATAGTTTTAAAAAGTCTAATTTTGAAAAATTGGGAATCGAACCGTCCCATTAACACTCATACAACCTATTATCAAATTTTCATATGCACCTATTATCCCCTTGACTATTTCAAAATGAAATTAAGTTCACCCTATGTTATACCCAAATTTATTATGTGAAGTTTACACACACCAACCCATGTTTAAAATGTGTATTTTCTATTTAAATTTGTTTTTTTGTTTACTTTCTTTCTCATTCTTCATTTTAGATTATCCTCCATTATTTTTCAACATTAAAACAATATCAAAGTTTTTTCTAGCGATAGCTAAAAATGCAAAAGAGAATCAGCTTCTTTTTTTAGTAATCTTTTTCTTATGATAAGTCTGAACAAAAATCATTAATAGGTATTGTTGGAAAGACAAATTGATCAACTAGGTTAAAGAAAAACATCAGCATTGTACCCAAGATATGAACAAGGAATTGAATTCATTTTATTTCTTTCTCTGCTTGTAATTATGTGTAAATAAAATTAGAAATTTGATATTTGTTCTTGGGCAACTCAAAAGATAAAATAGTATATATGAAAAAAATAATGAAAAGTGAACTAAGAATGAAAGTCAAAAAACACATTCACCAAATAAGATTTATGAGTAAACTTTTTGTTTCTTATTATTTATTACTGAAATTACTATATTACCCCTTATGTTTAATTTATTTGTCCACTATTTTTAAAGTATATATATTTATTTCATTTATTACTTTTATAATATCATGAAAAGATAAATATTTTATTTTTGAAAAACGTCATGTCGTTGAAAACTTGAAAAAATCATTCTCAAATACCTAAATAGAAAGAGGTGAGAATAAAAGCATAAAACTCATTCAGTGAATGTGATTTATGAGTAAGACTTTGTCTTCCTATTTATTGTTTAAATTCCTATATTACCCCATTATTTTTAAAGTATATGTATTTATTTGATTTATATGCTTTATAATATCAAGAAAAAGATAAATATTTTATAACTTTTAAAAATGTCATTTCGTTGAAAAGTTGAAAAAACCCTTACCAGATTCCTAAATAAAAAGAGGTCAAAATAAAAGGTATAAAACGCATTCCACGAATGCAAATTATAAGGAACAAATTCTGTGTCTTTATTTTTTTAATTTATTGTTTATATTATTTTTATAATATCAAGAAAATATAAATATTTTGTCTTTTAAAAAAATGCCTTGTTGTTTAAAACGTGAAAATATCATTCTCATATACCCATATAGAAAGAAATGAGAATGAAGACATAAATGCATTCAGCGAATGCGATTAATGGGTAAAATTTCTTGTCTTCTTATCTATTGTTGAAATAACTATATTATTCCTTCTGTTTAATTTTATTTGTCCACTATTATTAAAATATATGTATTTATTTTATTTATTACTTTTATAATATCAAGTAAAGATAAATATTTTATCTTTTAAAAAAGTTACGTGTCGCTGAAAACATTAAAATCATTCTCACACAACTAAATAGAAATATCTGAGAATGAAAGGCATAAAACACATTCATCAGATGCGATTTATGAGTAAAATTTGGCGTCTTCTTATTTATTATTGAAATTATTATATTACCCCTTCTGTTTAATTTTATTTCTCCACCATTTTTAAAATATATGTATTTATTTAATTTATTAATTGTATAATATCAAGAAAAGATAAATATTTTCTCTTTTAACAAAAGCTCATGTTGTTTAAAACTTGAAAAACTCTTCTTTGATACCTAAATAGAAAGATATGAGAATGAAAAACATTAAACACATTTAGAAAATGCAATTTATGAGTTAAAATTTCTGTCTTCTTATTTATTGTTGAAATTGCTATATTACCCTTTCCGTTTAATTTCATTTAACCACTATTTTTAAAATATATGTATATTTGATTTTTTACTTTTGTAATGTCATGAAAAGATAAATATTTTATCTTTTTAAAAATCTCATGTCGTTGAAACCTTGAAAAAACTCTTCTCACATACCTAAATAGAAAGAGTTAAGAATGAAAGGCATAAAATGCATTCAACAAATGCAAATTTATCAACAAAATTATGTGTCTTCTTATTTATTGTTAAAATTGTCATATTACCTCTTTTGTTTAAGTTATTTGTCCACTATTTTTAAAATATATATTTTTATTTTATTTTTACTTTTATAATATCAAGAAAAGATAATTATTTTATCTTTTCAAATAATCTTTTTCCTTGAAAAATTTAAACAAGAACCCTTCTCAGATACCTAAATAGAAGAAGTTGAGAATGAAAGGCATAAAACGCATTCAAAATGTGATTTATGAGTAAAATTTTGTGTCTTCTTATTTTTTTGAAATTACTATATTACTGCTTCCATTTAATTTTATTTGTCCACTATTTTAAAAATATTTTATCTATTTCATGTATTATTTTTATAATATTGAAAAAAGATAAATATTTTGTCTTCTAAAAAACGTTATGTCGATTAAAACGTGAAAAAAAAAACTTTCTCAGCTACCTAAATAGAAATATCTATAAATGAAAGGCACAAATCGCATGTAAAAAAATTTTCTTCTTATTTGTTGATGAATTACTATATTGCAGTTCCATTTAATTTTATTTGTCCATCATTTTTAAAATATATGTATTTATTTCATTTATTACTTTTATAAATCAAGAAAAGATAAATATTTATCTTTAAAAAATGTCATGTCGTTGAAAACATAAATAGACCCTTCTCAGATACCAAAATAGAAAAAAATGAGAATGAAAGGCATAAAATGCATTAAACGTATGTAATTTATGAGTAAAATCTTGTGTCTTCATATTTATTGTTTAAATTATTATATTACCCCTTCCGTTTAAATTTATTTGTCCCCTATTTTTAAAATATATGTATTATTTTATTTATTACTTTTATAATATTAAGAAAAGATAAATATTGGATCTTAGTCTTCAAGTTAAGGCCAACTTGAAGACACTGGGACACATAACTTGGAGGTTTGTGCTAGAATTGAGATTAGGTGATTAATCTTTAGGTATCATGAACTCTTGTAATTTCGTTGTTTGTCGAGGCTTGTATTTATTTAGTGAAGTTGGGGTAAATCATGTTGAGTAATAGGTCGTGATTTTTACACCTTTTGAGTCGAGTGTTTCGACTTAAAATATTGTGTTCTTACTTTATAGGCTTTACATTCTCTTTGAAAGACGTTAGACAACTTGGTTCAGTTAAATAAAATCTTAAACAAAAGTAAGAAAATCTAGGTTGTGTAGAATAACAATCCTTCACTACCATCATTAGTTATCAATATCATTCTACCATCACCGACCATCTACCTTAATACACTTTCCACAACCACCATCAGCCCAAATCAACACATACAATCACCATCTTTAGTCATCACACCACCAATTGTCATATAAAATTTTAATACTATTTTACTAATATAGTATTTTATATTTATTTTAATTTTATATTTATTATGTATCTAACAAAGACAAATGTGTATTTAAATTCATGTATATTAATCTTAATGATAACAAACGAGGCCCTGCGATTGGGAGTCTTAGCGTACTTTTAAAAGTTAAAAACAATCTCTTGCAAAATACAGGATAAAACTAGTAAAAATAAGATAAAACTATGCATAACAAGATTTTGTTTTCCGCTCACCCAAATCCAATGCATTGCAAGAGCTAGCAGATTTGTATGGTCTAACCTTTTTTCAAAGCTCACGCATAACAAAGACTGTTAGAAGCTTTGTGTAATGAAGAATGTCAAAGTGCATAGAACAGATTGTGACAAACATTATATAATAATCATCTGAAGAACGCAAGTGTTTGCAAGCGATATAGTTTTCTTAGTCAAATAGGAACAATAGACAAAGTAGGAAGCGGAGGTAACTAAGGAGTTAGTTGTCACAACCCGGGTTTAGACCCTAGCCGAAACCGGCGTCGTTGACCTCTCAGAGGTTGCAGACAAGCCTACTTACATTGTCATTACATTTGTTAGGTTAATTTTAGCGGAAAATTTAAAAAAATTTGTTTTGTTTGAAGCGTACATAGACTTCATAGTTATAACATGCATATGTGTATAAAGAAGTTCATTGTTCATGTGTATCAACCATCTAATAAAGAATCATTCAATATTTAAAAATAATAATATTATAGCATAAGTAACAATTGTCAAAATGGCACCATTACATAAGTCTGAACAAAATAGGAAAGAAATACTAGTGGAACATGCTCAACTAGCCTAAACCTATTACTAAGCTAGAAACATAACAGCAGGCAATCTCAAATGCATGAGGACCTACCAAGTCCGGATGAAAAGCTCTGATGTCCGAACAGCTGCATTGAATATCTTCAACACCCTCCTTAACCTGCACCTAAATAGTATAATGTATGGAATTAGTAAACACTTGTACTAAGTATGGATGTATGCAAGTACACACCAAGGACATGCATGATTAAGAAGATCTCTCTCCTAACGATATGAATTATGGAAAGCCAAGTCAGGTGGACTTGCCAAATCATATTAGGAAAGTCATGCTATGACAGTAACATGCATCATCATTCTTTTCATATTGCACACAACACATAACATATTTCATATAGCACATACATATATTACATATCATTCATTTATATGTCGTGAGACCTTGGAATCACAAATTTAACATTAGGACTTCCCAATATGAGGACTTAACATATGGGACCTCAACTAGGGAGCCTTCTTTAGCAAACACAGAGTCTGCTTCATTCTTTTATATGTACTTTATTTTCATTCTTCGTAGGTTGTTGCAACACCAACTATACCTAGGATGTTGTTTAAGACTCTCATCAGGTTTACTATGCAATGACCAAGAATGACCTAGTGTCATTACTTGAGTCTAGATCACCTCTTGATTATCCTATCCAAACACCTTTGGTATCATTCATTTAATTATCTTTCATACATTGAGGAACTTCAACTTTAAACGATATAGATCATGTGAGCATCATGAAAGTCAGTGTCTTCCCCACATCGAAAAGAGGTGGAGTCACTGGCCAAGGTGAAACCTAAACATCCCTAGATCGCTTAGGTGGAAAACCACTGGCTAGTTCCCTATGTTGGCAGCATAGTTACTAGGACATTTAGGGAGACCCATACCCACCTTGGTGGACAGTCTCATCTCATGAGAATTACCTGAACCTCCGCCCTTCCCGAAAGAAGGCATCACGACTCATAGCTAGCCTATCAGTGCTCCGTTTAAAGTTCCTATTTATATTCAACTCATACATCATCAAAGCTTGCTTCTAGCATTAGGTAGTCATACCTCATTATATGATTTATCATCTCTTCTTTTCGTATTAAGTGTGAATTCTCCTTACACTTAAATATAGAGTGTGATTTAGACTATTCTCTTAATATTCAACACTCTCTTAGGTGAGTACATTTGGTGACATTATATTGGCGTAGGTACAGCTTGTCTCACTTGCACTAGCCTCATATTGTGGTGCCACCCTCTTCTTTCTTAAAATCATTTTCTTTCGTCTTTACTCACCTTTCATTATTTGTTCATTGGATAACATATACATGCTCTTTTGAAATTTACATGGAGGGACATTGATTTTAGGCGTAGATACAACTTGTCTCACTTGTACTATCCTATCCTCATTTAGCCACTCTTTCTTTGATTATTCATTGTTCATCATAAATTTTTAGAAATTTCATTTAGTGACATTGAATTTTAGGCTTAGATGCAGCTTATCTCACTTGCACTAGCCTATAGTCATGTAGTCACTATTTCTTTGCTTATTAACTATGAATTCATTCTTAACACTTTCTTTTGGAGAATGCTTGAGATTTGACTTTACATCATTCTACACTCCCATAGGTGAGTACATTTGGTAACATTTTCCTAGGCTTGGTTGAGACTTGCGTTACCATTCATCTTAGCCTCTTATCATGTAGTCACTATTTTCATTAGCTTTAGCATATTAGCTCTTCATAATTACTCACCTCATTACATGAATGTTCATTTCGTCATATGTAAATGCACTTGGCCTTTTAGTGTGTTTCACATTCTTACGTAACCCTCCCTCACCTCATTTCACAACATACATCTTAGGCTCACTTATTTTTAAACGTACATTGAACTTATGAATCCATACGTACAAGCCATGAGGCTTCGTTCATAATTCGTCTAAGTAATTCATACTTACCCAAGATTATATGGTACAAGATTTATGCATCAATACAGAATTGGCCAAGGGAACCCAATTTAAAATCCCATGAGCAACACTTAGTCTTAAATTAAATTTTGGTTTAAAATTTAATCTTGGGCACCCAAGTTCGAATCCCATGAGCAACACTTACTTTTCTTTCCTTGACTTATCTATTTTAGGTCGAGAGGATGTGGGATCAATCCCCCACATCCTCATTTTATTTTCCTTTAGTTTTTCTCCTAATTTCCTCACCTATCTAATAGGTTGTGGATTCGATCCCCAAATACCTCATTTTATTTTTCTTTCATTTTTCTCCTCTCTCCCTCACCTATCCGAGAGGTTGTGGGTTTGATCCCCACACCACTCATTTTATTTTTCTTTCATTTTTCTCCTAACTCTTCACTTGAGCCTTACCCCATTCCGGATCCCCCTTGCCTCATTTTTATTATTGAATTTTTTAGTAGCTTGCATATGGTGAGGTCTTGGGTTCAATCCCCAATGACCTCATACATTTTAAATTTTTTTTAAAAAACTCAAAAGTTTTCCAGTAACTTGGCCAAACCAAATTTCCAACAAATCTGGAAATTTGATTACACTTTCCATTCCATTTCCTCAACATTTTATACATTAGATTTTTGGACAATTCATTGGATATTTTCGTGGTTACATTTGATCAAGATTTTCACTCAATTCAGCAACATTACACCACTTATGAACATCACGATTTACTTCCAGTAATTGTATATAAAACACAAGAATTTAACATGAATATTACACACTTCAAACCATGACCAAAGCCACAGCATACACAATGCACACACACGTTTAACACATAGTTTCGAAAATCATGCTTATTACTCACATAAATCCGAACAAACATAATTGAACATAATCATCATGAAAACACATCATATCCCTAAATTCAACCAGCAAAACATACCCAACCTACAAATTTGATGGGAGCTAGTGACAGAGAAATGCAAAGGGGAACATTCCTAGTTTTCATATTAGAATTTCACTCAAACTTAGGGGTCTCTTGGGAAAGGGACCTAGAGGAAGAAAACCCATAAATTTTCTCGTCGTTTAACACCTTTCAAATCTGATCTCAAGTGCAGCCAACTCCTACGAAAAACAAATGTTTCTCCAACAAAACTCACGCGCAAACCGTTTGAAAGATGCTTTCGCTTTTCATTTTTAGTTTAGTTTTTCTTTTGAGTTTTTGTGTGCAAGTTCTTCAAGTGATGAACTTTGATTTTTTTTGTTCTTTTTGCTGATAAATAACGTGGGAAGAGAGTGGAGAAAGTCGTGAGAATGAGAGTGGAGAGAGATGAGAGTAAGTGTAGGAGTTTTAGATGAAGACTTAGTTAAATTAGGACTCCTTATTATTTATTAATTAAAAATCTGATTTTTTAAGGTTTATGTGAAATGACTCGTCATGACCTTACTTAAATCAGAAAATTAATACTAATTAATTCAATTTAACATTGTTGTCACCAAGGATCGAACACGGGTGAAGCTCCTCTCGCGAAAAGGGTCAAATTTGGGTCAACCCTACCCGAATTATCCATTATTCACAATAATTAATTAATTAATTAATTAGGGTAATTACAATACTACCCTTAACCTGGAAAAGACCATTTTACCCCTAGACCCTCCAAACCTAAAATTACCCTTTTCAAGTTCGATTAAGACTCATCCGGGTGAATCTTAATATTCGGGTGCCCTACATGGCTGGACCCAACCTTGTCTAGCTCAACTAACTCACCAAGTTGGTTGGCTTGGCTGAGTCCTATGAACCCGGTCTAATCTAGTCATTCTAGGTACGTTTAGGCCTTACTTCATATAGTTATTTTCGGATTGTTACATTATCGCCCCTTTAGGAACATTCGTCCCGATGACACTACTCTTTACTAGCAACAAGTAAGTCATCTATAGAACATATGCATACATAGGCTACTCTTCATTGGTGAATATCTAATACACATATTAACATGATGGTGCACATCCTTGAAACCCACTAGCAGCTTCACATTTGACTAAGGAACTCTTTGCTAAATTAGTCTCATCAAAGTATACAACATAAGTAAACACATAAGTCACACAAATCAGCAACCAACATGTACTAGTGCATAAAACCATACACAGTCAAACACATGAAAGACTACTTAAGGCTACACACTCGAGACATCACCAGAACTGCATTCCCCTGCACCCCTAGACTTGAGTGCGAAGAATCATTGCCTCCTTGGAGCCTCTTCATTTGGACTATTAGGCTGAACTTTATCCTTCCCTTTTTCTTGACCTCTCCTATTCGTACAATCCTTCATCATGTGACCCGGTTCGCCACAACTGTAACAAGCGCTAGCGCCCATCATACACTCTTCTCCATGCAGTTTGCCAAACTTCCTACAAGGTGGCCTCTCCTGAGGTATATCTACTTCATTGTTTCTCTTAACTCTGGGAGCTCATCTTTCTGAAACACCAAAGTTGATGTTAGGTATGCTCTTAACACCAAGAAATCAAAATTTCATAAGGCACGATAAGATTAGAAGAAGGGAAAACTTCTGAAGCATTATGCAGTCTCTGATTCATGATAGTGGCGCACTTCACAACCATAACTTGGAAACTACTTTACGTGGTTGATATGAGCCTGATGTCATGGACATTTAACCTAATGCTCTGATACCAAGTTTTTCACGACCCGGGTCTAGACCCTAGCTGAAACCATCGTCGTTGACCTCTCAGATATCGTAGACAACCCTACTTACATCATCGTTACATTCGTTAGGTTAATTCTAACAAAAAAATTGAAACTTTTTTTTGTTTGAAGTGTACATAGACTTCATAGTTATAACATGCATATGTGTATAAAGAAGTTCATTGTTCATGTGTATCAACCATCTAATAAAGAATGATTCAATCTTGAAATAAATAGTCTTATAACATAAGTCACAATTGCCAAAATGGCACCATTACATAAGTCAGAACAAAATAGGAAAGAAATACTAGTGGAACATGCTCCACTAGCCTAAACCTATTGCTAAGCTAGAAACATAACAACAAGCAACCTCGAATGCATAAGGACCTACCAAGTCCGAATGAAGAGATCTGATGTCCGAACAGCTGCAATGAATGTCTTCAACACCCTCCTTAACCTGCACCTGAAATAGTATAATGTATCGGATTAGTATACACTTGCACTAAGTATGGGTGTATGCAAGTACACACCAAGAACATGCATGATTAAGAAGAGCTCTCTCCTAACGTTATGAATTATGGAAAGCCAAGTCAGTTGGACTTGCCAAATCAGATTAGGTTAGTCATGCTATGAGAGTAACACGCATCATCATTCTTTCCATATTGCACACAGCACATAAGATATTTCATATAGCACACACATATATATTTCATATCATTCTTTCATATGTCGTGAGACCTTGGAATCACGGATTTAACATTAGGACTTTCCAAAATGAGGGTTCAACATATGGGACCTCAACTAGGGAGCCTTCTTTAGAAAACACAGAGTCTGCTTCATTCATTCATACGTACTTCATTTTCATTCGTTCGTAGGCTGGTTAGAACACCAGCTATACCTAGGATGTTGTTTAAGAATCTCATCAGGTTCACTGTGCAATGACCAAGAATGACCTAGTGTCATTACTTGAGTCTAGTTCACCTCTTGATTATCCTATCCAAACACCTTTGTATCATTCATTTAATTATCTTTTATACTTTGAGGAACTTCAACTTAAACTGACATAGATCATATGAGCATCATAAAATCTGGTGTCTTCCCCAAACCGAAAAGAGGTGGAGTCACTGGCCAAGGTGAAACCAAAACATCCGTAGCTCGCTTAGGTGGAAAACCAATGGCTAGTTCTCTATGTTGGCAGTATAGCTCAAAGACTACGAGATTTAGGGAGACCCATACCCACCTTGGTGGACAGTCTCATCTAATGAGAATTACGTGAACCTCCTCCCTTCCCGAAAGAAGGCATCACCACTCATAGTTAGCCTATAGGTGCTCCGTTTAAAGTTCCTATTTACATTCAACTCATACATCATCAAAGCTTGCTTCTAGCATGAGGTAGTCATACCTCATTATATGATTTATCATCTCTTCTTTTCGTATTAAGTGTGAATCCTCCTTACACTTAAATATAGAGTGTGATTTAGACTATTCTCTTAATATTCAACACTTTCTTAGGTGAATACTTTTGGTGACATTATATTGGCGTAGGTACAACTTGTCTCACTTGCACTAGCCTCATAATGTGGTGCCACCCTGTTCTTTCTTAACATCTTTTTATTTCACCTTTACTCACCTTTCATTATTTGTTCATCGGATAACATATACATGATCTTTTGAAATTTACGTGGAGGGACATTGATTTTAGGCGTAGATACAACTTGTGTCACTTGTACTAGCCTATCCTCATGTAGCTTTCATTAAGTATGTATTCATGTAAAACTTATGCATCAATTCGGAATTGGCCAAGGGAACCCAATTTCAAATCCCTTGAGCAACACTTAGTCTTATATTAAAATTTGATTTAAAGTTTCAGCTTGGGGACCCAAGTTCAAATCCCAACGCCTACATTTCTTTTCTTACTTTTCTCTCCTTGACTTTTTTGTTTTAGGCCGAGCGGATGTGGGATCGATCCCCCACAACCTCATTTTATTTTCCTTTAGTTTTTCTCCTAATTACCTCACCTATCTGAGAGGTTGTGGATTCGATCCCCACACACCTCATTTTATTTTTCTTTCAGTTTTCTCCTCTCTCCCTCACCTATTCGAGAGGTTGTGGGTTTGATCCCCACACCTTCATTTTTATTATTCTTTCATTTTTCTCCTAACTCTTCACTTGAGCCTTACCCCATTTCGAATCCCCCTTACCTATTTTTTATTATTGTATTTTTTAATAACTTGCATATGGTGAGGTCTTGGGTTCAATCCCCAATGACCTCATACATTTTAATTTTTTTAAAAAAAACTCAAAAAATTTCCAGTAACTTGGCCGAACTTAAATTTCCAGAAAATCTGGAAATTTGATCACACTTTCCAGTCCATTTCCTCAATATTTTATACGTTAGATTTTTGGACAAATCATTGGACATTTCGTACGTTTATTTTGTGCATTTTCGTGGTTACATTTGATCAAGATTTCCACTCAATGCAGCAACATTAAACCACTTATGAACATCACGATTTCCTTCCAGTAATTTCATACAAAACACAAGAATTTAACATGCACATTACACACTTCAACCCATGACCAAAGCCACGGCATACACAATGCACACACACACGTTTAACACTAGTTTTTGAAAGCATGCTTATTACTCACAAAAATCCCAACAAACCATAATTGAACATAGTCATCACAAAAACACATAACATCCGTAAATTCTAACAGCAAAACATACCTAACCTACAAATTCGATGGAGCTAGTGACAGGGACATACAAAGGGGAACATTCCTAGATTTCGGATTAGAATTTGACTGAAACTTCGGGGTCTCTTGGGAAAGGGACCAAGAGGAAGAAAACTCATACCTTTTCTCGTTGTTTAACACCTTTCAAATCCGATCTCAAGTGATGCCAACTCCCACGAAAAACAAATGCTTCTCCAACAAAACTCACGCGCAAACCGTTTGAAAGATGCTTTTGCTTTTCATTTTTAGTTTAGTTTTTCTTTTGAGTTTTTGTGTAAAAGTTCTTGAAGTGATGAACTTTAATTGTTTTGTTCTTTTTGCTGATAAATAACGTGAGAAGAGAGTGGAGAAAGTCGTGAGAATGAAAGTGGAGAGAGATGAGAGTAAGTGTAGGAGTTTTAGTAGAAGACTTAGTCAAACTAGGACTCCTTATTATTTATTAATTAAAAATCTGATTTTTTTAAGGTTTAGGTGAAATGACTTGACATACCCTTAATTAAATCAGATAATTAATATTAATTAATTCAATTTAACATTGCTTCCACCAAGGATCGAACCAGGGTGAAGCTTTACTCGCGAAAAGGGTCAAATTCGGGTCAACCCTACCCGAATTGTCCATTATTCACATTAATTAATTAATTAATTAATTAAATAATTAAATATTTAGGGTAATTACAATACTACCCTTATCCTGGAAAAGACCATTTTACACCTAAACCCTCCAAACCTAAAATTACCCTTTTCAAGTCCGGTTAAGACTCATCCAGGTGAATCTTAATATTCGGGTGCCCTACATAGCTGGACCCAACCTTGACTAGCTCAACTAACTCACCAAGTTGGTTGTCTTGGCTGGTACATGGGTTCGGAGGTCTGGTTCCATGCGCATTAAGACTTGTGAACCCGGTCTAATTTAGGCATTCTAGGTATGTTTAGGACTTACTTCGCATAGTTATTTTCGGGTTGTTACATTAGTTGTGTAAATAAATATATACAAATAGTAAATAAAGAAAAATCCAAGTTCAGTAGGGAAATTTAAGTCGAGTTCAAGTTGAACAAGACTTTATGGCGGCGACAAAGACAAGTTTGAGGTGAACAAGACTTCGAAGAGTTTCTGATCTAAAAATAGGGCAATATTTTCATCAGAAAAAATGATGTACTTATATTGAGAGATATTTAAAACACAATCAACAGTTTTGATATTTACTTGGGAGTGCTTCGATTTTAGAGAAATCATTGTAAGATTGTATTCAACAGTTTTTTTATTATAATCAAGTAATGTGAGTAGGTTTCGTTCAACAATTGTCACGAACTTGAAGAATGATAGAAGACTTAAACCGTTTTTTTTTGTCTTGGATAGTTAGGAATTAGAGTTTATAATTCTTTAGATTATATAGTTGGGTAATCGTGTGTTATTTGAAGGTGCAATTAATAATACGAAGTTTTGAACAAATTTTTCTATGAAATTGTTTGCTGCTAACTTCAAATAGTGGGGAACAAGTAGTAAGTATGTGTTCCTTTATTGAATTAAGGAGGTCATAATTCTAACAAGTGGTATCAGAGGGTTATCTTGTTTTTCGAAAAATACTGGAAAGAGTGGACAAGGAATTCAAATATCACTGCCGATGTGTTTTGACATCCCACAGCTTCGGCAGATCGCTTAGCCAAGATTCTAAAAACTCAATATAAATATCATTATCAATTATCGACCTCCTCTCTCTCTCTCTCTCTCTCTCTCTCTCTCTCTCATGGTAAAGGGAAATACATCAAGAGACCACCATTGTTCAATGGTCGATACTATTCATGGTAGAAGACAAGGATAAAGGATTTCATTCAA
Organism: Solanum lycopersicum; assembly: GCF_036512215.1. Taxonomy (NCBI): domain Eukaryota; kingdom Viridiplantae; phylum Streptophyta; class Magnoliopsida; order Solanales; family Solanaceae; genus Solanum; species Solanum lycopersicum. Next base: position 22,737,031 of record NC_090804.1, on the reverse strand, counting down.
GCCGAAGACTATGAACTGTAGGTTAGAATCACTCATTTTCCTTTAACCCCTCCTGTTAAGGATACCGAAGGAAATAATGTTCCAAAACCCAAAGAATAATAAAGGGAAACTGAATAGAAGATGTCGGGAAAAAAATACAAAGGCAAAATACATTCTTGTATGTGGACTAGGACTAGATGAGTTTAATCACATCTCAAGTTGTACCTCTGCAAAACAAATATACGATAGACTACAAAATTCTCATGAAGTTACAACTCAGGTTTGAAAATTGAAAATTTTTAGGCTATGCTCGGAATGTGAAGCCTTCAAGATGAAATTTGAAGAATCACTTCAAGACATGATCACTAGATTCGCTACTACAGTAAACTAGTTAATATCTTTGGGGAGCACTACGGAACAGGTAGACAAAGTGTTTAGGACCTTGCCTAGATCATAGGAAATAAAGGTTAGTGCAATCAGATAAGCCAAGGATTTAACCAATATGTCCCTAGATGAACTAGTAGGAAATCTCAAAACATATGAGATAAATGTTGACAAAAAAAGTGAGGGAAACAAATAAAAAAATCTTGGACTCAAAGCAAGTAAAAATGATGAATCATATATTGACGATGAGGATTTAGCACTGATCAACAGAAATTTCAAGAAATTCCTAAAAGGGGCATAAATTCTGGCAAAAAGTCACCACTCACAAAAGAAAAGACTACAGAGAAATGACAAAGTGAAGGATGCTTCAAGTGGTAAGGACAATCATATGTGAAAAGTAGAACGGAGAAAAAAGGTCTGAAAAGGAAAAGAAGGAACTTTTGAGCAAAAGAAAAAACAAATAGAAGGAACAAGCAATGTATGACGCATGAGGAACAGGTTCAAACATGTATGAAGACGATGCTGAGGACATTGACTTAATGAACATAGAAGAATAAGAACCTGAACCTGAATCATTCTATGAAGGAAGGAGGTAAACCTTACTGATATTAAAGATAAACTAATGAAGTTCTCTAAGAAAAAATTAGCCTTTTTAACACTCACATCTATGGACACCATTCAAGAACTAGTTAAAACCAAAAATCAATTGCTCGCCTCCATGACTAGTTTAAAATTGAGTATATCGATCTCAAAAAACTCAACAGTGAACTATAGGAGAAAACCAAGCAACTTGAAACGTGCAATCTGGCTTTAAAGTTTGAAAATATAAAACTGAAAATTCTTGGTAAAGAAAAGGCATGGGATCAACCTAAGTATGAACATGAAGTGAATAAACTCACGACTTAAGATTGTAAAAATAAAAATGTTGGAGATGAATTTACAATTGTTAGAATAAAAACTGATATGGAAAAAGCAAATAAATGGACAAGATCATCCATGATAGTCACACATCCGGGGAAAAACACATGAAATATAAAGGCTGAAATAGGTTTTGAACAAATCAAAAATGAAATTCCTTCATTTTATAGTCTCTATGGTAAAATCTGTCAAGAAACAGAACTAACACACTCCCGAGGAACAGACACCTTCTACAAAATCTTCCCAACTGGGTAAACAGAGATCTTATTCACCCTTTTGATCAAAATAAAGGGCCCAAGTTGATCTGGATTCTTAAGACTAACCTTTAATTATTTTTCAGGAAGAAGTAATAGGAAGCAAGCAACATTGGTACATGGACAACGCCTTCTCAAGACACATGACTGGAGACAAAGCAATGTTTCCCTAATTCGAAGAAGGAAAAGGTGATATGGTAGAGTTGGTCATGGAAAAAAAGGGGCAAATCAAAGTCATTGGTAAGATTGGAATATTTGAGGAACAATCTATTTAAAAGGTGTGGAAGGATTGAAACACAACCTGTTTAGTATATCCCAACTATGTCACAAAGGAAACATGACAATCTTTCTATCCACTGGTGTTGAAGTAATAAATCTATATACAAAAAGGGTAGTATTTGATGGAAAAAGGGATAAACATGTCTACACTTTAGATACTTCAATCACATCTGATGAGAATCTAGTATGTCTAAGTGTGTTAGATAAAGATAATCTACTTTGGCATAAACGACTAGGTCATGCTATCCAGGTACAACTAAATAAACTTATCAATAAGGACTTAGTAATAGGGCTATCAAAAACAAAGTTCAAAGAAGAAAAGATGTGTGAGGCCTGCATTTAATAAAATAAATAAAATCATCTTTTAAATCAAAATAGGTGATAAGTTCAACCAGGTCCTTGAAACTAATACACATGGATCTATGTGGACCCATAAGAGTGAAACGCAAGGAAGGGAAAAGATTTGTGTTTGTACTAGTTGGTGACTGTACTAGGTTTACCTGGACAATATTCCTGACATCGAAAGATGATGTATTTGAATCACTCTGCTCACTAATAAGAAAAATTCAAGAAATTTGACAAACAATAATGGCAATCAGATCTGATTATGAAACTGAATTTGAAAACTCAAAATTTGCTCAATGTGATGTCCATGGAGTGGATCATAATTTTTCTGCCCCTAGAACCCTTCAACAAAACAGTGTGGTTGAAATAAAAAATAGAATCTTGCAAGAAATGGATAAAACCGTGCTGATTGCAAACAAAATCACCAATCAATTATGGGCGAAAGCCATAAATACTGCTTGTTACACCATTTATAGATCCCAGATTAGATAAAACTCCCTATGAATTACTAAAAGGAAGAAATTCCAGCACATTATATTTTATGAGATAAATATTATGTTTAACCAAGAGGAACATGGTTAATAAGACAACATCTCTGGGGTTTATTATCAAATATAGGATTTAACACAAAGTAACATTCCTTGATTTCTTGAAATCTACAACGATATTGTCTTGTTATCTCTCTTTGTTCTTTGGTAATCTTCATTTTGCCAATTATCTTTGCCCCCTTGTTCTTTATAAACACCGCCTAAGCATATTGATATAATGCCAAAATAATATTTCGCATCGTCGTGTCCTCCTTTTGAAGCTTTGTGAATTAATGTAGAGCAGCATCTGAATTTATATTTTTTCTAAAACTATTCTTGAAAATAAAAAATTAAACATACATTTATTAATAAGAACAAGTTAAGAAATCCAATACATAAAAAAATTAAAATAAACTATTATCTGGCCTTTCCTATACACGGCTTATGTATTTCCACAATTTATGCATTTGTCAATGAAACGTTTGAATGATGCAATCATCACATCATTTATGAATCGAAAACATCAAATTCCTTCCAGCGACACCTTACCATGTACCATTGTTCACTTCCAATATCATTAAGAAGCTTGCAACTACAAAATCTATGAGTTAGTAAAGATAAAGAAAATAATTAAACTTAAATTTCGGTAAATACCTTAGTCGAAGATTTATTAAATATGTGAAAGAGGATGAAGCCACCCTTTTTACAATCTCTTCAACCTCCCTATCAATTAAATAAAAATAATTAGGTAAACTTTTCGCTCTCTTCATTTTTTTGATTGAAAATAGATTTTTAAATTTAAAGAAGTTTCAATTCAAAGTGAAAATATTCTATAAAAATTTTGATATTTGTCATCTTAAATGACAGTAATAGTGTAATGAATAGTTGCAAGTTTGAAACCCTTTCAAAGTAGTATTTGATAGTGTAATGAAGAGTTGCAAGATTTTTGACTTTTCATTTTGTTATACAGAAACAAAAATCCATTTTGATACAAATGAATGGTATTGAGAGTGTACTGGAAGTTGTTCGATAAGCTAGATCAGTTCATTTAATGAAGTAATTGTCTAGGTATTCGTTCCAAAAAGCTACTCTCTTCTTGTTCCATTACTTCGTATTTTTTTTAGTAAATGATTAATCTTCTGAGCTAATTTAATGACAAATATTTAGTGTGAAGTTTAATAATATTAATATACACATCAACATCTAAATATCTTTTTTAACCCTACAAATTATTCTTTTGGATGTGTTATCTTAACAATTCCACAATTCACATACAATGTACATCCATTTTCAATTAATGAAACAGAACTCTTAATAAAATCATTAAGTTACAATATCTGATTTGATTTATGAGAAGAATAAAAAATGATTTTTGAAACACATTAATAAATGCATAATGAATACACACATGTTTCCACATTTAATGAAAGAGTATCATTTACTTCAAAGGTATAATTCGATTTGATAACTTAATGTAATAAATTTCCTATATCTATTAATACATATAATCATGAACGTATCATTTTTTAATTTTTTAACAAGTAGTTGATGCCTTCTTTAGTCTTGAAACTAATAACTTCATCTTTAAATAAAAAAATTGTAAAAAATTACTTTAAATTGTGGCCTATCCTGGATTCGTACTCGTGACCTATAGACTAATTGTTTAACCCTAAATCATTTGTGTGGCAATAACATTCATTCATATTGACGTAGGAAAATGTATTTAGTCTATTTCATATCAATTATATAACGAAAATCACTATGAAATTTTATAAAATGAGACACTATCAATAAATATGGTCTAATTAGTCCTAAAATATGAAGATAAATAGATGTAAGGATGACATGTACCGTAACTATTTGTTATTATCCAATTATAACTTGATCATGTATATATAATCGCTTTCAAATGACTTGTATTTTTTAGGGAGCATAACTTCATATGTTATAATATACTTTAGGTTTATTTTCATCATAATGACTCAATTTATAATAGTGAAAAATCTTCAATTATTGTGAAGATGATCAAATATACACTTTTACAATATTATTTAAGAAAAAAAATGTGAAATTAAAAATTATTTAAATCCTAAAATATTCAAATAGTCTATTTTTGAAAAAAATTACTTCAAATTGTGGTCTATCCTAGATTTGAGCTCGTGACCCATAAACTAATAGATTAACCCTAAACCATTCGCGCTGCAATAGCATTCGTTCTTATTGTCGAAAGGAAATGTATTTAGTCTATTTCATACCAGTTGTTTAATGAAAATCACTATGAAATTTTATAAATGAGACATTATCAATAAATATGGTCTAATCAATCCTAAAATGTGAAGAAAAATAGATGTGAAGGTGACATGTACCTAACTAATTGTTGTTACCCAATTATAACTTTATCATACATATATAATCACATTTAAATTGACTTGTATTTGTGAGGAAGCATAACTCATATGTTACAATATACTTTAGGTTTATTTTCATTATAATGATTCGACTTAAAATAGTGAAAATCTTCAATTATTGTGAAGTTGATCAAATATACACTTTTACAATCTTATTTAAGGAAAAAATATATGAAATCATAAATTACTTAAATCCTAAAATATTCAAATAGTCTATATTTGAAAAAAAAATACTTTAAATTGTGGCCTATCCTAGATTAAAACTCGTGACTTATAGACTAATTTGATTGACACTAAATTATTCGCGCTGCAATAACATTGGTTTATATTGACGAAGGAAAATTTATTTAGTCTATTTCATATTAGTTATTTAATGAAAATCACTATGGAATTTTATAAAAGGAGACATTATCAATCAATATGGTCTAATCAATCCTAAAATGTGAAGTTAATAGATGTAAGAGTGACATATACCGTAACTAATTGTTATTACCCCATTATAAACTTGATCATGTATATATAATCACATTCAATTGACTTGTATTTGTGAGGGAGCGTAACTTATATGTTACTATACACTTTAGGTTTATTTTCACCATAATGATTCGACTTAAAAATCTTCAATTATTTTAAAGTTGATCAAATATATACTTTTACAATCTTATTTAAGTAAAAAAAAATATGAAATTAAAAATTATTTAAATCCTAAAATATTCAAATAGTTTATTTTTAAAAAAATTACTTAAAATTGTGGTCTATCGTAGATTCAAACTTGTGACCTATAGACTAATCAATTAACCTAAGTCATTCACTCTGCAATAGCATTCGTTCATATTGACGAAGAATTTTTTTTGCTATTCCATATCAGTTGTTTGATGAAAATTACTATGAAATTTCAATAAATATGGTCTAATCAATTCAAAAATGTGAAGTTAGTAGATGTAAGGGTGACATATACCGTAGCTAATTGTATTACCCAATTATAGCTTGATCATGCATATATAATCGCATTCAATTGACTTGTATTTATCAGGGAACATAACTCATATGTTACTATATACTTTACAATTGTAAACCATCATAATGATTCGACTTATACTAATGAAGGATTATCAATTCATGTAAAAAGGGTTCAAATAAAGACTTTTACAATCTTCTTTAAAAAAATCATAATAGAATAAAATTTACTCTAAAACCCGTAACCACAAAGTGGTTTTAAAATAGATAACTAAAATGGGGTAATTATAACCTAGCCTCAAACTCCTTAAATATGGACTAATCGTTTATGCTTTAGCATTTCGAACTTCAATAACATTCATTGATAATCAAAATCAATATATTGTTTATTCTTGTTTAAGTTTTTTAAGTTAGTAAATAAAAGTAAAATTACAGGTCTAATCAAAAATATGGAGAAAGATTGAAAAAAGGCCCAAACCAAAAGACAATGCAAAAACATCACAATCACAAAACACACACAGTGTTAAATGAAAATAATATCAGAAATCGTCAAAATAAATTAATGTGTCATTATTTCAAAAACAAATCTCAAAAAAAACATCGCTAGCATAAGTACATATTGTCGTTTAAATAACATTTTCTTTACATTCACTTGCAATTAATAATAAAATGTTTTCACAGTACTTTCGTAGCTTAATTCACTCTTTCATTCGAATATTCCAATCTTCAACCATTCTTGTATCATCGGTATAAACTACTGTCAAGTCAAATGATCAAATTTGCACGTTCATGCCCACTTGAATATATTGAATATTGAGATATATGCATACATGTACTCTACAATTATTATAAAAAAAAATCATAACCAAAAATTTCAAAACAAATATACTTTACTCAATTCAGAATTATTATTCATTTATAATTCCAAATGGTAATTATCAACGAAGAGGAAACAAAAAAGAACATTAAAAAATCAACAACGTATGGAGACTCAAAATTAGTAGAAATAAAAGTGAACCTCACAAAAAAAAACTCTAAAGTTCAATCGAGTAGACATTAAATAAAAATTTCTTAGCCAATGTGAAATGAAAAATAATGATTAAATGTTGAACTTTTCAAAGTGATTTTACTTTTAAAAATGAGTGATTTTAAAAAGTATTGATAGTGATTTTACATTGGAGGATAATTTGGGTATAAAAAATTAATGAACTTATCCAAGCATCCTCAATTTTTCAAAGAAATTACAAAATCACCTCAATTTTATTGCTCATGTCATTTTGTAACAAAAAATTGTCGTGGCAAATATATTTTCTGTAAAAAAAATTGACAGTAATAGTATGATGAAAAATAGAAAGAAGATTTTAGAGGAATTAAGGTGAAAAGTGTAGTAGTACATATTGTTATGATTGAGGAACTCAGATGATGGCAAGTCTTTCTTATGCTTTAAAAATAGGTCGATCCGCTACTCTTCTCGCTGCTGCGACTTCTCACTCCTTATTACGTAATTACTCCAAAATGACCATGTTTCTTCCTCATCGAAATTTCGCCATCATGGACTCCGGCGCCGATGAATTTGTCAGGGGACATGTCCACCCGAACGGTGTCGCCGTTATCACTCTCGATCGTCCTAAAGCTCTCAATGCAATGAACTTAGGTCAATTTTCAACTATTATACATAATGTGGATCATTTATTCTTTACTGTCACTTCATTTTTGCAGATTCCATTTCGCGTTTACAAGTTATTAACAAACATCTTCTGCTTTAGGATTGAGACCTAAATGTTTGACTTTGAGCTATCTGTACGAGTTGGTAGCTTAAATACTACTGAATATTACCCAGAAACCGGTCTAGTTGATCATTTGGATATAATAAAATTTTGGAATAATATTTCTCGGAGAATTAGTAAGAAGAAAATAAATCATAAAAATTTGTACTACTTCTTTGTATCTTTAGCGAATGATTTGCCCCTACACGTAGTCTGCTACCGGGTTAGGGTTAGCGAACCAGGATATCACAATGTAACTGTTAGTTTTATTGTTTTAAACTGATACTATAATCATTATTCTCATCATATCAATATCATTGTTACTCCCTCGGTTTCAATTTGCATATCTAATTTTTGACTTGACATGAAGCTTAAGAAAGTCAAGAGGACTTATGAATCTTATAATCTTAAAATTAAGATAGGTAACAATGTACCAAAATGTCTTTTAATATTGAGACCGTGTGAAAATTTGAAATTAAAGAGTTAATAAGAAGGGACGAAGTCATTTTTTTTAAACAGACTAAAAAGGAAATCATAAGTAAGACTAACAAATTGAAGTTAACATTATCATTACCATTTGCATAGTTTGGTCTGTGCACTCACGTTTCATTGAAATATGATGCAGATATGGATATCAAATACAAGAGTTTCCTGGATGAATGGGAAACAGACCCAAGAGTAAAATGTGTTTTGGCTGCCAGTAGTTCTCCCCGTGCCTTTTCAGCAGGTAACATGCTTTTCCTTATTTAGAGGAAAGCTGCGTGCTGGACCTCTAGTTTGTAGTTTTGCACCATCTAAATCTTAAAGTAGTTGTTACATTATCTCATTGTTCGTTTTGTTAGAGACCAACTATTCTATATGTTACATAGTATCCCCTGTGTTACTAAGAGTTGAGGGTGACCATTCATTGTCAATGCAGGATTGAATACTAGGGGGTTGTCACCGAATTTTGGGACAAAAGAGCAACTTAGTGCAATTTTTCTTCTTCTTCTTTTCCCCCCACATAGATTTGGCTTACAGTTGACAGTGTATGTTTGTGTTTCATGTTGTCTTGTATTTTTGGTGGTGTGTCAAAGCTGGTGTCATCCACAGTATATTTTGGAGTTTGCTATCTGTAATTTCATTTTCTGACATTGTCGTGATTAGTTGATGCTAATAATATGATGGATAACGGAAGTCCTAGTGATTTTACCTGCAGGTGGTGACATCAAGCAGATTGCAGCAAAAAAACAGCAGTCAGATATGATAGAGGTTTTGTATACTGTCCTTTAAACATGAATAGCTTCATTTTGATCATGATTCTGTCTACTCAGTTAAGCAAGTCCCATACTCACAACAAACTGCACTAGCTGTAGAACACACACTATGATTGTGGCAAACATATTACCCACGCCTTTTGTTAGTTCGGTTCCTAATAACTATCCAAAGAATCAGTTATCTGCAGAAAAATACAGGCAGGGCCTTTTTATCTGTGGTGAAGAAGTAATTGACTAATAGTGTGGGGCCTAAGGCTTTTTATATTTTGATATTTCCTAATTTTAAAAATTGGACGATTTGTATAAAAGAGACATGAAATTGGATCACATAAGAAAGTAGTAATGGAAGATGTGGAGCATCATAGGCTTGTTTAATGTTCTTACCATCTCAGTCATGACCCTTGTTTAATTTTTTACCATCTTTGTCAAATCATAGTCCTTCTCGTGGCATGTGTGCACACCTGTTGTAGTTTATGTACTTGCATCTTAAGTTATTCCATGTTAAAAATTGTAGGCTCTCTTTTTCAGGTACACGTGATTCTTGGAGAATGTTAACACCAAAGCATCACGATCTTATTCTTAACTTTTTATACAGCAGTATTATATTCCCCACCTGTAATGCTTGAATGTGTTATTTTATGCTTATATTCAATTATATACTGCAGCCGAGTTAGGAGGCCTTTGTGTAAAAGTAGAAATCAATATCCTTTCCTGTTATATGTAACAGGTATTCACAGCTGAGTATCCTATAATATGTAAAATCTCCGGGTACAAAAAGCCTTACATCAGCTTCATGGATGGCATCACAATGGGCTTTGGAATTGGTTTATCTGGTCATGGTCGTTACAAGGTTATTACAGAGGTAGTTCTCTACCCTTATGGAGAATTACTCGTTTTAGCAAGTAACATCTTATTTACACTTCTTATTTTTCTATAGAGGACTGTTCTAGCGATGCCAGAAAATGGAATTGGGTTGTTTCCAGATGTCGGTTTTTCCTATATAGCGGCACATGGTCCTGGAGAAGGCACAGTTGGTATATTTTCTTATACTCAGTTGAGTGTTTCTTGCTGAGCAAATTCCAATAACGCTATCTTGGTGCATGAAAAATTATGAAAAAGAGAAATAAAAGATGGAAACTCATATAACGGGGGCATAGTTATCTCTCCTCTCTAATAGCTTAAGTTTGGTAATTGAGCTCTGTGATCTGGGGATGGAAGATTACAGAAAGTATTGAAGACTATCTAGCACTTGCGGAGCCAGGATTTCAGTAACGAGTTTCAAAATATGAAAGTTAAACATACAAAGAAGCCAAAGGGGGTTCAACATCTACATTTACATTAAAGATAATTTTAATCTTATATAAGTAATGTAATTTTCCATGTAAGAGTGCTCAAATGAACCCCCTAGGCCCTAGCTGGCTCCATCCCTGATATCTAGATGCTAAAGTCAGCAAGAGAAGCATGCTTGCATCAGTGTCTGTATGTTATTGAATGCTATCGATTGGGCTTCTAAAATTTGGAGGTAGGAATTATGATCAACATTTCAGAACTTTCTAAGGTGTTTGAGGTGATTTCCTTCTTTGATGAATTTTAGAAATATGATAGTTTTTTGATCTGTAACTGAGGAGCCTTTCAGGTAGTCTTTTGATCTGTAAGTGAGGAGCCTTTCAGGTGTTTGATTGATAAAAGAACACTTATTAACACCCTAATTGCACTTCATGCATTTTCACCTTTTCAATGTTGTCAAAACCATGCTTTAAGAGCGATTATGAGCTGAAGTGTGGTGCAAAACAAGTTAAGCGCTTAGCCTCACTTAATGTGCGATTATGAGCTGAAGTGTGGTGCAAAACATGTCATCATCAAGTCTCTATATCATACTTTTTCTTTCTACTGAGCATCTCCCGAAGAGATGACACTAAATAGTTTGATATTTCACTTTATTGTAATTTCTTTATCCGAATTTATTTGTACATATGTTTGCTGTTCATGCTTATTATTATTAGTCTTGGACTAAACATACATTTTTATATTTCTTTTTTCTCCATTCCGCCATTTTTCATCAAAGGAGATACTTTATTCATGCTTAAAACGCCACTGGGCCTTAGAGCTTTATTGTGTTTTCCGCTTTTGATAAAACTGCAGCTGTTGTTCATAAACACATCCCTTTCATGTTCACAAAGCAATTATTGTTTTATTTCTGAAGAACATGGACATTAGCTCTCTGTTTGTACATTACCTGGTGTGGATCCTCTTACTAAACGTTCAAGACTAACACAATATTAGGACTATGACGGTTGATTGTGATTTTAGTGAATGTACTCTTGAGTTATCTGATTTAAGTGATAACCAAAATGAGGTCATCCGTGCAAGCGCTGATGAAGTAGATCTGTGGTTGCAGACAAATGTTACACTTATATTTGTCAATGGCTAAGCATGATCCTGAACCATGGGGAAAACCTCTTGAGAAGCAATAGTGACTAAGAGGATGTTTGACTAGACTTAAAAGCTGGTTAAACTGGCTTATAAGCACTGTTAAGCTTTATCTACGCATTTGGTAAACACCGAAGTATTTATAAGCTCTTATTAAAAGCAAAATGTGCAAAAAAGCTCTAAGATATATTGGCTTTTAAGCACAAACCACAAATAAAGTGTGGACTTCGATGAAAAAAGGCAGAAAGGGATAAAAGTACAAATATATGTGTATTGTCCAAGACTAATAATTATAAGCACGAGCAACAAATATATGATCAAAGAAATTGAATGTTTTAGGATAAAGTGAAATATTAATAGTTTAGTGCCACCTCTGTAGAAGAGTCTCATTGACAAGGAACAATATGCCTTAGCGCCTTGATGGCGATACTAAAGTGCACATTAAGCGAGGGAAAGCGCTCAACACTTTTTGAGTCTCGCTTTAGTGCTTAAGCTCACCTTTAATAACACTGCTTATAAGTCAGGCGTTAATAAGCCAAAATTAGCTTAAGACTATAAGTTGTTTATCCCCAATTTCTGATTTTTTTTTAGCTTATAAGTACTTTTGGTTTGACCAAGTATTTTATAATTTTATCCTTCGTATGTTTTCTATTTCTCAAAGTATCTTTCCCAAAACAGAACTCTCAACTTGCTATTCACTTTGTGTCAGTTGTTTTTTCTTTTCTTTACAAGGATACTTTTAAATTAATAATATTTTGAAATTTTTTTAAGGATATTTTAGTTGTTGTAACAAAAGAACAACTTAACACTTTTTTCACTAAACACATTAACTGTTTATTAGCAGTTTCAACATTTCTATCACAACAAATTACAGCTTGTTTATAAAATTAGTTTAATAAAATAATTTGACTTCTCTTTCATATAGAGGGTAGTGGAAGAAAATCATTGATAATAATGGAAAAATTGGTTTGATACTCAAAGTTAAAATTGAAAGTTCTTATATCAATTGAAACTAATAAAAGATCTGAAAGTTTATAGGATAATATTATTAATAACAATCCTGGCAGACATTTTAGAATCATACAATATGCAAAAATAGAAAGAGTGTCGTATAAGTTGTTACAAAGGGAGTAAAATTTTAAAATGGGTAAAGATGCCAAGTGAGACCTGTCTCACTTTTCTGCTAATATCTTATCCATATTTTGTTGGCGTGAGATACTGATTTACAATGTATGTGTGGTGTTATTGTTGAACTTTCTTCTCCACTCCTTTCCTATCTATGTGTTTAATCAATTCAGCTATTGCAGGTGCTTATCTTGGATTGACTGGAAGTAGGATATCAACACCTGCTGATGCTCTCTATGTTGGTCTGGGAACTCATTATGTCCCTTCTGCAAATTTGGGCACATTGAAGGAAGCTTTGCTTGCCACTAAATTGTAGGTCCCAATATTATTCTTTTAGTAACGTGAAGCTCATGCACTAAATGTCAATTTTTTTTAATCAATTACTAAGATCCATGAGACATGCACAGCTCCTTGCCCTTTTGAGTCTCTTTATCTGTGCATGTTAAGACTATCTGTGTCCACATTCCTTAAGGTTGTGCCTTTTCTCTTCAAATCCTTTAATGGCTTGGCTCTGGGGGAAGAGATTCCCCAAGTTGGGTAAACTTTTGTTCCTATGTTTGAAACTTTTTTAGTGCTTATGTTGCTATATTCTAATCAACACTTCATGAGGTACATCTGGTCTTCAGCATTCTTCTTCAGAATATAGTTTCTTATGCCAGTGTGTATTATGTTACTGATACAAATCAATTCAGTAATATATTTCAACTTTGAAATAAGTTGTCTGTTTTGTTAAAACAGCTCCGAGGATCCAGATGAGGAGATAAAACAACTGTTGACGAAATACAGCAGCAACCCTAATTCAGAACCCCGTTTGAAGTCACTTTTACCCAGAATAATTTCTACTTTTGCTGGTGACAAGTCCATTAGGGAGATACTAGAAGAGCTAGAACATCATCAGCAAAGCACTGATACATTGGGTAAGGTTTAGCAGTAAGAGCTTATTTGGATTGACTTATTTTAAGTGTTTTAAAGTCAAACTAGCTTTTAAACGCTTTTGGAATGTTTGGGTGATTTTGAAAAATGCTTATGAGCATTTGATTTGGAGCTAAAATGATAAAAATAAGCCAAAAGCCATAAGTTAGAATTATAAGTCAAAAGTCAATTAAGCTCTAAGACTTTAATTTTAAAAAGGCTTAGCAGTAAGACTTTTCTGCATAGATGAGTTCATGTGCTCTCTTTTTTATACCATGTGTGTATCACGTTAATTAATAATAAATGTATGTAAAAATAACAAATTATTATGTGTATGTTATATTATTGAGAATACAAAATTTTAAAAAGTAACATAAAATTTTTTACAATAAAAAGTTTACTTAAAGAGGAACATGATAATTCATCACTACCACGTTAGTAATTGAGTATTAAAATCAAATGTAGTGGATATAATTTCGCCATTAATATCAAAAGTCAAAATTATATTGGTATTGATTAAGAGTTACTTTATTTAATTTTTAATAAAATTAAATATCCAAGGACAGAAGTCAAAATTTGTCATGTATCAGAACCAAAGTCAGAAATTATGTCGCAAAATTTCAATTAATTTAAATTTACTTTTACTTATTATAAATTTTAAATGAAGATTCATAGAATAAATACTATATAATTTTAGTTGATTTAAAAGTTTATAACTATTAAAAGTTTTTACATAAATATTAGGATAATAATTTAAATGACAATTATTTGAAGAAAATAGTAAAATGTCATTTTTGTTTTTGGTAATTCTTTTTAATAAATTATAAAATGTTCATGCTTTTAATATAATTTGGAAGATATGCATTATCAAAAAAAAAATATAATTTGGAAGATATAGGTTAATTTCTCCATAAATGAGTCGCATATGTGATTTAGTTGAAAACGGCATGCTTTGTTTACATTTTCATGTGAGAGTTAATTTTGTTGACAGTGGCAGAATGGGCAAGGGATGCTCTGCAAGGGATTAGTAAGGGGGCCCCTTTTTCTCTCCGTCTCACCCAAAAGCTCTTCTCTAAGGTAGCATCTGCACGTGGCGAAACTGACAACGACTTGTCCAGGGTGAGCTTATGTTGTGTTTCTTCCTCTAAAAGTTTTTTGATCTTCTGGTTTTTCACTAATGATTAAATTTTGTCATCTTTAACACTCAGCTCACTGGTGTCATGAGAACTGAATATCGCATTGCTTTAAGGTCCGCTCTACGGAGCGACTTTGCTGAAGGTGTCCGAGCAGTCTTAGTGGACAAGGATCAGGTTTGTTATGACTGCATAAATGTTTCTAGTTTCTGCACAAGAAAATGTCATGGTCCTCCCATTGTAATTGTTACCCACCTTATGTTATTAGGTTATTTCAGATGAAGTGTCTGCTTTCAAAAATCAGACTCATATAATTGAAATTTTAACCAATTTTACATGCAATGCAAATATCTATGACTAAAATCCGCCCGCATTAAAAAATTAAAGGGTACTACATATGTTTGTTAGATTTGTTGTTCTGACAAATTGATGACCAAGATTTGTTTTTATGGTATATGGAACCTATGTTTCAAATTTAAACTAATCTGGAGTAGCTTTGGGTGTTGAATCAGACACAACTGAATTTTAGCCACTTTAACATGTGTTACATGACTGAAGAGAAGACATACCTGAAAAAAATTCAAAGATTGTTAAATAAGTTTGTTAGACTGATTGTTGTTATTGACGAATTGATTATTGTTGTATGTTCTATATGATATATAAAATTTATATTTCAAATTTGAACATATTTAGAAAAGATTTGAGTGTTGAATTATTGAAATTCGAATAATAAAAAAAATCAGATGCACATGACTAAAATTTTTAGCCAATTTTTATTGCACTTCAGTTAAAAATGTTTTGCATTGTTTTCAAAATGGGTAAACTTGCAAAAAAAAAAATGTGAAGATAAAGACACAAGTTAAATAGAAACTCTAAAAGCGAGTATTTGTGAACTTAAACCATTTCACAAGTGTAGTGTATTTTCCTTGGTAAAGATTAGAATTTGAGTTTAGTTAATAGCCGAAACAATCAGTAGATGCTTAAGACTTGTGAGGCACTATTTATGATTTCAAGACAATATCTGCTACTCCTCAGTCCTCACAACTATCTTAAACCGTGAGTTCTCTTACTATTATGGAATTGATCACCAAGCAAGATCGGGTAATTAGAATCAATACCAAACTGATCATTTTCTTTTCCTTTTTCTCTAAAATGTTGATGAAATAAAAGAACTCATTGTTCAATTGTTCCAAATTGCTTCTTTCAAGCTTTTATTTTTCCTTTAAGTTCCTCCTAGGATAACTTTATTATTCTCCATTAGGGCTCCTAACTTACTTTGTGGGAGTTTCATCTTTATGTCCCCTTTGGGCCTTGGCCCACCACTTTCTTATATTGTTAGGAGTCGTTTGGTGTGAAGGTATAATAATCTCATGGATGAAATAATGTATGTGAACAAAACAGTGAGCTTGCAAGCTCATTACTCCATTGAAGCACTTAGAGAGAAAGCTAAAGCATGAAGAAGAGAAGAAGAAAATTATTGTATTGATCTATCTTAGCTCACATGTTACATGTTTCACTGCTTATATAACATCAGAAGCAAGGGAAAAAAAATATCTACTAACTTATTTTTCAGCACACTAATCGAGGCAACAAACTACTAATTTGGTAGTTACAAAAAACAGAACTTCTAACTAACTTTTGAATTGTTAGTTATTATAACTAACTAATACTTATTAACTACTTTTAACACGCCCCCTCAAGTTGATGAGTGCATAACATTGATCACTCCAAGCTTGCCTAAAAGATGCACATGTTGAGCTTGACTCAATCCTTTTGTCAATATGTCTGCAAGTTGTTGTTGTGTGTGTATATAAGCAGTGTCAACCTCACCTGCTTTGATTTTATCCCTGATAAAATGGCAATCTATTCAATGTGTTTTGTTCTTTCATGTAACACTGGATTAGCTGCTAACTGTATAGCTGATTTGCTGTCACTGAAGATAGTAATAGGTAACTGAACATCCACTCTTAATTCTTTGAACAAGCCTAGAAGCCATGTGATTTCTGAGACTGCTGATGCCATACTTCTGTACTCAGCTTCAGCTGAGCTTCTTGAAACAGTCTGTTGTTTCTTTGATTTCCAAGAAATTAAGGACTCTCCAAACTTAATGACATATCCTGTGATGGATCTTCTTGTGTTAGGACAAGCAGCCCAATTAGAGTCACACACAACAAGTAAGTATGTTAGTATGTTCAGAATGTAACCAAACACCTTGATCAACTGATCCGCTCGAATATCTAATCACTCTAGTAGTTGCTTCCATATGTGATTTCTTGGGAGATTGCATGAACTGGCTGAGAGTTTGCACTGCATAACTTATATCTGGTCTGGTGATAGTAGCATACAACAATTTACTAATCAATCTTTGATATGAAGTAATGTCATGCAGCACAGCATCTGCACTATAGCCATTTGCTTGATCATGCTCTACTGAAGTCAACCTCAAATTGGACTCCATTGGTGTGGATGCAGGTTTGGCACCAGTCAGGCCTGCATAAGCAATAAGTTCCAATATATATTTCCTTTGATTCAAAATAATTCCTTCAGAGGATCTCAATACTTCAATGAAAATCTCAAAATAATTTTCATCATTGTAACACTTTGACAAAGTGCTCTAGAGAGAGATAGAGAGGGGAAGATCATCCCTTCAGAAGTAAATATAGATAGGTGAAATTAGGGGGCCAATGGAGGATATTTGGATTCAATAAGAAGAAGAATGAAAAGAGGAAGAAAGAAGGCACTTCGCTTGTAATAACATTAGTGGGACAACCATTTTACATCCCGTGTTTTGGAGATTGTCTTGATTTATGATGTTGGAAATGATTGATTGAGGATGGATGTGATCCAATTTGTTGATATTGGTTGGTTCTATATTTCTGAGTTAATTTTATTGAACAAGAAGCAACTATTTAACCTATTAAAAAATGGCAGAAATGGTAAATTAATCTAGGAGATAACAAACTTTGCCCACCTATACAAATTCTAGAAGAAGCATCTAATGAGAGAATCTTATGCTATGTACAAAAGATGATAAAATGTAATGGGATATGAGTGAATGGGCTTTCTTGATTGATAATGTTGATCTGAATGTTGGGTCATGAATATTGGGTCGAATTTGATATAGGAACAGGTCCTGCGACTTGTTTCTCTTCATTCTTCTAATGATACTTGACTTAAGGAACAGGTCCTGCGACCTGTGTCTCTTCATTCTTCATATGAGACTTGTCTTCAGATGAGACTTGACTTAGGGAACAGGTCCAGTGACCTGTTTCTCTTCATTCTTCATATGAGACTTGAATTTAGGGATTAAGACCTAGGCCGAATTTTCATGACTGCGGCCTGGCCTGATTTTCATCATCATTCTGATAGTGGGTGACGGCCCTTTTTTGTACCAAGCTAGTAAAGGTGTAGTGGATCAAAGGTGATGATGTTTTTTATTCTTTATTTGGCCTGGCCTGATTTTCATCATCATTATGTTTTGTTGGAATGAGTATTCCTAAAAATATTAAGGATTTTGTTTTCAGAAGCCAAAGTGGAAACCAAGTTGCTTGGAGGAAGTTGAGGATAGGGAGGTGGAAGCTCTTTTCGAACCTCTGAGCCCAGATATTGGAGAATTGAATGTGTGAGCATAATGCATATCCTGAATCTTTCCAGCGGGGTAAGGATTAACCAGATGATTCTCTTTTCATTACAACACAACTAACTAATTAATGAGGTATAGTTGGTTAAAAGGTGTTTATGTGAATACCTTCAACCACTCCATTGTATTACTTATTACTATTTTTATACACATATATTTGCTTTTGGAGTCGCTATTTAACAAATGCTCCATATTTAGTTAGTATAAAAGAAGTTCAAGCATACACAACTGAGGTTAAAAAATTTGTGTCCCAAGTGTTCAAATTGTCAAGTCTCAGGCATGTATGTGTTTTGCTATTTTATTTTTTGTTTGTTCGAATTTTATCAATTCGGCCCGGCAGATCTATCAAAAATAAGCTCAAATGTAAATCATAAGTTTCATATATCATACGCAACTGGATAGATGTATGCATTGAGTTGCAATTTTTCATTTTGATCTCTTTAAAAACAACGATCATCTATGGCAGTGATTCATCAATCAATCTATTTCTTGTGTTTATCAAACAGGTATGCCCTCTTTCACAGATAAAGATTGGCCTAATTGTTGGCGAATTCGTTCGGCTTGTAACCTCTCACTTATGTAACTATATTATTACAATATATATGTTCAATCACATATATGATATGCCATGCTCTCCGTAATGTTTTAAGATTTTTTTTTTCTATTTAACGGTAAAATTGAGTATGAAAATTCAAAATCATCTACTTTCAAATGTTTTTTGTTACCTTTGTTTTACTAATTTTATTGTTTACTGCTTATATTTAAGTCGAGATTTGTGACTAGAAATCTACTTGTTGATATATGTGTTGGTTTGTATTACTGTATTATGGTTTCCTATTTACATCCATATCTTAGATGGATGGATAATTGACATAACAAAATTGTGGCTAGCTAGTTGTGCTGCTTTTATATGGATGGAGAATGGACAGAACAATTTATGTCGTTGCTACGCAATCTAAGATTATTCAATTGGCTAATAGATTAATGTATTTATAGTTATTCATGCATGATTTACAAACAAAGACCCCACAATAGAACAAATTTCAATCATTCAACCAGATTGACAAACTATGCATTCAAAACACTATTAGCCCAAACTATGACACAAGCAACCATACAAATCATCCTAACAAAAAAAACCAAGCTAGCTAGTATCATCTTGTATCCAATAAAGGTCATGGATACAAGATTACTACTACATTATTCCACAAATGATTTGTTCTAAGAAGTTAAGATTCTATGAATTACATCAAGGAATTCTTGATGAGCAGTGAGCTGCGGAAAATGGCCATGAGTGTTGATGATCTCAACAGTGGATTCTCCCTTGATAGTGTTGTGCATGTAGGTGGGAACCGAGTTTGGAACAGCAAAATCAACCTTGGTTTGAATTATGGTACATGGGGTAATAACCTTGTCAAGAATGTGTCTATAGTCACTTAGGAAAACAGTTTTGGCTAAAGGTAATGCAATTTCAACTCCCATTCTTTTCAAGCATTTATCAAATTTGTCAACAGAAGGAGGATCACTTGGATCCATAGCTATACTAGCAAAATTTGAACTCCAAACATCATACTTTTCCTCAATGTTTTGAAACATCTCTTCCATCTCTGGTATGTTGAAACCTCCCTCGTATTCTTCTAGGTTAATGAACCTGCACAATTCAAAATTTATACAATAGTGATGGAATAAGTTACGTATATATATATATATATATATATATATATAGTGGTTGGAGGATAATGTTTCTCACGATACTTAATCCAAGGATAAAACAATTTTATAAGCATTTGCAGAAAGAAAGAAATTAGAAGTCTTTTTGACACATACTAAATATTCTTGTAGAAATAAAAGTAAGAGAAATAAAAAGTTAAAAATTAAATAAGTTTCTTATGCATTATATAAATCATTCTTTTTTCCAATTAACAAAAAAAAGGTACTATCATCTAAAATCAATCAAGGAATAGAAAGAGGAGAGTAGGATAAGTAGGTCCTAATTTATTTATTGGTATAGATGCGTTCAAAGCAAACAAAGGATATGAAATATCTAGTACTAATAACAAACTATGTACCAAGTGACAAATAAAGATAGTAGGATTAATTATTCTCACAATTTAACCATAGTTGTTCATAGTAAAAATAATCAATATATATATATATAAATCTGAATTCAAAATCGCTGATGTGGCATACCTCTAAGGGCTAGAAAAATATTCATTTTTTTAAAAAAAAATATATTTTTTAAATTATTTTTTAAATTTTAAAATATAAAAAAAACTCTTAAATATTGAAGCTAAACACAGTTAAAGTCATTGAATTATAATTACTCCAATGAATGTTATTTATCTTTTCATATTCATATGTTACTAATTATTATTTATCTTTTCATATTCATATGTTACTAATTATTATACTAACTATAAATACTAAAGCAAATATCTAACACCACATAACATTTTGCCCTTTTTCATTCATAATTTCCTTTCAATTCTTCTTCTTTTTATTTCAAACTCTTTTTGCAAGAAGTCTTTTTCTTTCTTTTTTTCCTTTTTTTTAATTATTTATTTTAGCATTGTCAGTGTTGTCCATATTTTATTATCTTAGTATGTAATTTTCGTGCCTGATTTTTTTATTTTATCTTATTTTTATCTTAATATATTAAATAAATTAAATAAATGCCCTCTATTAATCATTTTCGTTTAAATTCTTACATTAATTCCTTTATTATTTTGTATATGTACGTTACAATATATCCAACTGGACAACGATACGTAAAACTCATTTTATGTGTTGCAAATATTCAATTTTGTCCCTAAATTTCATCTATTAATTTAGTTATTATTATAATTTACATGTATGAATGTCATATTTAATCTATCCATATTTAGGATATTCTCCACCATTATTATTAATCTCTTCCCCTAATTTTTTTTCACTTTTTTTGTATTACTTATATTCCTATAAGGAAATGTAGAAATGATCAATGCAGTAGTTATGAAATTTAAAAGGTAAGTTTCGTTGTAATTTAATAAATACAAAAATGTGAAAAGTTATTATTTTTAATGGCATTTACCATATGAGTTATTATGTATTGTAGTTATATCATATTTGCACATATAAATATAAGAAACATTGCAAATGATTGGGAAGCTCAGTCAATGTTGGGTGCTGGTGATATTTTACTGTTTATTTTAAAGATGAGATTATCTATTTTCTTTTATATAAATTGAATGATAAGAATATTTATCTTTTTCTATTTATGCATTTTTCAGAAAAAATTAATCAAAAGACATGAGTGTTTATGAATTGTTAACCTTGAATTATGATATTATATTTTTGAGGAGTGTTGCTTGGAGGCTCAAATTTATTTTCTTTTATATGAATTGATGGTAATAATATCTATCTTCTTTTATTTATTCAATTTTCAAAAGGAATCTATTAAAAATATGAGTTTTTATGAAATGTCAGCCCTGAATTATGATTTTTTAGTTTGCAGGAGAAAGTCTTATATGGAGTCTCAACCTAAAAAGGTTGTTAAAAAATTCACACATATCAAAAGAAGTGAGAATATCTATTTTCTTTTCTATATACATTTTTCAAAAGTAATATGTTAACATGTGAACTATAAACTATAATTTTATATTTTGTTGGAAGAAGTGTTATTTAGAGTCTCAACCTAAGAGACACATTTGAAAATCAATAACAAAACGAGGTTGCTTAAAATTCACACATACCAAAAGAAGTGAAAATATTTTTTTTATATACATTTTTGTAAAAATAGCATATTAAAAGACATAATCATCTATAAAATGTGAACTGTAAGTATAATATTATATTTTTTGTAGGAACAAATTTGAATTCAAGTTCAAGACATTGTTTTAGAAGCCAATAAACAAAAAAAATGTTGCTCAAAAATTCATACAGAAAAAGAGATTGATCGTTATTTATATTATGAATTGTTAATTCTTTATCCTTGTAGTTGCTAGAGAAAAGGAAAGTAAAACGAGAACAAGACACCAAAGAGAGTTTGCTTCACTACATTTTTTTTATATAAATTTCTTAAGACACAAGAATTATGACCATAAATCAGAAAACTTTATAGGCAATTGTCCACTTTTATTGTACAATTTAAAAAAAAATTGTTATTTTAAAAATGAATAATAATTTATGAAAATTGGGATTGTGTAATGCAAATTACTTTGACTTTTTGCCAATGATTTGGATTGAAAAATCTTTTTTATTATTTCTCAAAATTTTAAAATTATGAGTTAAATTTTAAACTTTCATAGTCAAATTGAGTTTTCCATAGTTGAAATTCAAAATAAATAAATAAAAATAATGATTAAATACATCCTTTTAGTTACTTGTGATTGGATCGACACGACATATATAAATTTGTAGAGGAATGAAAAAATATAGATTGTTTAGTTTTTTAAATTATTTTTACGTACGATATAGATTGATTATTTTTTTTAATAAAAGTTATTATTCATTGTTTTTCTATTTTTTTTAATTTTAAGTCGTGAAAATTTAAAATGGTAGAATCATAAAAATGAAGGTCAAATGATCAATTGGGTTTTCATAGTTCAAAACTATTTCTTTCTTATGTTTTTATTTTTTTTATTTTCAAGTTTAAATAACTAATTTAAATAGGTTGTTGCATTTATATTGAAATGTTTTTCATCAATGCTTTCATATAAATGAAAGGAAAAATTATGTATAGATAAACATGTATATAACTTCTTGAATCAAATTTTCTTTTACTTACAAAAATAAGGAGCATAAGTTTAGCGATATAAAAAATATTATTAGAAGATAAAGACTCTTACTTAAGATTATAAAAGATATAAAACTTAAATACTAATAATATATTTCATTAAAACATGAAATCTGAATCTCACTATAGAAAATATATAAAATATTTTAAGTACTCAACTATTCTAAAAAGTTAGTTAGTGAATTTAACGAGTTATTATGACGGCGCGAAGCGCGGCTGAATTCACTAGTTATCTTATAATATTTATCTAATTTAGAAAATCAACAGATAATTTATTTTTATATCTATTTAACCCTTACAACTAAATACTACTCCCTTCATCCACTTTAATTTGTCATGTTTGTACTTTTCGAAATTCAATCTATTTAATTTTCAAAGTTAAATTAGATTACATTAATTTGATAGTTTAAACAAAAAAATTAGATATTCAAAAACTATACGAAAAGTACTATAAATTGTAATTTTTTACATATTAAAATGATGAAAAAATACATCGTAAAATATTGATCAAAATTTGTATAGTTAGACTCTAAAAAAAATATATATTGTAAAATGTTAGTAAAAGTAGACATAGATAGTATTTATTATCTAACACATTTCTTAAAACATAATATTTACTGAAGTCGAAGAATAATATAGTAATATCACCCTTATATTTTGTTATTTTTAAGAAGTATATCAAAGAACAACTATTGTTAAGACACTAGAAAGGAAAAAGGGAGTAAGAAATTAAAGTGCAAAAGAGTTTAGTAAGAAGAGAAAAAAAGTATAACCTTGGAGAAGATGAAACAAGGATGAGCCTTTTGAAGAGTGTAGGTCTTTTGATAGAAGCAATGCAACCAATGATGCCAGACATAGAATGACCAACAAATATAAAAGATTCCAACTTCATTTCATCAACAAGAGCTATCAAATCATCAGCAAAAGGCTCATAGAAGGAGTATTTTTCAGCATCAAAATGATGTTTTAATAGATTAGCACCAGAAAAACACCAATCAAACAAAACAATCTTGTAAGACTCACATAATTTGGGCAATATTTTATCCCAAACTGATTGATCTCCTCCATATCCATGTGCTAAAATTATTGTTTCTTTTCCTGACCCTATTATTCTTCCATTCATATTTCTTAATAAATCCAATATCACCATTTTCTACTTATGCTATTCTAACTATACTTACTATATATTTATATATATAGCAAAGGGAAGAGGTTTATTGGCCGGCCAACACTATATAATGCAACGTATTGATTATCCTAGAGGCGGATCAAAGATTAAAAGTTAATTCTAAATTTTCTTTTAAGAAAAAGAGAGTGGGTTCAGAGCTACAATTCTAGCGTGAAAGGCATTTTTAGGGTCTGTCAATTTTGTTATGGATTCATTATAATGATTCGACTTAAAATAGTGAAAATCTTCAATTATTGTGAAGTTGATCAAATATACACTTTTACAATCTTATTTAAGGAAAAAATATATGAAATCATAAATTACTTAAATACTAAAATATTCAAATAGTCTATTTTTGAAAAAAATACTTTAAATTGTGGCCTATCCTAGATTAAAACTCGTGACTTATAGACTAATCGATTGACACTAAATTATTCGCGCTGCAATAACATTGGTTTATATTGACGAAGGAAAATTTATTTAGTCTACTTCATATTAGTTTTTTAATGAAAATCACTATGAAATTTTATAAAATGAGACATTATCAATCAATATGGTCTAATCAATCCTAAAATGTGAAGTTAATAGATGTAAGAGTGACATATACGTAACTAATTGTTATTACCCTATTATAAACTTGATCATGTATATATAATCACATTCAATTAACTTGTATTTGTGAGGGAGCGTAACTTATATTTTACTATACACTTTAGGTTTATTTTCACCATAATGATTCGACTTAAAAATCTTCAATTATTTTGAAGTTGATCAAATATATACTTTTACAATCTTATTTAAGAAAAAAAATATGAAATTAAAAATTATTTAAATCCTAAAACATTCAAATAGTTTATTTTTAAAAAAATTACTTAAAATTGTGGTCTATCCTAGATTCAAACTTGTAACCTATAGACTAATCGATTAACCTAAGCCATTCACTCTGCAATAACATTCGTTCATATTGACGAAGAAATTTTTTTGCTATTTCATATCAGTTGTTTGATGAAAATCACTATGAAATTTCAATAAATATGGTCTTATCAATCCTAAAATGTGAAGTTAATAGATGTAAGGGTGACATATACCGTAGCTAATTGTATTACCCAATTATAGCTTGATCATGCATATATAATCGCATTCAATTGACTTGTATTTGTCAGGGAGCATAACTCATATGTTACTATATACTTTACAATTGTAAACCATCATAATGATTCGACTTATACTAATGAAGGATCATCAATTCATGTAAAAGGGGTTCAAATAAACACTTTTACAATCTTCTTTAAAAAAATCATAATAGAATAAAATTTACTCCAAAACCCGTAACCACAAAGTGGTTTTAAAATAGATAACTAAAATGGGGTAATTATAACCTAGCCTCAAACTCCTTAAATATGGACTAATCGTTTATGCTTTAGCATTTCGGACTTCAATAACATTCATTGATAATCAAAATCAATATATTGTTTATTCTTGTTTAAGTTTTTTAAGTTAGTAAATAAAAGTAAAGTTTACAGGCCTAATCCACAATATGGAGAAAGATCGAAAAAAGGCCCAAACCAAAAGACAATGCAAAAAACATCACAATCACAAAACACACACAATGTTAAATGAAAATAATATCAGAAATCGTCAAAATAAATTAATGCGTCGTTATTTCAAAAACAGATCTAAAAAAAAACATCACTAGCATAAGTACATATTGTCGTTTAAATAACATTTTCTTTACATTCACATGCAATTAATAATAAAATGTTTTCACAGTACTTTCGTAGCTTAATTTCACTCTTTCATTCGAATATTCCAATCTTCAACCATTCTTGTATCATCGGTATAAACTACTGCCAAGTCAAATGGTCAAATTTGCACGTTCATGCCCACTTGAATATATAGAATATTGAGATATATGCATACATGTACTCTACAATTATTATTAAAAAAATCATAACCAAAAATTTCAAAACAAATATACTTTACTCAATTCAGAATTGTTATTCATTTATGATTCCAAATGGTAATTATCAACGAAGAGTAAACAAAAAAGAACATTAAAAAATCAACAACGTATGGAGACCCAAAATTAGTAGAAACAGAAGTGAACCTTACAAAAAAAACTCTAAAGTTCAATCGAGTAGACATTGAATAAAAATTTCTTAGCCAATGTGAAATGAAAAATAATGATTAAATGTTGAACTTTTCAAAAGTGATTTTACTTTTAAAAAATGAGTGATTTTAAAAAGTATTGATAGTGATTTTACTTTGGAGGATAATTTGGGTATAAAAAATTAATAAACTTATCTAAGCATCCTCAATTTTTCAAAGAAATTACAAAATCACCTCAATTTTATTGCTCGTGTCATTTCGTAACAAAAAATTGTCGTGTCAAATATATTTTCTGTAAAAAAAATTGACAGTAATAGTATGATTGAAAAAGAAAATAGAAAGAAGATTTTAGAGGAATTAAGGTGAAAAGTTTAGTAGTACATATTTGAAGAAGAGATGATTGTTATGATTGAGGAACTCAAATGATGGCAAGTCTTTCTTATGCTTTAAAAATAGGTCGATCCGCTACTCTTCTCTCTGCTGCGACTTCTCACTCCTTATTACGTAACTAGTAAATTTGACCGCACTTCGCGCAATATGATTACTCATTTAAATTAATTTATTATAAATTATTATGTTGATCGTTTTGAATTTTTTTTAAATATTATATATATAGTTATTTTATAACATGTCAACTTTCAAGTGTGGTTTGCTACAATATAAAAAATCTACTTGGAAGGATAAAAAATAATTAATGGCTGTCATTAGTATTTATAGTGATAAAAAAAATAAACGGATTTGAGTGTATAATTATAAATAAATGAGTATTGTATGCATTAATTGTACCTAATTGAATGTTAAAATTATTTTAAATAATATTTATTGATATTATTTAATCTATTTTTAAAACTTTTTTTCATTCCTCTTTTAGGTTATACTTGATTTTATTCTTATGATCTCATCTTTATTGTTATCTATTTATTTTCATAAATCCTTCTAAGGTTAATGAAGGAATGACAACGTGGGCTACAATCAGATTCAATTGAGTCTTTACTGCAATTTAATGTTTAATTGAGTTTTATAAAGTTTTTGTTAGTTGTCATTTTATTTTAGTAGTAGAAATGAAATAAAAATGCAATTAAAATAAAAAAAAGTAAGAATAAAGATAAATCTAAATGCTGACTATAGAAAGGTCACCTTTTCTATATCCAGCTTTATATTATTATATAGATTACTCCAAAAAGACCATGTTTCTTCCTCATCGAAATTTCGCCATCATGGCCTCCGGCGCCGATGAATTTGTCAGGGGACATATCCACCCGAACGGTGTCGCCGTTATCACTCTCGATCGTCCTAAAGCTCTCAATGCAATGAACTTAGGTCAATTTTCAACTTTTATACATAATGTGGATCATTTATTCTTTACTGTCACTTCATTTTTGCAGATTCCATTTCGCGTTTACAAGTTATTTACAAACATCTTCTGCTTTAGGATTGAGACCTAAATGTTTGACTTTGAGCTACCTGTACGAGTTGGTAGCTTAAATACTACTGAATATTACCCAGAAACCGGTCTAGTTGATCATTTGGGATATAATAAAATTTTGGAATAATATTTCTCGGAGAATTAGTAAGAAGAAAATAAATCATAAAAAATTGTACTACTTTGTATCTTTAGGGAATGATTTGCCCCTACACGTAGTCTGCTACCGGGTTAGGGTTAGCGAACCAGGATATCACAATGTAACTGTTAGTTTTATTGTTTTAAACTGATACTATAATCATTATTCTCATCATATCAATATCATTGTTACTCCCTCGGTTTCAATTTGTATATCTGATTTTTGACTTGACATGAAGCTTAAGAAAGTCAAGAGGACTTATGAATCTTATAATCTTAAACTTAAGATAGGTTACAATGTACCAAAATGTCTTTTAATATTGAGACCATGTGAAAATTTGAAATTAAAGAGTTAATAAGAAGGGACGAAGTCATTTTTTTTAAACAGACTAAAAAGGAAATCATAAGTAAGACTAACAAATTGAAGTTAACATTATCATTACCATTTGCATAGTTTGGTCTGTGCACTCACGTTTCATTGAAATATGATGCAGATATGGATATCAAATACAAGAGTTTCCTGGATGAATGGGAAACAGACCCAAGAGTAAAATGTGTTTTGGCTGCCAGTAGTTCTCCCCGTGCCTTTTCAGCAGGTAACATGCTTTTCCTTATTTAGAGGAAAGCTGCGTGCTGGACCTCTAGTTTGTAGTTTTGCACCATCTAAATCTTAAAGTAGTTGTTACATTATCTCATTGTTCGTTTTGTTAGAGACCAACTATTCTATATGTTACATGGTATCCCCTGTGTTATAAGAGTTGAGGGTGACCATTCATTGTCAATGCAGGATTGAATACTAGGGGGTTGTCACCGAATTTTGGGACAAAAGAGCAACTTAGTGCAATTTTTTTTCTTCTTCTTTTTCCCCCCACATAGATTTGGCTTACAGTTGACAGTGTATGTTTGTGTTTCATGTTGTATTGTATTTTTGGTGGTGTGTCAAAGCTGGTGTCATCCACAGTATATTTTGGAGTTTGCTATCTGTAATTTCATTTCTGACATTGTTGTGATTAGTTGATGCTAATACTATGATGGATAACGGAAGTCCTAGTGATTTTACCTGCAGGTAGTGATATCAAGCAGATTGCAGCAAAAAAACAGCAGTCAGATATGATAGAGGTTTTGTATACTGTCCTTTAAACATGAATAGCTTCATTTTGATCATGATTCTGTCTACTCAGTTAAGCAAGTCCCATACTCACAACAAACTGCACTAGCTGTAGAACACACACTATGATTGTGGCAAACATATTAACCACACCTTTTGTTAGTTCGATTCCTAATAACTATCCAAAGAATCAGTTATCTGCAGAAAAATACAGGCAGGGCCTTTTTATCTGTGGTGAAGAAGTAATTGACTAATAGTGTGGGGCCTAAGACTTTTTATATTTTGATATTTCCTAATTTTAAAAATTGGACGATTTGTATAAAAGAGACATGAAATTGGATCACATAAGAAAGTAGTAATGGAAGATGTGGAGCATCATAGGCTTGTTTAATGTTCTTACCATCTCAGTCATGACCCTTGTTTAATTTTTTACCATCTTTGTCAAATCATAGTCCTTCTCGTGGCATGTGTGCACACCTGTTGTAGTTTATCTACATGCATCTTAAGTTATTCCATGTTAAAAATTGTAGGCTCTCTTTTTCAGGTACACGTGATTCTTGGAGAATGTTAACACCAAAGCATCACGATCTTTTTCTTAAAACTTTATACAGCAGTATTATATTCCCCACCTGTAATGCTTGAATGTGTTATTTTATGCTTATATTCAATTATATACTGCAGCCGAGTTAGGAGGCCTTTGTGTAAAAGTAGAAATCAATATCCTTTCCTGTTATATGTAACAGGTATTCACAGCTGAGTATCCTATAATATGTAAAATCTCCGGGTACAAAAAGCCTTACATCAGCTTCATGGATGGCATCACAATGGGCTTTGGAATTGGTTTATCTGGTCATGGTCGTTACAAGGTTATTACAGAGGTAGTTCTCTACCCTTATGGAGAATTACTCGTTTTAGCAAGTAACATCTTATTTACACTTCTTATTTTTCTATAGAGGACTGTTCTAGCGATGCCAGAAAATGGAATTGGGTTGTTTCCAGATGTCGGTTTTTCCTATATAGCGGCACATGGTCCTGGAGAAGGCACAGTTGGTATATTTTCTTATACTCAGTTGAGTGTTTCTTGCTGAGCAAATTCCAATAACGCTATCTTGGTGCATGAAAAATTATGAAAAAGAGAAATAAAAGATGGAAACTCATATAACGGGGGCATAGTTATCTCTCCTCTCTAATAGCTTAAGTTTGGTAATTGAGCTCTGTGATCTGGGGATGGAAGATTACAGAAAGTATTGAAGACTATCTAGCACTTGCGGAGCCAGGATTTCAGTAACGAGTTTCAAAATATGAAAGTTAAACATACAAAGAAGCCAAAGGGGGTTCAACATCTACATTTACATTAAAGATAATTTTAATCTTATATAAGTAATGTAATTTTCCATGTAAGAGTGCTCAAATGAACCCCCTAGGCCCTAGCTGGCTCCATCCCTGATATCTAGATGCTAAAGTCAGCAAGAGAAGCATGCTTGCATCAGTGTCTGTATGTTATTGAATGCTATCGATTGGGCTTCTAAAATTTGGAGGTAGGAATTATGATCAACATTTCAGAACTTTCTAAGGTGTTTGAGGTGATTTCCTTCTTTGATGAATTTTAGAAATATGATAGTTTTTTGATCTGTAACTGAGGAGCCTTTCAGGTAGTCTTTTGATCTGTAAGTGAGGAGCCTTTCAGGTGTTTGATTGATAAAAGAACACTTATTAACACCCTAATTGCACTTCATGCATTTTCACCTTTTCAATGTTGTCAAAACCATGCTTTAAGAGCGATTATGAGCTGAAGTGTGGTGCAAAACAAGTTAAGCGCTTAGCCTCACTTAATGTGCGATTATGAGCTGAAGTGTGGTGCAAAACATGTCATCATCAAGTCTCTATATCATACTTTTTCTTTCTACTGAGCATCTCCCGAAGAGATGACACTAAATAGTTTGATATTTCACTTTATTGTAATTTCTTTATCCGAATTTATTTGTACATATGTTTGCTGTTCATGCTTATTATTATTAGTCTTGGACTAAACATACATTTTTATATTTCTTTTTTCTCCATTCCGCCATTTTTCATCAAAGGAGATACTTTATTCATGCTTAAAACGCCACTGGGCCTTAGAGCTTTATTGTGTTTTCCGCTTTTGATAAAACTGCAGCTGTTGTTCATAAACACATCCCTTTCATGTTCACAAAGCAATTATTGTTTTATTTCTGAAGAACATGGACATTAGCTCTCTGTTTGTACATTACCTGGTGTGGATCCTCTTACTAAACGTTCAAGACTAACACAATATTAGGACTATGACGGTTGATTGTGATTTTAGTGAATGTACTCTTGAGTTATCTGATTTAAGTGATAACCAAAATGAGGTCATCCGTGCAAGCGCTGATGAAGTAGATCTGTGGTTGCAGACAAATGTTACACTTATATTTGTCAATGGCTAAGCATGATCCTGAACCATGGGGAAAACCTCTTGAGAAGCAATAGTGACTAAGAGGATGTTTGACTAGACTTAAAAGCTGGTTAAACTGGCTTATAAGCACTGTTAAGCTTTATCTACGCATTTGGTAAACACCGAAGTATTTATAAGCTCTTATTAAAAGCAAAATGTGCAAAAAAGCTCTAAGATATATTGGCTTTTAAGCACAAACCACAAATAAAGTGTGGACTTCGATGAAAAAAGGCAGAAAGGGATAAAAGTACAAATATATGTGTATTGTCCAAGACTAATAATTATAAGCACGAGCAACAAATATATGATCAAAGAAATTGAATGTTTTAGGATAAAGTGAAATATTAATAGTTTAGTGCCACCTCTGTAGAAGAGTCTCATTGACAAGGAACAATATGCCTTAGCGCCTTGATGGCGATACTAAAGTGCACATTAAGCGAGGGAAAGCGCTCAACACTTTTTGAGTCTCGCTTTAGTGCTTAAGCTCACCTTTAATAACACTGCTTATAAGTCAGGCGTTAATAAGCCAAAATTAGCTTAAGACTATAAGTTGTTTATCCCCAATTTCTGATTTTTTTTTAGCTTATAAGTACTTTTGGTTTGACCAAGTATTTTATAATTTTATCCTTCGTATGTTTTCTATTTCTCAAAGTATCTTTCCCAAAACAGAACTCTCAACTTGCTATTCACTTTGTGTCAGTTGTTTTTTCTTTTCTTTACAAGGATACTTTTAAATTAATAATATTTTGAAATTTTTTTAAGGATATTTTAGTTGTTGTAACAAAAGAACAACTTAACACTTTTTTCACTAAACACATTAACTGTTTATTAGCAGTTTCAACATTTCTATCACAACAAATTACAGCTTGTTTATAAAATTAGTTTAATAAAATAATTTGACTTCTCTTTCATATAGAGGGTAGTGGAAGAAAATCATTGATAATAATGGAAAAATTGGTTTGATACTCAAAGTTAAAATTGAAAGTTCTTATATCAATTGAAACTAATAAAAGATCTGAAAGTTTATAGGATAATATTATTAATAACAATCCTGGCAGACATTTTAGAATCATACAATATGCAAAAATAGAAAGAGTGTCGTATAAGTTGTTACAAAGGGAGTAAAATTTTAAAATGGGTAAAGATGCCAAGTGAGACCTGTCTCACTTTTCTGCTAATATCTTATCCATATTTTGTTGGCGTGAGATACTGATTTACAATGTATGTGTGGTGTTATTGTTGAACTTTCTTCTCCACTCCTTTCCTATCTATGTGTTTAATCAATTCAGCTATTGCAGGTGCTTATCTTGGATTGACTGGAAGTAGGATATCAACACCTGCTGATGCTCTCTATGTTGGTCTGGGAACTCATTATGTCCCTTCTGCAAATTTGGGCACATTGAAGGAAGCTTTGCTTGCCACTAAATTGTAGGTCCCAATATTATTCTTTTAGTAACGTGAAGCTCATGCACTAAATGTCAATTTTTTTTAATCAATTACTAAGATCCATGAGACATGCACAGCTCCTTGCCCTTTTGAGTCTCTTTATCTGTGCATGTTAAGACTATCTGTGTCCACATTCCTTAAGGTTGTGCCTTTTCTCTTCAAATCCTTTAATGGCTTGGCTCTGGGGGAAGAGATTCCCCAAGTTGGGTAAACTTTTGTTCCTATGTTTGAAACTTTTTTAGTGCTTATGTTGCTATATTCTAATCAACACTTCATGAGGTACATCTGGTCTTCAGCATTCTTCTTCAGAATATAGTTTCTTATGCCAGTGTGTATTATGTTACTGATACAAATCAATTCAGTAATATATTTCAACTTTGAAATAAGTTGTCTGTTTTGTTAAAACAGCTCCGAGGATCCAGATGAGGAGATAAAACAACTGTTGACGAAATACAGCAGCAACCCTAATTCAGAACCCCGTTTGAAGTCACTTTTACCCAGAATAATTTCTACTTTTGCTGGTGACAAGTCCATTAGGGAGATACTAGAAGAGCTAGAACATCATCAGCAAAGCACTGATACATTGGGTAAGGTTTAGCAGTAAGAGCTTATTTGGATTGACTTATTTTAAGTGTTTTAAAGTCAAACTAGCTTTTAAACGCTTTTGGAATGTTTGGGTGATTTTGAAAAATGCTTATGAGCATTTGATTTGGAGCTAAAATGATAAAAATAAGCCAAAAGCCATAAGTTAGAATTATAAGTCAAAAGTCAATTAAGCTCTAAGACTTTAATTTTAAAAAGGCTTAGCAGTAAGACTTTTCTGCATAGATGAGTTCATGTGCTCTCTTTTTTATACCATGTGTGTATCACGTTAATTAATAATAAATGTATGTAAAAATAACAAATTATTATGTGTATGTTATATTATTGAGAATACAAAATTTTAAAAAGTAACATAAAATTTTTTACAATAAAAAGTTTACTTAAAGAGGAACATGATAATTCATCACTACCACGTTAGTAATTGAGTATTAAAATCAAATGTAGTGGATATAATTTCGCCATTAATATCAAAAGTCAAAATTATATTGGTATTGATTAAGAGTTACTTTATTTAATTTTTAATAAAATTAAATATCCAAGGACAGAAGTCAAAATTTGTCATGTATCAGAACCAAAGTCAGAAATTATGTCGCAAAATTTCAATTAATTTAAATTTACTTTTACTTATTATAAATTTTAAATGAAGATTCATAGAATAAATACTATATAATTTTAGTTGATTTAAAAGTTTATAACTATTAAAAGTTTTTACATAAATATTAGGATAATAATTTAAATGACAATTATTTGAAGAAAATAGTAAAATGTCATTTTTGTTTTTGGTAATTCTTTTTAATAAATTATAAAATGTTCATGCTTTTAATATAATTTGGAAGATATGCATTATCAAAAAAAAAATATAATTTGGAAGATATAGGTTAATTTCTCCATAAATGAGTCGCATATGTGATTTAGTTGAAAACGGCATGCTTTGTTTACATTTTCATGTGAGAGTTAATTTTGTTGACAGTGGCAGAATGGGCAAGGGATGCTCTGCAAGGGATTAGTAAGGGGGCCCCTTTTTCTCTCCGTCTCACCCAAAAGCTCTTCTCTAAGGTAGCATCTGCACGTGGCGAAACTGACAACGACTTGTCCAGGGTGAGCTTATGTTGTGTTTCTTCCTCTAAAAGTTTTTTGATCTTCTGGTTTTTCACTAATGATTAAATTTTGTCATCTTTAACACTCAGCTCACTGGTGTCATGAGAACTGAATATCGCATTGCTTTAAGGTCCGCTCTACGGAGCGACTTTGCTGAAGGTGTCCGAGCAGTCTTAGTGGACAAGGATCAGGTTTGTTATGACTGCATAAATGTTTCTAGTTTCTGCACAAGAAAATGTCATGGTCCTCCCATTGTAATTGTTACCCACCTTATGTTATTAGGTTATTTCAGATGAAGTGTCTGCTTTCAAAAATCAGACTCATATAATTGAAATTTTAACCAATTTTACATGCAATGCAAATATCTATGACTAAAATCCGCCCGCATTAAAAAATTAAAGGGTACTACATATGTTTGTTAGATTTGTTGTTCTGACAAATTGATGACCAAGATTTGTTTTTATGGTATATGGAACCTATGTTTCAAATTTAAACTAATCTGGAGTAGCTTTGGGTGTTGAATCAGACACAACTGAATTTTAGCCACTTTAACATGTGTTACATGACTGAAGAGAAGACATACCTGAAAAAAATTCAAAGATTGTTAAATAAGTTTGTTAGACTGATTGTTGTTATTGACAAATTGATTATTGTTGTATGTTCTATATGATATATAAAATTTATATTTCAAATTTGAACATATTTAGAAAAGATTTGAGTGTTGAATTATTGAAATTCGAATAATAAAAAAAATCAGATGCACATGACTAAAATTTTTAGCCAATTTTTATTGCACTTCAGTTAAAAATGTTTTGCATTGTTTTCAAAATGGGTAAACTTGCAAAAAAAAAAATGTGAAGATAAAGACACAAGTTAAATAGAAACTCTAAAAGCGAGTATTTGTGAACTTAAACCATTTCACAAGTGTAGTGTATTTTCCTTGGTAAAGATTAGAATTTGAGTTTAGTTAATAGCCGAAACAATCAGTAGATGCTTAAGACTTGTGAGGCACTATTTATGATTTCAAGACACAATATCTGCTACTCCTCAGTCCTCACAACTATCTTAATCCGTGAGTTCTCTTACTATTATGGAATTGATCACCAAGCAAGATCGGGTAATTAGAATCAATACCAAACTGATCATTTTCTTTTCCTTTTTCTCTAAAATGTTGATGAAATAAAAGAACTCATTGTTCCATTGTCCCAAATTGCTTCTTTCAAGCTTTTATTTTTCCTTTAAGTTCCTCCTTGGGTAACTTTATTATTCTCCATTAGGGCTCCTAACTTACTTTGTGGGAGTTTCATCTTTATGTCCCCTTTGGGCCTTGGCCCACCACTTTCTTATATTGTTAGGAGTCGTTTGGTGTGAAGGTATAATAATCTCATGGATGAAATAATGTATGTGAACAAAACAGTGAGCTTTCAAGCTCATTACTCCATTGAGGCACTTAGAGAGAGAGCTAAAGCATGAAGAAGAGAAGAAGGAAATTATTGTATTGATCTATCTTAGCTCACATGTTACATGTTTCACTGCTTATATAACATCAGAAGCAAGGAAAAAAAAATATCTACTAACTTATTTTTTAGCACAGTAATCGAGGCAACAAACTTCTAATTTGGAAGTTACAAAAAACAGAACTTCTAACTAACTTTTGAATTGTTAGTTATTATAACTAACTAATGCTTATTAACTACTTTTAACACGCCCCCTCAAGCTGATGTGTGCATAACATTGATCACTCCAAGCTTACCTAAAAGATGCACATGTTGAGCTTGACTCAATCCTTTTGTCAATATGTCTGCAAGTTGTTGTTGTGTGTGTATATAAGCAGTGTCAACCTCACCTGCTTTGATTTTATCCCTGATAAAATGGCAATCTATCTCAATGTGTTTTGTTCTTTCATGTAACACTGGATTAGCTGCTAACTGTATAGTTGATTTGCTGTCACTGAAGATAGTAATAGGTAACTGAACATCCACTCCTAATTTTTTGAACAAGCCTAGAAGCCATGTGATTTCTGAGACTGCTGATGCCATAATTCTGTACTCAGCTTCAGCTGAGCTTCTTGAAACAGTCTGTTGTTTCTTTGATTTCCAAGAAACTAAGGACTCTCCAAACTTAATGACATATCCTGTGATGGATCTTCTTGTGTTAGGACAAGCAGCCCAATTAGAGTCACACCAACAAGTAAGTATGTTAGTAGGTTCAGAATGTAACCAAACACCTTGACCAACTGATCCTTTCAAATATCTAATCACTCTAGTAGCTGCTTCCATATGTGATTTCTTGGGAGATTGCATGAACTGGCTGAGAGTTTGCACTGCATAACTTATATCTGGTCTGGTGATAGTAGAATACTACAATTTACCAATCAATTTTTGATATGAAGTAATGTCATGCAGCACAACATCTGCACTATAGCCATTTGCTTGATCATGTTGTACTGAAGTCAACCTCAAATTGGACTCCATTGGTGTGGATGCAGGTTTGGCACCAGTCAGGCCTGCATAAGCAATAACTTCCAATATATATTTTCTTTGATTAAAAATAATTCCTTCAGAGGATCTCAATACTTCAATGCCTAAGAAGAACTTAAGTTCACCTAGATCTTTCAATTTGAATTGTCTGTGTAGACATGCCTTAACTTCAGTGATGAATTGTGTGTTACTTCCTGTGATCAGTAGATCATCTACATAGACTAGAACAATGACAATATCTTCCCCTTTTTTAAGTGTGAATAATGAGTAATCATGAGCACTCTGTTTAAAACCTGTGGCTTGTAATGCCTTTGTAAGTTTCAGGTTCCATTGTCTTGATGCTTGTTTAAGTCCATACAAGAACTTGAGTAACTTGCATACTTTGTTTTCACCTGGTTTTGCAAAACCTTCAGGCATCTCCATATGGACCTCTTCATCTAA
The DNA here is from genome assembly GCF_036512215.1 of Solanum lycopersicum. NCBI lineage: Eukaryota > Viridiplantae > Streptophyta > Magnoliopsida > Solanales > Solanaceae > Solanum > Solanum lycopersicum. Next base: position 22,699,475 of record NC_090804.1, on the reverse strand, counting down.
ATCACCGTGCAAGAAAGCATTATAGACATCCATATGGTATAATATCCAGCCTTTTGATACTGCTAACGCAATGACACATCTGACTGTTACCATCTTGGCAACTGGAGAAAAAGTGTCATGATAATCCAATCCTTCTTGTTGACTGTATCCTTTTGCCACGAGTCTTGCTTTAAACCTCTCTATCTCACCATTTGCCTTGTATTCTACTTTATATATCCATTTAGAACCAACTGCATTCATGCCTTCTGGTAAGTCAACCACTAGCCAGGTATTGTTTTCTTCAAGAGCTTTGATTTCCTGCTGCATAGCTTGTATCCATCTTTCATCTTTTGCAGCCTGACTAAAATTCTTAGGTTCCACATATTCTGAAAGTTTACTTAAAAACTTCTGCACTCAGGTTTTAATGTTTCATAATTCAGAGAATTAGCCATAGGATTTTTGGTGCTACTATGTTTCTTAGTAATGGCATAATCTTTCATCCAAATTGGCTCTTTGATGCTTCTTGAAGTTCTTCGAATATGAGAGTCAATGTGTGATGGTATTGCATGAATATTTTCAGAAACTTCCTCTGTTGGACTAGGTTCAGGCATCTGATCTACTGAAGAATTCTCAATCTCAACATTCTGATTATCTTTATTGACTGTGATAGTATCTGCAGGCTCCCTATTATCTTCATTATCAATCTCATCTTCAACAACTTGACTTTCTGCTTTCTTTAAAGGTGAACCATGCACAGCAACTAAGGAATCAAGTTGAGGTACCACTTTAACAAATGGAAAAACTTCTTCATGAAAGATCACATCTCTATTCACATACACCTTAGTAGAATGAATGTCCAATAATATATAACCTTTCTGTAGCTCTGAATACCCTAAGAGAATAGCAGCATTAGCTCTTGCTAAAAACTTATCCCCTCTAGGCACTGTTGTAGCATAGCAAAGACAACCTATGAATCTTAGTAGGGACTCTTGTTAGAAATAGCTGATGAAGGTAATCTATTCATTAAGTACACTGCAGCCTTAATGCAATAACCCCAAAATCTGATAGGTAAGTGAGCTTGAAATCTGATAGCTCTGGCAATATTAAGGATGTGTCTGTGCTTTCTCTCAACCACACCATTTTGTTGTGGTGTGTGAGGACAACTACTTTGATGCAATATTCCTAGATGATTGAACAAATCTCTACATTGTGAATTAAGAAACTGTGTGCCATTGTCAGATCTCACAACTTTGACATGAGAATTAAACTGAGTTTTGATCATTGAAAAGAAATTTTTGATAGCCACAATGGTTTCAGATTTTAACTGCAACAAATGAACCCACAAATCTACTGTAGTCATTCACTACTGTCAAGAAGTAATGCTTTCTATCTAGAGTAGGGGTCTTATAAGGTCCCCATAGATCCATATGAACAACATCAAACACCATGGATGCTCTTGTAGTACTAATAGGAAAAGTAAGTCTAGTTTGCTTGGCTAAAGGACAAACAGGACAATGTGTATATACTTCATCACTTTTACTTCTTGTAGCTAATTTGAGATGTCTCAATATTTGTTGAGATGGATGTCCTAACCTTCTGTGCCATATATTTGTGTCCTGTATTGTAGCTCCTGCAGCTACTATTTCCTGAGCACACCTTATTTCCTCCTTCTGTTTAGATGTAAAGTCAGCCTTAAAACTGTATAATCCTCCTTCTTCTCTACCAATCCCCTTCACCCTGCCACTGCAGAGGTCCTGAAACACACAAAAGTCAGGATAAAATGATACAAAACAGTTTAGTTCCCTTGTAATCTTTGACACAGATAACAAACTGAACTTGAAATCTGGTACATGCAAGACACTTCTAGCCACTTCACTATCAAATATTGGTGTTTCACCAATATGACTAACTGTAACCTTGTCACCTGTTGGAAGATGCACTTGATTCTTTTGTGACTTGGTTAATTCATGTCTCCTAGTCATTAACTGTTTGTTTGCAATGATATGATGAGTTGCACCTGAGTCAACAATCCAATCTTGAATAATAGGATTTGTCATTAAGCAAGTTGTAATACCTGCCATATTGACTTGTTTTGTCTCTTGCACATCCCTGTTTAGCATCTCCACTATATGTTTGCATTCCTTCTCAGTAAATGTTTGTCCCTTTGGCACCTTTAGCAGGTTATTGTTTTCGACCTGACTAGTTGATGCAGTATTAGGATGATCACAGTGATCATTAGAGATATTGTTTGCAGACTGATATCCTCTTCCATATCAACCAGTATTTCTTGAACTTTGTCCTCCATAGCCATTGAATTGATTTGTGCTTGTACCATTTCTCATATATCCATTCCCATTTCCATAGCCTGGTTTCTTCCTTTGTTTCCAGTCACTTGGATAGCCAATCAACTTGTAGCAGTTATCCTTGGTGTGACCAAGGAAATGACAGTAATCACACTTCTTCCAGTTGTAGTGTTCCTTTCTAGTTCCCTGATTTCTGTTTATACTCATCACCATTGAACTTGGCTTTTCAACTGCATTAGCCAATAACTTGAGTGTTGAATCTCATCCTCTATAATCATAGCATAAGCTTGATTCATAGATGGTGTAGTTCCTTTAAGTAGTATATGTCTGCGAGCCTGATCATATGAATCATTTAGGCCACTCAGAAATTGAATTAATTTCATTTGCTCCAGATGATCATTATATTCCTTTGATTGAGGACAAGTACCACATGGATTTGGAACTATAGCATCATATTCATTCCACACTGTTTTTAATTTTGAGAAGTAATGAGATACAGTATCTGTACCTTGTGAAAGAGTGGTGATATCTCTATGCAATTGATAGATTCTTACTCGATTTACCTTGTGAAAGAGTGGTGATATCGCATTGCAAGTTTCCCATTGCTCATGCAATTCTTCTTTGTACAAAGCTCTAGTACACGCACCAGTTACAAAACCATACTTTCTCTTCCCAAGTCGTGCAATCCTCATCGCCCTACTCCAAACTCCATAATTCTCAGATGCAATCAATTTAATTGGAATCAATACAGCACTTGAACTGTCTGAATTTCCAATGAATAAAGGATCATTTTGATCGATCTTCACTCCCACCATTTCTGCAGATCTTTAAGCTACAGATTTTCACCAACTAGTAGAGATCTAAACTCAACTAATTCCACATGCTACTTTGCTCTATACCATGAACAAAACAGTGAGCTTTCAAGCTCATTACTCCATTGAAGCACTTAGAGAGAGAGCTAAAGCATGAAGAAGAGAAGAAGGAAATTATTGTATTGATCTATCTTAGCTCACATGTTACATGTATCACTGCTTATATAACATCAGAAGCAAGGGAAAAAAATATCTACTAACTAATTTTTCAGCACACTAATCGAGGCAACAAACTACTAATTTGGAAGTTACAAAAAACAGAACTTCTAACTAACTTTTGAATTGTTAGTTATTATAACTAACTAATACTTATTAACTACTTTTAACAGTATGCATTTGGTTAGAGGTATTAGGTAGTCTTTAAATATTTATCCCTCCATTTTTACCATAGTGATGGGATAAGTTATCCCATATATATGGTGGGATAACTTATCCCGGAATAACTTATTCCCAACCAAACGACAGTAACTTTTTTTTTTTGGGCTTCTTACATAACTATACAGGTGACAATTTGTTTTCCAATAAATTGACTGTAAATGTAATGTATCTGTTAGACCTGCTGTAACTAAGGTCTAAGAAGAATGAAAATAAGGCCTAAATATTACTATAACTGTTTTATTTAGTTATTACTATGTATATGTATTTTATTACTGCTTTATTTAATTATTACTATGTATAGGTAGTTTTAGCAGTTACTTAGCAGTTAGCCAGTTACATAGAAGTCAAGATAGTTATTAAGGAAGACAGACAGTTTTTTTCTGGAGGATTTAGGATCTGGTTCTGCAGACTGGCGGGTAAGGTACCTTGAATACCTTGCTTGTTGGGTGAATTTATCTTTGTTTATCTATTTGTAAATTTGTTCTATTAGTTGGTGGAGATATGGAGATATATATATATATATATCAGTGTAAAGTATTGTTATTTTCCTGTTGTGTTTGGAAAGTTACAGCATAAGGTTGGAGGTTTTTGGGTTCCTAACAAATTTGGCATCAGAGCTTTTATGGTTTCAACTAGAATGGAAGGGAGGATTGAAGGGTTAGAGAAGACAATGACCGAAGTACAAGAGGAGATTGGTTCAGTACGTGATTACCTAGGGCAATTACGAGACTGGATGCACAAAAAAGATGAACGTGATGTTGAAATTCTTCAACATGTGAAAGGAAAATCAGCAGTTCAGACAGATCCAATTATGGATACAGATAATGGTAGAGAACAGCAACAATCACAAAGGTGATGGATTTTGCGAAGAAGTTCAACAAAAAATTCATGACGAAATGCGTCCGAGAAGGCTGGAACTGCATTTATTTTCTGGTGATAATCCATATGGATGGCTTAACAGAGCGGAGCGTTATTTTCATTTTAATGCTATTGACGACAAAGATAAATTTGGAAGCAACTGTTGTGTGCCTTGAAGGTAGGGCACCAAATTGGTTCCAATGGTGGGAGACGAGAACTCCGATTGGCACATGGGATGTGTTTCGAGTAGCCATAATCTAGCGATTTACTCCATCACAGTCAGGAAACTTATATGAGGTTTTGTTAGGGTTGCAACAAACTGGAAGTGTGGCCCAATACAGAGAAGATTTTGAATTACTTTCAGCGCCTCTGAAAGATGCCAATGATGAGGTTTTGATGGAAATTTTTATAAATGGCTTGAGAGAAGAGATCAAAGCAGAATTGGTCTTAGCAAGCTAGGAACTCTAACCTAGATTATGGACCAAATCCAACGTATTGAAGAGAAGAATTGGGCTCTCAGTCAAGCCCACTTACCAAAACATATGCGTATATCGCTTTCTAGGGGCTCAGTGCATTTTCCAAGTGATTGACAATAGCCATACAGTAAGTGCTACCAGTTCCCAAGTACGTGGAGTAATAATACCTTTCATTCTGCCCGTACAACAGTTACAACGATACCACGACATTTTCAAGAACAGAAGCAAGGAGAGAATGTGCAACCAAGAGCTGAAATTTCTGCAAGGAGAGGAGGAGCATTCAAAAGGCTATCTGATGCATGGTATCAGAATAAATTGAGGAAAGGACTTTGTTTTCGCTGCGATGAAAATATGGCCTATTCACCGGTGCAATTCAAAACAATTCAATGTTCTTATTAATAGCAGCAGCAGAGAACGACGAAGATGGAGGCATTGAAGTGACTTTGGATGAGATAATCAACACAGAGATGGATCAATAAAATGTTCAAGGATAACCAGAGTCACAAAAGTTAATAGAGTTGTCTTTGTACTCTATAGCAGGATTTACCACAAAGAAGTCCTTGAAGGTATGGGGAACAGTACAAGGAAAGAAAGTTATTGTGTTGATTGATAGCAGTGCATCAACAAATTTTATATCTTGCGCATAGCTGAAGCATTAAGGTTAAAGCAAACAGAGACTAAGTCGTTTGTGGTGGAAGTGGGGAATGGACAAAAAGTAAAGAGTAGGGGAAGATGCAACAAAGTGGAATTGTGGATTGATAAATTGCGGATAAGACAGGATTATCTCCTTTTTAATTTGGGCAGTGCTGATGTGGTGCTAGGATTAGAGTGGCTGGAAACCTTGGGTGATATTCAAGCTAATTTCAGAACCTTGACATTCAAATTTGAAGTAGAAGGGCAAACACAAGTTGTTCGAGGAGACCCCTCGTTGTCAAAATCAGTACCTTCACTCAAAACATTAATAAGGCCTTGCAGGGAGATGGAGTAGGATATTTTGTTGATCTGAATGAATTAACTACAGGGGAAGAACAAGAGAATTTGTATTTGCAACAACTATTGGAAGAATTTGGAGCTTTATTTGAGGAGCTCATACGGTTGCCACCCAATAGGAGTCATGACCATGTTATACGACTTAAAAAGGAATCTGATCCACCTAATATTCATCCATATCATTATCCACATTACCAAAAAAATGAGATTGAGCGAACAGTACAAGAAATGTTAGTAGTTGGTATCATCCAACCAAGTATTAGTCCTTTTTCTAGTGCATTGTTGCTAGTTCGCAAAAAAGATGGTAGTTGGCGATTTTGGTGGATTATTGGGCCCTTAATAAGATAATTGTTCCTGATATGTTTCCAATTCCAGCAATCGATGAATTACTAGATGAGCTTGGGGGTGCCACTATATTTTTTAAATTGGATCTACGATCACGGTACCATCAAATTCAGCTTTTCGTACACATGAAGGCCACTATGAGTTTTTGGTCATGCCATTTGGGTTGTCTAATGCACCATCTACTTTTCAAGACTTGATGAATGAGATATATCAGCCCTACTTACGTAAGTTTGTATTGGTCTTTTTCGATGATATATTAGTTTATAGCACAATTTTTTCTTCTAACATGGATCATTTGCGGGAGGTGCTACAAATTCTAAAATTTCATAACTTGGTTGTCAATTGAAAAAAATGTCATTTTGGTCAACAACAACTTGAGTATTTGGGTCATATTATTTCAGCAAGTGGAGTCGCGGTGGATCCTGCCAAAGTAACAAGTATGGTTAATTGGCCAAGTTCAAAAGATGTTAAAGGCTTGAGGGATTTTCGGGACTCGCCGATTACTATAGAAAGCTCGTTCGTGGCCACTCGCACAATTGCTCAAGAAAGATGCTTTTCGCTGGAATGAAGAAGTTCAACTAGCTTTTGATTCACTTAAGGAAGCTATGATCACTTTGCCGGTCTTAGCACTACCAGATTTTAACAAGGTGTTTGTGGTTGAGACAGATGCCTCAGGATTAGGGACTGGAGTTGTCCTAATGCAAGGGACATCCTATCGCTTTTCTTAGCCAAGGACTTCCAATTCGGGCTCAGTCTAAATCAGTATATGAGAGGGAGTTAATGGCTATAGTGTTTTGCTGTCCAAAAGTGGTGTCATTTTTTGATGGGTCGACTTTTCATTATACAAACAGATCAACGAAGTCTCCAATTTCTCGTGGACCAGCATGTTATGGCAAAAGAGCAACAAAAATGGATCACCAAGTTGATGGGATTGGATTTTGAGATTCAATATTGACCTTGTTGTGAAAATAAGGCAGCTGATGCCTTGTCCCGCCAATTTCATTTCATGGTCTTTTCTGTTTTACGCAGCAGTACCTTAGATGATCTTTACACCGAAGTTCAATAAGACGACCAAATCCGTCAGTTGACATAGGATTTGCTCCAGGTTCCAACTTCACGATTGAATTATGCTCTAAAAAATGGCTGCATATATTTCAAAAGTCGGTTGGTGATTCCTCGGTCGTCATTATACATTCCTATGCTCCTTAGGGAATTCCACTCTCACCTACGGGTGGTCACTCTGGGTTTTTTCGTACATACAAGCGCATTTCACAAGTCTTATATTGGAATGGGATCAAAAGGGATGTACAAAACTTTGTGGCTGGTTGTGAAAATTGCAAGCAGAATAAGTATGAAGCTCTTAGTCGTGTTGGCTTGCTGCAGCCATTACCTATTCCTACTTAAGTTTGGGATGATATTGCTATGGATTTCAGCGGGTTGCCAAAAGCAATGGGACATGATACTATACTAGTTGTGGTGGACCGTTTCACTAAATATAGTCATTTTCTTCTCTTATTTCACCCATTTACAGCAAATATATGGGTGAATTGTTTGTTCGTGAGATTGTACGCTTGCATGGGTTCCCCAAATCTATTGTATTTGACCAAGATCGAGTTTTTATCAGCCAATTTTGGCAAGACTTATTCAAGTTGTCTGGTACTAAACTCAAATTGAGCTCAGGATATCACCCTCAAACAGATGGTCAAACTGAGGTTGTTAATCGACCCGTGGAGACCTTTTTGCGCTGTTTTGTAGGAACACATCCAAAACAATGGCCAAAATAGATTTCTTGGGCTGAATTTTGGTTCAATACCACTTACCATGGTTCCACCAAGATGACTCCTTTCAAAGCTTTATATTGACGAGATCCTCCCTCCTTGTTGCAGTTCACTGAAGAAATTTCTGCTGTTGAAGAGGTTAACCAGCAGCTTGCTGCTTGCAACATCATTCTAGATGAACTCAAAGCTAATTTGACCCATACTCAAGCTCAAAAGAAAATATATGTTGATGCTAAGCGTCGTGAAGTTGTGTTCCAACCTGGTGATTTGGTTTATCTTCGATTGCAACCTTTCAAGCTTCATTCACTTGCTAAAAAGGACAATGAGAAGTTAAGTCCTCGATACTATGGGCCATATACTGTCTTGAGCAAAACTGGTGAAATCTCTTATCGCCTTGATTTACCCTCTCATTCACGGGTGCATCCCGTATACCATGTTTCTTGGCTAAAGCGTGCTGTGAAGGATTCGATTCTAGTTCAACAACTCCCTCCTTTGCTGTCTGAAGATCTTGAAATGCTAATACAACCTGAAAGTGTGATAGATTGTCGGACACTTCTGAATGGCTTCCACGAGGTTCTGATTAAGTGGAAGGATTTGCCTGACTTTGAGAGCACTTGGGAACCCTATGAAGTTATTGATGCTCAATTTCCTCATTTCACCTTGAGGACAAGGTGAAACTCGTTGGGGCGGGTATTGTTAGACCTATTGTAACTAAGGTCTATAGACGCAGGAAGAAGAATGAAAATAAGGCCTAAATATTACTATTACTGTTTTATTAGTTATTACTATGTATATGTATTTTATTACTGCTTTATTTAATTATTACTATGTATAGTTAGTTTTAGAAGTTACTTCGCAGTTAGCCAGTTACATAGAAGGCAAGATAGTTATTAAGGAAGACTGAATTTATTCTAGAGAATTTAGGATTTGGTTCTGCAGACTTGGAGGGTAAGGTACCTCGAAATACCTTGGTTGTTGGGTGAATTTATCTTGTTTATCTATTTGTAAATTTGTTCTATATATATATATATCAGTGTAAAATATTGTTATTTTCCTGTTGTGTTTGGAAATTTACAGCATAAGGTTGGAGAGTTTTTGGGTTCTTAACAGTATCTATATTGTATAGATGGTAATTTTCAATGTATGTATGTGTGTGTGTATATAATATTCATACATTGCAACAATTCATTTTCCTCAATGAGCTGCTTTTTATGTCTAATATCGACTAATTTAAATCTTGTATAAACAATCTCAAATTTTACATATGAACTCTCTTGATATTTTGAGTCTTTGATATATTATTCACTCTCAAATTTGAATGTATTGGCAGTGATAATACAGGTATACTTAACCATAAACATGAATGTAATAGTAATTAACTATACTTAAATCCCTGAATACAAGACAACTAATGAAATGAAAAAATGCAAATTTGACCACTTCAGCTAAGAATTGAAGAATTTTCATCATTGTAACACTTTGACAAAGTGCTCTAGAGAGAGATAGAGAGGGGAAGATCATCCCTTCAGAAGTAAATATAGATAGGTGAAATTAGGGGGCCAATGGAGGATATTTGGATTCAATAAGAAGAAGAATGAAAAGAGGAAGAAAAGAAGGCACTTCGCTTGTAATAACATTAGTGGGACAACCATTTTACATAACAAGTGATAGTTGGGCTATTTTGGTAAGGAATTTTTATTTAATGGACATTTTGTCTAATTATTTATTTATTGTCTTATCTTATGAACTCTTAGCTGCATAGTCAATTTCATTAGTTCTATACGTATTCTTTTATTATTATAGAATGGTGACTAGAATTACACGTTCTTCCCGTGTTTAGGAGATTGTCTTAGAGTTATGATGTTGGAAATGATTGATTGAGGATGGATGTGATCCAATTTGTTGATATTGGTTGGTTCTATATTTCTGAGTTAATTTTATTGAACAAGAAGCAACTATTTAACCTATTACGAAATGGCAGAAATGGTAAATTAATCTAAGAGATAACAAACTTTGCCCACCTATACAAATTCTAGAAGAAGCATCTAATGAGAGAATCTTATGCTATGTACAAAAGATGATAAAATGTAATGGGATATGAGTGAATGGGCTTTCTTGATTGATAATGTTGATCTGAATGTTGGGTCATGAATATTGGGTCGAATTTGATATAGGAACAGGTCCTGCGACTTGTTTCTCTTCATTCTTCTAATGATACTTGACTTAAGGAACAGGTCCTGCGACCTGTGTCTCTTCATTCTTCATATGAGACTTGTCTTCAGATGAGACTTGACTTAGGGAACAGGTCCAGTGACCTGTTTCTCTTCATTCTTCATATGAGACTTGAATTTAGGGATTAAGACCTAGGCCGAATTTTCATGACTGCGGCCTGGCCTGATTTTCATCATCATTCTGATAGTGGGTGACGGCCCTTTTTTGTACCAAGCTAGTAAAGGTGTAGTGGATCAAAGGTGATGATGTTTTTTATTCTTTATTTGGCCTGGCCTGATTTTCATCATCATTATGTTTTGTTGGAATGAGTATTCCTAAAAATATTAAGGATTTTGTTTTCAGAAGCCAAAGTGGAAACCAAGTTGCTTGGAGGAAGTTGAGGATAGGGAGGTGGAAGCTCTTTTCGAACCTCTGAGCCCAGATATTGGAGAATTGAATGTGTGAGCATAATGCATATCCTGAATCTTTCCAGCGGGGTAAGGATTAACCAGATGATTCTCTTTTCATTACAACACAACTAACTAATTAATGAGGTATAGTTGGTTAAAAGGTGTTTATGTGAATACCTTCAACCACTCCATTGTATTACTTATTACTATTTTTATACACATATATTTGCTTTTGGAGTCGCTATTTAACAAATGCTCCATATTTAGTTAGTATAAAAGAAGTTCAAGCATACACAACTGAGGTTAAAAAATTTGTGTCCCAAGTGTTCAAATTGTCAAGTCTCAGGCATGTATGTGTTTTGCTATTTTATTTTTTGTTTGTTCGAATTTTATCAATTCGGCCCGGCAGATCTATCAAAAATAAGCTCAAATGTAAATCATAAGTTTCATATATCATACGCAACTGGATAGATGTATGCATTGAGTTGCAATTTTTCATTTTGATCTCTTTAAAAACAACGATCATCTATGGCAGTGATTCATCAATCAATCTATTTCTTGTGTTTATCAAACAGGTATGCCCTCTTTCACAGATAAAGATTGGCCTAATTGTTGGCGAATTCGTTCGGCTTGTAACCTCTCACTTATGTAACTATATTATTACAATATATATGTTCAATCACATATATGATATGCCATGCTCTCCGTAATGTTTTAAGATTTTTTTTTTCTATTTAACGGTAAAATTGAGTATGAAAATTCAAAATCATCTACTTTCAAATGTTTTTTGTTACCTTTGTTTTACTAATTTTATTGTTTACTGCTTATATTTAAGTCGAGATTTGTGACTAGAAATCTACTTGTTGATATATGTGTTGGTTTGTATTACTGTATTATGGTTTCCTATTTACATCCATATCTTAGATGGATGGATAATTGACATAACAAAATTGTGGCTAGCTAGTTGTGCTGCTTTTATATGGATGGAGAATGGACAGAACAATTTATGTCGTTGCTACGCAATCTAAGATTATTCAATTGGCTAATAGATTAATGTATTTATAGTTATTCATGCATGATTTACAAACAAAGACCCCACAATAGAACAAATTTCAATCATTCAACCAGATTGACAAACTATGCATTCAAAACACTATTAGCCCAAACTATGACACAAGCAACCATACAAATCATCCTAACAAAAAAAACCAAGCTAGCTAGTATCATCTTGTATCCAATAAAGGTCATGGATACAAGATTACTACTACATTATTCCACAAATGATTTGTTCTAAGAAGTTAAGATTCTATGAATTACATCAAGGAATTCTTGATGAGCAGTGAGCTGCGGAAAATGGCCATGAGTGTTGATGATCTCAACAGTGGATTCTCCCTTGATAGTGTTGTGCATGTAGGTGGGAACCGAGTTTGGAACAGCAAAATCAACCTTGGTTTGAATTATGGTACATGGGGTAATAACCTTGTCAAGAATGTGTCTATAGTCACTTAGGAAAACAGTTTTGGCTAAAGGTAATGCAATTTCAACTCCCATTCTTTTCAAGCATTTATCAAATTTGTCAACAGAAGGAGGATCACTTGGATCCATAGCTATACTAGCAAAATTTGAACTCCAAACATCATACTTTTCCTCAATGTTTTGAAACATCTCTTCCATCTCTGGTATGTTGAAACCTCCCTCGTATTCTTCTAGGTTAATGAACCTGCACAATTCAAAATTTATACAATAGTGATGGAATAAGTTACGTATATATATATATATATATATATATATATAGTGGTTGGAGGATAATGTTTCTCACGATACTTAATCCAAGGATAAAACAATTTTATAAGCATTTGCAGAAAGAAAGAAATTAGAAGTCTTTTTGACACATACTAAATATTCTTGTAGAAATAAAAGTAAGAGAAATAAAAAGTTAAAAATTAAATAAGTTTCTTATGCATTATATAAATCATTCTTTTTTCCAATTAACAAAAAAAAGGTACTATCATCTAAAATCAATCAAGGAATAGAAAGAGGAGAGTAGGATAAGTAGGTCCTAATTTATTTATTGGTATAGATGCGTTCAAAGCAAACAAAGGATATGAAATATCTAGTACTAATAACAAACTATGTACCAAGTGACAAATAAAGATAGTAGGATTAATTATTCTCACAGTTTAACAATAGTTGTTCATAGTAAAAATAATTATCTTATAATATTTATCTAATTTAGAAAATCAACAGATAATTTATTTTTATATCTATTTAACCCTTACAACTAAATACTACTCCCTTCATCCACTTTAATTTGTCATGTTTGTACTTTTCGAAATTCAATTTATTTAATTTTCAAAGTTAAATTAGATTACATTAATTTGATAGTTTAAACAAAAAAATTAGATATTCAAAAACTATACGAAAAGTACTATAAATTGCATTTATTTACATATTAAAATGATGAAAAAATACATGGTAAAATATTGATCAAAATTTGTATAGTTAGACTCTAAAAAATATATATATTGTAAAATGTTAGTAAAAGTAGACATAGATAGTATTTATTATCTAACACATTTCTTAAAACATAATATTTACTGAAGTCGAAGAATAATATAGTAATATCACCTTTATATTTTGTTATTTTTAAGAAGTATATCAAAGAACAACTATTGTTAAGACACTAGAAAGGAAAAAGGGAGTAAGAAATTAAAGTGCAAAAGAGTTTAGTAAGAAGAGAAAAAAAGTATTAACCTTGGAGAAGATGAAACAAGGATGAGCCTTTTGAAGAGTGTAGGTCTTTTGATAGAAGCAATGCAACCAATGATGCCAGACATAGAATGACCAACAAATATAAAAGATTCCAACTTCATTTCATCAACAAGAGCTATCAAATCATCAGCAAAAGGCTCATAGGAGGAGTATTTTTCAGCATCAAAATGATGTTTTAATAGATTAGCACCAGAAAAACACCAATCAAACAAAACAATCTTGTAAGACTCACATAATTTGGGCAATATTTTATCCCAAACTGATTGATCTCCTCCATATCCATGTGCTAAAATTATTGTTTCTTTTCCTGACCCTATTATTCTTCCATTCATATTTCTTAATAAATCCAATATCACCATTTTCTACTTATGCTATTCTAACTATACTTACTATATATTTATATATATAGCAAAGGGAAGAGGTTTATTGGCCGGCCAACACTATATAATGCAACGTATTGATTAGTGGGTGCAGCCGGCTCTTTGATATAGACATCATTTAGTCCTAGAGGCGGAGCAAAGATTAAGAGTTAATTCTAAATTTTCTTTTAAGAAAAAGAGAGTGGGTTCAGAGCTACAATTCTAGCGTGAAAGACATTTTTAGGGTGTGTCAATTTTGTTATGGATTCACAAGTTAATATATGTACATATTTATTTAATTTTCTAGTATGAATACATGGTCAATGAAAAAGCTACTGAATTTGTTTGAACCCCTAACTAGCTCCATCTCTTCTCCATATTAATTAATGTGACACTTTTCGAATATCGAGATTCAAACAAATCTAACTATGATGGTAATTTTTTATATATATTTTGGATTAATGTCAATTATTATGTCTTATAATAATAATTTTTACCTAGTTTATGAATATATATATTTCATTTAAAAGAATAATTGAAGATTTTTATGCATAAATTTTTTAACAAACTTAAATTGTTTGACTCTCAAAATATAATATATCTCGTATAAATTGATATATAAAGAGAGATATTATATAAGTGAGTGGTAGGTAAATATAACAATATAGCTTATCTACTAAACGAATTTTTCTCTATATATTTATATTACTATATTATCATAAATGGTTGCTTTCATTATAAATACAAAACCAGGACCATTCTAATTTCTACCTTTATGTCGAAACAAACGCAAGTGCCACATTCATTTACTTAATTAAGACATCAACTTTGGTCTTAACTAACAAACAATATTATATACACTAAAATTTAAAATTTAAAATCTAAAATCAAGTGGAGAATATCATGTTGACTGGGTATAAATCAACAACCTTTGTCTATCTTGTCTCAACTATAGTCTATACCTAACCTTATGACAAGTGGTGTTATCCTTCATCAAAAATTTACATTATCTATATGTATAATCTGAAAAATCAGAATACATACATGTACACATATTATCAAATGACACCACTTTGCAAAGTACTTCATGTCTAGCTCATAAGGGGTTATTTGGATGCATGTACCGAAAGAAATAGTTCATATATTATGTATGATATTATTTAGTATTATATTTGATATAATTTTTTAATCTATATAATATTAATACATGTATTTAGTTATACATCATACATGGTATTATAGAGTGTTACAATTAATAACTTTTATTTTGTGGTATTAATAAGACATACGATTTAATACCATGAGATTAATATATGTAAGGATAAAATTCCCTTCAAAAACATTTTGATCATTTTATTTATTTCTTAATTTATGTTTTTATTTATACTTGTAAAAAATTTATTTAAATAAATTGGGTGATAAATTTTATTATTTAGATATAGTTGTTTGTTATTACATAAGTTAAGTACAAAAATCAATACAATATTTTAAACGTGAGTTGTTTAATATATTTCTAATTAATATATTAAATATTTTGGATACTATTGCTTACCGAAATAAAATGATAAGATGGTGAGAGAATACATGATCGGCTTTTTTTCTCATTTACTAACGAAAAGAAGTTGGAGCGTAATTTTTAGATCAATAATTTTCCACGGGCAATTTGATAGTGAAGTGGTCAAAATTTTGATTATGTCTCACATTCGAGTTTTAATTTCCATAATTAGAAGCGAAACTCTCCAATAAACACCACTTCTAGCAGATTCAATTGAGAAGAAACATATTTCAACAGATGCTGTTTTTTTATAGAAAATCACATGAAAAAATAAATTTAAAAAATCTTCAAATTTCAAGAACTTTTATAGTGCTAAACTCAATTATCAAAAAAGTTCATGATAATATTTTTTTGGCGTATCTCATAATAATATGAAGGAGTGACTTGATTTTTGTAGAAACTGTCAATTTTACGAAAAAATCAAGTAAAATGGTGAAAATTGTTAAGTTTTAAATATTTGAAGAGTATTTTCTGCTAAGAATAATATTTTAAGAATGTAACCTAAAGATTGTAGTACAATCTAAGGATAATTTTGGCCTAAAACTCACTTGTGTTAATACGTAATCCGATCGCTCAAAAAGACAGACTCCCTTCTAAATTTAAAAATAAATTAACTTAATATTTTTCATATTACCCTAATTATGAAAATTTTATTAATCACGCATGTGGGTTGGTAAATAATAGTTAGGGCCTTGATACTAAAATAAAATAAAAAAGAGAGAAAAACATTAGTATCAAATTAATACTATTTAGTGGAAAATTAAAAAAGAATTTTATGACTTTGATTTTAGTATCACACTTAGTTATCAAAAGATAATAACTTAATATCAAAAGATAATAACTTAAAAATTAATGTAGGATAGAGATTTTGCGGGTTTGGCAATCGCCCTGTTTCACACTGTTTGTCATCGCTATTAAACTTTTCAATATGATGATTTATGTTAATAAGATATTTATTTTGATATTTAGTGTGCAATTTTAAAAGTTTGGTATTATATTTTCTTATAAATATTATAACACTATATATATAATTGAAACTTACAAATATTATAAAGTAAAATAAAATAGTATTAATATAAACTAAATCTCATTTAATATCATCTTGGAAATTTCTGCAGTATTGTTTAATACTAAAACTTTAATTTTGGGTATTTGCTTTTTACTATATCTTCGTATTTCTGCTTAGCTTTTTGCTTTTTGTTTTTGTTGGTAAGAATATATTTTGAACATTTTAATTATTACCTATTAGATTATTATGGTAAATACTTGTAATGATTGAATGTCTTTCGCATGTCAACATAGGTTAAAGTGTATTGGTTAAAAGTATTTTATTCTTAATCAGAGATTTCGAATTTGATTTTTGGATATGTAGAAAATCTTGTTGGGAGTATCACTCCGAATGAACTCAATGTAATCTGATTTTATTTTTCTTGAATATTTTGTATGTCCAGGGTTTGCCATTATATTATAATTTATATATTTTGAAAAACATAAAATTATTATTTTATACTATGTATCAATTATGATTAGTACTGAATTAATATAACACACTTTACTAAATCAAACTTAACAATAATGAATTATAATAAATTAATTTGGCATGATAATGTGACATATAGTAGAACAACGATGTAAAATTTATCTAAAAATTTATTTCTTAATTTGCTAAATGCTCATCTCATGGAACCTAAATCCCCCATAATTATTTAAAAAATTGAATTATCAAATCTGATTTTTTTTTTATATGATAAAGTACCTTGCCATGAACCCCTATAGTCAAGTAGCACTTTATTTTTCTTGTTTAATATTAGTATATATTTCCTCGTGCCACTTAAATGACAATTTTAATGTTATTCTAAATAGAATTTTTTTTTGTACTTGAATATTATTTTTAATTAATTTTATTGTTTCTATTTTACTTTTAGTAACGTGAGAATATGAATATATAATTTCTGTGTCTTACTCCCTTCGTTTCAAAAAGGATGGTCTATTTTGATTTAAAATAGAGTTTAAAAAAAAGACTTTTTAATATTGTGTTTCTAAATTAAAGTTATGTTAAATGTATCAAAGTAGTCTTTAATCTTGTGATCTTAAACATGTCACGTGAAAAATTAAAGTTAAAATGTTATCAACAAAGGAAAGGGATCATTCATTTTGAAACAAACTAAAAAGCAAATAGAAACATTCTTTTTTAAACAGATGAAATACTTTTTTTAAGTTTATTTTAAAAGTATTTTTCTTTTTGAAATTGACAACTTTTTGATTTTATTACTTACATGACATGTTAAAATTTTAGTGCACTATACATTTTTTATTTTAGAGAATAAAACTTCAATATTTTTTTACCTTTTGGAATTCCTTTTGAGAAAAATTTAAATTTTTTTTAGTTATTTCTTCATCTAATAATAGTTGTTCAATATATTTTTTTGAGTGTCCAATAATATGCTTCCACTTTATGTAATCAATGAATAATGTTAAACTTAGTTCATAATTTATCCTTATCATCAAATATATATATATATATATATATATTTCTATTATATTTTTCAAAAATATTGTATTTATTATATCACTCCTTCTATCCAACAATGATTGTCCACTATTGACTGACAGATATTTCAAGGAACAATAAACAATAGGGGTAATATTACCCCTCGATTTCGAGTTAATACCTCAGATGGTCACTCAACTATGCACTCTTCTCTCAGAAAGTCACTCAACTTTCAATTTTCACTCAAAAGTCACTCAACTATGCACTTCTTTTTCAGAGAGTCACTCAACTTTGAATTTTAACTCAAAAGTCACTCAACTATCCATTCTTTCCTCAGAAAGTCACTCAATCTATTAAATTATTTTTTTAACTAAAATTTGTTGATATTAATTATTTATATAACAAATAAAAAAATTTTAAAAATAAAAATACTATTTAAACAATTTTGTGATCCACCCACGTAACCCGATCCATTAAAAAACATGATATGACCCATTTTATTTTATCTTTAATCCTAATTCAAGGTTTAAAGAGAGGGATTAATTTAGGATTAAAGATAAAATAAAATGGGTCATATCATATTTTTTAATGGGTCGGATTAGGTGGGTGGATCACTAAATGATTTAATTTATTTTTTAAAATTTTTGGTTTGTTATATAAATAATTAATATCAATAAATATTAATTAAAAAATAATTTAATAGATTGAGTGACTTTCTGAGGAAATAGTGGATAGTTGAGTGACTTTTGAGTTAAAGTTTAAAGTTGAGTGACTTTCTGAGAAAGAAGTGCATAGTTGAGTGACTTTTGAGTGAAAATTGAATGTTGAGTGGCTTTCTGAGAGAAGAGTGCATAGTTGAGTGACTATCTGAGGTATTAACTCCTTTATTTCAAAATAATTGAATTGTTGAGATCTTTGCCAAAAATATTTGTCAAATAATGATAAATTATATGGACAAACACTATTTGTCAATTTTTTTTTCAAATATTAGTTGAAAAATTTATGGCCAAACGGGAATGTTCTTTCAATTTTACCATTCATCAGTTAGTATTAAAATTAGTTATTAATTAATTTTTAATTATTTTAATCATAAATTTGACAAGACTCCCTCCGTCCACAATTGTTTGTCATGTTAACGTCATGCACAACCTTCAAGAAAAATTTGATACAAGGTATAATTTGACTAATATAACTCTATTATATCAAGAATATTAAAAGTCTACGTAACTTTTCAATTGAACTACAGTATCATTAAGGACAAATTTGGAAAAAAGTGACTAATTGTTTCTTGATTATTTAAATAGACAATTAATCTTCGATATCTATTTTTAGTATACCTGTCAAACAATTGTGGACGGGAAAAGTAATTAATAAGGTAAAAATGGAAAGTGATATCTAATTTATATTTTAATCTTCTTTTCTTAAAGGGTGTGAAACACTTCAACAATTTAATTAATTTAAAATAAAGGGGATACTAAATTATCCTGTGACTTTATTAAATTTAATGTTTTAAAAAATGTGTTATATGATGATAATATTTAATTATAAGGATAAAATAGAAACAATAGATAAATTATCTCTCAATTTTTTAAATTTAATTAATAGTATTGAACGATTACTTTTAGTATAATAAACGATTATTAAGCAAAAGAATAAAAATGATATAGTAAATTATTTTTCTACTTATAATTTCTTTAAAAAAATTATAAAATTAATAATAGACAAATATTGTCTGATCAAGGGAGCAATAAATAAAAGGGATATGTGGATGGGATTAAATGGAAGAGAAGTAAAGCTTTGAGATGACTACTATTAGATGTAAGATAGGAAGATGAGATTTTTATTATGAGGCAGTTGTCATCATTTATTGTCCCTTTTAGTTTCTGTTGAAAATTTGCAGGACTAATAAATTTTTTGAGCCTGCGCCGGTCCCAATACGTTACTATACACTTTGAAAAAACGATTTGTGAGACGTGTTTAATTTTAGTTGAAATTTAATTATTTTTATAAAAAATTTTATTTAGAGGCTACTCTAATTTTAAACTATAGCTTATGTTTATAAAAAAGATATTATACTAAAAAATATCTCAAATCATCTTATTTGAAAAAATATTTACTAATTAACACTCTCGAATTATTGATAAATCTTAGGACAGAAAATCAAATAGGAATAAAAGTATACCCATATTGTTTTATCAATAAATAATCTTGTTTCTTCATTTTTTTATGATTATTTTGGTTTTCATATATTTAAAATTCATTGCAAACAATAACAGTTAAAGAATGACTAAAGTCTCACATTGGTGGTTAATGAGATGGGTAGATCTCTTATAAGGTTTGGACAATCCTTCTCCCTTTGAGCTAGCTTGTGGGGTGTGAGTTACGCCTAAGATCTAATTTCACATAATATCAGAGTAGAGCTCGTTTCGCTCGATGTTGGGCCCCCAAAATTAAAATTAACCTAATTTCACAATAACAAATATATATCTATATCTAAAAATATTTATCCTAATAATTAATATGGAATACACCACTAGCATTTTGAGGTGGAAGGAGTAGTATTTCCGCCATTTCTTTTTATCAAGTTTTATATTTATTTGGCATTTTAAAAAAATATTTATCAAGAGTTTATTTGATTGAAAATAATAGATTTAATATTTCATATATTTTCCATTTTGTATAGGAAATAAGTAACTGAAAGTAGATAACCACATACGGCTTATCTCTCGCATCCTAGCGTAGATAAATGCTATCCGACTTGAATGATCGAATTTTGCGTTTAGAGTTTCGTACCCAGGCACGGAATCCACTTGCCAACTGATCCGAGTTTGAATAGGGAAACGAACGATCTAAGTAAGGAGGTAGCTCCAGGAAGGTAGTTCTTTGACCAGTCAAAATAAAGGCAGGATTCTCTCGTCTTTTATTTCCCTTTAATCTGAGAGAGATGTCGTCCTTCCAGTTCCTGATGAATTGAGTCCGCCATCTATTTCATAGTAATCACAAAAAGCAAGCCCTATGTGTCACAAGCAGGCACCTTTTCTTAAAACAGAAAAAAAAAATACATCCCTTCTTTCTTATCGAAAATTTCTGAAAAAGACTAATTTATTTTTACGACGGGTTCGATTTATTTCTTGTGCGATTTGATTCCAAGTTGATTGAGTATTATATTTGATGACAATTACTTTATAATTTTTATTGAAAAAGTAAATTTAAATATATTAAATTTAAAATTAATTTTTTTTGAGTGTTGATATATAAAATTAATATCAAGTTAACCTTCTAACCAATTTGGAGCTAGATGGATTTTATTGACATAATATTTACCACAATAATATCTTAATTAATCAATTGATTATCCCTTCAATAGAGGAATATGTATTATGGGACCAAATAAGAATTGGACCACAACGTGCCTTAATTTAATTCAAAAAGGCCCCTTCCGTACTTTATAATTTAAATGTTACCTCTCGAGTTTATAAAGTGAATTTTTAAAAATTTATTTAAAACAAGTTAATATTTGAAGTTCAAGAAAAACTATTGGAATTCTTTTATTCATATTTTTTATATAATTTTTAATTCCTTATGTCTTCTAGAAAAATAGTAATTTATGTCAACGGTATGATTTTAGAAAAACTTTGACAAAGAAGTATGATATTTTCATTTCCAAATTTAATGCAAGAGAAGATGAGTATGGTCAGATTTGTAAGGGCTCGTAAATAAATTCGTGTTATAACTAATTCATTTATTACTATTTTTGTATCGAAAATAAAAGTCCAACTAAATAGTTAAATAATTGTTTATTTTTATTAAAATTATTATATTTATTCAATGAATGAAACAATCCGGAGTATATTTAATAGCTGCTTGAAAAGTGCTTGTTTGTAGGATTTTCTTTGACTATTCTAAAAAGATAATAATAATAATAATAATAATGATGATCCAAGAAAAAAAGAAGACACCACTGGTTCACCTTTATTTGATTATGTTATATTTTTTAAAAATTAATTTAATTAATTTTTAAAATTAAATTAAATTAATTAATTTAATATTTTAAATAAAAAATTTTAGTTATTTAAAAATTATATAAAAATTACCATAAATTTTAATTTTTTATGTATCAATATAATGAAATTATATTATAAAATATTATTAGTCAGTTTGAAATAAAAATAGACGAAGGGAGTACACAACATGGGTGGGCGGGCTCCTACGTTTGTGCCGCCCTAAATAAATGGGAAAAGTTGGTTGTTGGATTTGTTTTTGTGAATAGACAAATTGTAATATAACAAGACAAAAATGCCTTTTTCTTCTGAGCAAATTAATACTATGCTTTTATTACAAAGTCTCAACACACGGATCCACCATGTCCCTTTCTTATTTGACATTTCCCATTCTTTTAATTTGCTTCACCTTTTCGTTTAGATTTATTTAGGGATAACAACTAATTCTTTATTAGGATATAATAAGATCTAATAATATATACGTAATGGGGAATTTACTTTTGAAAATATTTTGTATTTATAGAATCGAATAATTAAATTATTTACGAAGAATCATTCATTTTTTTTATATGATGTATCCTTTCGTTATTTTCTTTCTAAACTGACGTAACCTTTTGCTTAGTTAAAATTTAAACATTAAATTCAATTCTTGAAGAAACAACTTATTCAAAATAAATTACAAAAAATATAACCTATATAAATTTAAACTTACTCAATTAAATAGACTTCTAAACCTTAAATGAGATTCATGTTGGTCTTTCTTCACAGATGTGAAAACATCCCATCACATATTACAACTATCCTAACAATCACAACTCATAGTGATTGTGCTTGTCCTTCACTAATATTATGGAAAAACTCACATAATTACTTAGATACATTTTAGTTTGCAATATTATGAATTTTATCAAATTTTAATATTCAAATATATCCAAGTACATATATCTTGTGATACATGGAATCAAAATTAGATATAATTTGATCTAAATATATTATACTCAAGTGGATTCATATGTATCTAAGATACACAACAAACCTAGCTCACCTCCTTTCATCTCGCTTGTCACTTTCCTATGTATCTGATATTCTAGATACATGAAAATTACATCAGCTACATACAATTACACATATCTAGCGTATATATAATGTGATTCACATGTATATGAGATACATAACAAATTTCACTCGTTTATCTTTCTATTTTAGTGTTTTTGGTAGCATAATTACATGGATGTAGGTGTATCTTTCTAAATATATGATAGAAAACTCTTAATTAATGATAAGATAAGTAATATTTTAAAAATATAAATAATAATATGTATATGGTAATGAAATATGTCTAATTAGGTAATTCTCCATTTTTTTATTCTTAGATTTTTGGCCCAAACAATTGGTTTTAATTTTCATATTACATATTTAACATAATATTGTTATAAATGATAATACATAAAAAATATATCGTTTAAATCAATAATTATTTATTAAAAGAAACATATCTAAGTAATTATTCCATCATGGTATCATGTCCCCTAAAATTCAAAGTTAATATTTTGGAAAAACTACGTATTTATCCATACTTAACTATCACATATACGTATTTTATCTCTACTTTTAAAATAGGCATAATAAATAAATATGCCCTTTAACTTGGCTTCAAATCACATTATGCCCTTCAACTTTGGGTGTGCACAAGTAGACACTTAAACTTGTATAAAGTTGAACAAATAGACACACATGTCTTACATGTTATCCTACATGTCATTTTTTGTCCTACGTGGTGTAATACATGTATTTTGCCATGTAGGACTCATGTGTTTATTTATTTAAAAGTTGGATAGTAAAAGTGTCTGTTTATGCATTATGAAAGTTGGAGGTCAAAATTAAAATTTGAAGCCAAGTTTAGGGTCCAATATATGTATTATGACTTTAAAATATTATATAGAATACCACTTTTTAAAAAATATACTGTATTTATATAAAAAAATTAAATTAGATACACAATCCCTTTAAATATGATAATGAATAATTATCTTAAAATGACATCTCCTCAATTAATTGGACACTACCAATTAAAATTAATTTTGCTTTATTCTTTTCGATAGTTTCCCTTCCAAATCCCAAAACAGATACCTCATGTATCCCGCCATTACCCTTTTTTCTTCTTTTTCATTAAATGTTTCCTCTCATATCACAAAAAATATTGTATCTCATTCTCACTCCCACACGTATCCCTTCGTACTTAACCATTTTTATTTCCTTTTGCATGTGCTAAATTCATATCAAACTCTATATAATTAACATTAGTTAAAGTGACAAAGTAAGAGTATCTTTAGTTTTTTCTATTGTATATTTATTTTCAATCTTATCATGTATTTGATTCGATGATTTAGATTTTTTTTAGCCAATTTAAGTTAGGGTTTTTATACTGTTTGTTCCATTTTAATGGCTCATAATTTAGAAAATAAGTATGAATATTGTTATGTATTCGAGAGACATGCTTTTGAATATAATGTATGAAAATTGATACTTGATACATCGAATTAATAAAAGATACATGAAATTAAAATTAGATCTATAAATAGATACATGAAATTAATATTATCATATAAATAGATACATGAAATTAATACTAGACACGTGTAACATATACACAAAATTAATATTAGATACTCTATGGTACATATGACTCTACTTGTATGATATGTATCTAAGTGTTTTGTTTGTTGGATACATCATATATTGATATAGATACATCAAATTAATGAATTTTATTATTTTAAGAGTAATAAAACGAAATTAATTAAATTGCATGACCAAGATATACATGTTTTTGTCTTTTATAAATAATATTAACGAATTTATTATTTCAAATAATAATAAAAATGAAATTAACTAAAATAGATACACTCCTTGATTTTCGCCTTATATTAAGAAATTTGGTTATAACCAATTAATTCAAACAAATAAAATACGTATCTCAATTTTGAAATTCGGCAGATACATATATCTCACGGATTTAAACTCATGTATCCTAAGTATGAAATATGGTAGAGGAAGTAATATTTAAAACTATTGGGATCTAAGTAATTAGAGCCTAAATTAATGGAATTTATGTAGTTTACCCTATTATTTTCCGTCTTATTTCGTGCTCACTGCCCAATTTTTTTAAATTATTTTTTTTACTCTCTGCCCATTTTAAGTATCATTTCACATTTATTTATTTTTTGAAAATAATACTAGTCCATCAGTCATAAAAACTATATAATTGATCAATCTTTTATCTCTCCTAAAATTGAATAGGAATGATTGAGGAACCTTTTAGGAAATTATTTATATAATTATTGTTTGAAATGATATAATTTATTAAAACAATGAAAAATTTGAAAAGAAAATTTTTACTACTTCTAGATCCCTAAAAACGCAATTCTTTTTAAATTAAATTTGTTTGGTTAAAATGACATTTAAATGGATCTGAACTCTGAAATAGTATAGGTATATGTTTTAATGAGATTGATAACTTCAATATTATCAATGATTTTAGCTCAATTCATTTTGATTTGTTTGATTCAGATTACAAATAAAAGAATCACTCATATCTATTTAAGGGTTAATATTGCCGTCTTTGTATCCGCTTTTTTAATTACTACTGATAAAGTTTTAATTACAAGTATTAAGAGATCAATTTTAATTTGTTAATTATATTTGATTAAAAAATTATATAATGTTATCATAATTAATAGGTGAAAGAAATAACATTAATGAGAGAGAATCAATTGATAAGTATCAATTACACCTTTCGGGAGAGTTTTTTAACTGATCTTCATCCCACTCCCACATACCCACGTTTCTGTTTCTCCCCACGGGCCTAACTATTTCTCTTTCAACCACTTCGTTGTTCTTCTTCTCTATTCAAATGAAAACCTCCACAAATCTTGTACACATTGTGAAGAATAAAAAAGATCAATTACAAACCATGCAGGAAAATAAAAAAAGTACACCATACACCTAGAAAGAGTCTGAGGACCCTCCGTGCTGATCTTGAGGCTCCTAAGCTAATTCTGAGCCCCCTTGTGAATTTTGGCTTAAATTGGAGTTTGGGTGTGAGATTCACTTTTTGTCAAGACAACATCGAATGGAAGTTTTGACTTCTCCCTTGAGTCTAGAAATGTCAAATATGATTAGGTGGCATATCTCTTTTGTGTGCATGGGGTTTTAAACAAAACTTAGCTGATTTTATTGGTACTTGATGTTGGTGCTTACTTTTTCGACCCTGCCTCGTTTAAGCGATTTTGCTTTAGTAGCCAAGGCTCCGCTTTAGCAAGCTAGGCCACTTAAATGGAAGTCGCTTTAGCATCTCTCTCATCGCTTAAACGAGCATCACTTTACGACTAGGGTATCACTTAAACGAGCTTAGCAGGCCAAACCATACCCTTTTTGTGACCCTAGTGTTGCTTAAGCAAGGCTCACTTTAGCGACCAGGGGCTTATGGAATAAACCGTCTCTTGCAGGCCAATCACTTAAGAGAGATAAGTGGTCACTTAAGTTTTAGCGATCCATCCCTCTTTAGAGATTTGATTGCAACAATTCAAAGTCTGGTGTCTTTTTGAGCTTGGGTCTATGCAGTGGTGTGATTGAAAGTGTGTGGCATCTCTCGTTTCAGGTAAATTCGTTCAATTGTAGGCTACCTTATCTTAGTTGTTATCTTTAATGGTGAAATTGTCGTATGTTGTTTGTTCTTGTTGTTTCGAGCCCCGAATTGTGTTCCATTTGGAACACAAGTTTGGGGGTACTATTTAAGACTTTTTAACTTAGTCGATCCCAGAAGTTTCGGCATTGGTGCCATGGTTCCTGTTTGATTTAAAAAGTGTTATGTCTCTATTTTATGTGGTTTAGTGTCTAAAGGAGTGTATTAACATTGTAATCCTATTTTCAATAGCGGGGCAACATTCTGAGGTTGTTCGTAAAGAAAAAACTCCAGATATGTGATTTGGAGCATATGCTGTCAGCCTTAAGGTAGGCTACAACTTTTTTTATCCTAGATTGAGGTTGAATGTGTGAACATATGTTGATTAGAGTCAAATGAGGGAGAGTACCTGGTTGGTTTTCTTTCATAAAAACCATGTTTTAGGCTTGATCGATATTATTTCAGGATTATAACTATACTAGCTAGTTGGGGGTTATGAGTCTATCCTTATCTTATGTTTTGACTTGTAAGTTGTTGTGATTGTATAATTGAGCTTCGACCTAGTATAGGCTTAGACTAGTTATTGCCATAGACTTCTTACATTTAAAACATTAGGCCTTGTTTCTCCTTCGACATTCACTACTAAAATACTGGGGGGAAAAAGAGACGGAAAAGCGACACAGTTAATCTCTTTGTTTCTTGGCTCGACGCTTTTTCAAAAGCGACGGACTGCGTCATATTTTATTTTTTTTAAATATTTTTTTGAAGAATGTGACGTCGTCTATCACTTATTTTATTTTTAAATTAAAAAGAGAGATGAAATCCGTCGATTTAAAATCTTGAAAAGCGACGGACAATGAGACACTATCCGTCGCTTTTTTGAAACTAAAAATGTGAAAACTTCAAAAAAGCGACGAACTAAAGGACCATGTACATCACTTTTTTGGGTTTTAAAAATAAATAAAATTAAAACAGCGACGGACTAAAGGAACTTGTTCGTTGCTTTTCTGAATTTTTTTTAAAATTAAAATCCAAAAAAAATGATGGACAAAATCATTTTGTTCGTTGCTTTTTTCTAATATTTGTTTGACACAGAAACTGCCAAATTCTGCTGCTCACCTGCAAAATCAATTCAATTTAATTGAAGTCAAGTCAACTCAATCCCAATCAAACACAAAACATTATAAAGAAGCTACACAAAATGTAAAACAACAAACATAAATTAATATCCAAACATATCTAAATCACAATTTAAAGACTTATAAAGTTTTTCAAAATTCGTTTCAAAATTACAAATAATTCATAAAGACTATATTTTATCAAGATTTTTAAAGTTCAACCTAATAATTAGTTCATAAATTCTATAAATCAAGATTTCTAAAGTTCACAACCTAAAATTTAATATCCTACAATAATTCAAGATTTCTAAAGGTCACAACTTAAAGTCTAAAATTCCAAAATAATTCAAGATTTCTAAAGTTCACAGCCTAAAGTTCGAAAATCCTAAAATAATTCAAGATTTCTAAAGTTCACAACTTAAAGTTTTAAAATCCTAAAAAAACAACTTTTCTAAAATTTATAACTTAAAGTTCTAAATTCATAACTTAAAGTTCTAAAATTCTACAGTAATTTAAGATTTCCAGCGTTTCACAACCTAAATCTCCAATTTTTCTAACTTCAACTTTCAAACGTACTAAAATTCAAGAACTTTTCTATGTAGAAAAATTCAATTAATCTCATTTTAACTTTCATATACAATTCAATGTGTTTCTAACTTCAACCGTCAAACATACTAAATTCAAGAATTTCAAAGTTGAAAAATGCAACTAATCTAACTTCTAACTTCTAACTATTTGTTTGTTCTATTTTCTAACACTCAATTCACTATCATATTTGAAAAACACTAAATTAGAAGAAAACCCTAAAATAAAAAATTCTCAATTCTCTATCTAACTAACAATAATCAAATATACAAATTAACAATTGAATAACACTATTCATCAAACTAAAATAATATACTAGTTTTTAACAGATCAAATATTACTAGAATTGAAAAAAAACTAAAATTAAACTCTAACCTTAACAAGTTAAGGAAAAGAGGCAGTGGGGACGACGGGTGGTGACGCCAACGGGGAAAGGGTACGATGGAACTAATGCTCAAGGAGAGAAGAGCGACGACGGCGTAGGGTGGGGCAGCGGCGGCACAACAATTTTGGTTTTAGAGAGAAGAGAGAGAAAGAGAGTTGGGAAAATGGGGAAAACCCCCTTTTGGTTCAACATAATTTTTAAAAAGCGACCGACATCATCTCTTTGTCCTTCGCTTTTTAAAAATATTTAATCAAAATTTTGACTAAAAAGCA
The DNA here is from genome assembly GCF_036512215.1 of Solanum lycopersicum. Taxonomy (NCBI): domain Eukaryota; kingdom Viridiplantae; phylum Streptophyta; class Magnoliopsida; order Solanales; family Solanaceae; genus Solanum; species Solanum lycopersicum. The sequence continues at coordinate 22,670,653 of NC_090804.1, read as the reverse complement.
ACGGACTAAGAGATGGTGTCCGTCGCTTTTTTTAAATGTTTGACTAAACATTTTGACCAAAAAGTGACGGACTAAGAGATGTCGTCCGTCGCTTTTTCAAAAACTAATTAATAAAATAAAATAAATTAAAACCGACGAACAACGTGGTTCTTATTTAATTTATAAATAATTATTTTTATTAAAAAGCGCCGAACGACGTCTCTCTCTATATTAAATTAATAATTTTATATATATATATATATATATATATATATATATATCACAAAAATCCGCGAAAAAGTGACGGAATAAGAGATGTTGTCTGTCGCTTTTTGTAAAATAATTTTAAAATTATTATTTTTATTAAAAAGCGACAGACATTGTGACAAATGACGTCGCTTGTAGGAGCGACATTATTCATCGTTTTTAGGCAGTTTTTTAGTGGTAATCGATTTGGACAACTTAGTTACTTGTACACTAGTGTAGTAAAATTAAATATGATAGAATGAACCTTATTTTAAATGGTGTTCCTGCTTTGGCGACCTTTTTCCTCCCTCTTCCTCTTTCTACAACCCTTTGAGGTTTTGCTCTTCACTAGGCAACTTGGGATTGGAGTTGGTTCAAGATTGAAGATATATTGTGGGTTGATTGCGACTGGATGTCGTTCCATGGTCACTACAAAAAAATAACATTTAGCGACTGACGAAATTTGTCGCTAATCTATGTTATTTTGTCACTAAACTGGATTAGCGACGGATTGTTGGTTTTTGCTATTTCTCTCATAGTAATCTCTTAGCGACGAAAATATGAGTTTCGTTGCAAATTTAGCGACGTAATAGAGACGAACGATTTCCGTCGCAACTTGTTAGTGACGGATTGGTCCGTCGTTATACTTTTATAGCTCGTCACTAATTTCATAATTAATTTCGTCAATTATAATAAATTCGCGATGAAATTTCTGTCACTAATTTGTCACAAAATATTCTGTTATTTGACCCATCGCAAAGTCCACTTAAATGTTTCATTGCTAATCCATTGCCAACATTTTTTTATAGTAATAACCAAATCGTCATTAAATTTGTTGTTAAAATTTTTCTTGTAAAATCATTTCATTTTTTTTAAACATACACTGCTAAAATAAATTAAATAACAATTACTGAATACCTCTACGATAACAAACATTTGTATAAAATAATATTATGTGTGTTCAAAATCTGTAGATAGAAAGTCAAAATCATATACTTCCGATGCAAAATATGAAAAGAAACATATCAATTATTCTTAAGAGGAACATTTGCTTCATGTAGTATGTTTTTGTTTCAGATCCGTATACTCTTCTCTTCTTTTATATCTCGGTAGCTTGATAGTATGCTTGATGAGAGCTCAGTAGTTTTCTCTCGTCCATAAAAGAGTGCAAACCTGTTATGCAATAGCCAATAGTCCAAAGATACTTGGTAATTGGGAACAAATGAGATACACTGGATTTATCCAATAACTTGCCTGATCAGCCAAAATACACAACTTCAAACTCCATGCAACTCAAAATTTCCTAAATAACAGGTCTACTTTTAGGAACATTAAGTTAAAATAAAAAAGGATATAACAGAACAAAACTACAACACTATCTAATCAATATATTCAAAACAATGGTGTCATTTTCTCATAATTCCCCCAACTTTTAATATATGAGTAATCTATATCGGGTGAAAAATATAACTATATCATTGATCAACTAAGCTTCAACTTCATATTAGATTGGACTGGTTTCATGAATCCTCCACATCTATTCTTCTTTAGTCAAGCCCAATTCACTGGAACAAGTCTTTTGATTGCAAATTACGAGCTCTAGAAAATTAAAGGTTCCTTGAATCTCTCACTTTTCCTTACACTGAGGTTCAAGTTACTTAACAGAAGAAAATCACTGATGATTTATAAGTCACACAAAGAATTAATTTTACTGGAATACCTAAAACCTTATCACTAATCGCAAAATTTGGAACTCTAGAACACTAGAGGTTCCCTTAGCCTCTCACTTTTCTTTACAGAACTACAACCCTCTCAAACAGAACAACAACACAAATGATTTACAATTTGCACCAAATGTAAACATTTACAGGGGCTTTCTGCTGAGTAACAACACAAACATAGTCCTTTACATGGACGTTAATAGATGTAATTCTAGCTGCCTACACAATCTTAAACACATCTATAATATATGATATGATATGCCATTTTGTGATAATGAGTGAGTGATACATTAATGCGAGGATGTAAAATGCTAGAAATAAATTAGAACAAATAAGATGATTGAAATCTAATGTCACAAATATTGATTACTTTGCTATTATATCTCGCAAAATGACAAGAGAGCTCATAGTCCTCAGTTATTCACGTGTAAATTCATTGCAACAAGTGTAAACTAAAAGCAAGTAAAAAATAATCTAATATAATATTCATTCGATTGTTCTGTTATGAGCTAATATCAATTCGCCTAATGCAGTTCCCCATAACAATTTCATAAATTGATATTTCTTAAAATGTTGGCAACCATGAGAATCAATTCTTAACCTATATGAAATTCATGTTTAGAAGAAGTCATCGAAAATAAGAATGCTATTGTCATACAACTCTATTTATGAGGCTATTATAAGGTAAAGATCAAAACATGAAGCCCCCATAATCATGGATTGAGCCAGTGAGATGGCCAGATGGAAGTATAAAAATAACAAACCTTTCAAGAGATCTCAAAATCTCATAATATAGGAGACAAATAAGCAATAGTTACTTCAGTAACATGTATCTAAACACATAAAAATTAAATTCATAGAGATGAAAAATATATTATACATTTCTAACATCAAAGGAAACACATCCATAGTAAAAATAATCAGGTCGGTAGCCGGCATGAGCAGCTGGAAAATGAACTTTTTTCAATAACCTTAAAACATCAAAAACATAAAAATCAATTTGTAAGATATCACTATAGTTGCAATATTAATAATTGAAAATGAGAAAATAACAAAGACAGTAGCAAGCTAAAATTTGAATTGAAAACATTCACACAATATAAGCAAACAACAATCACACTTCAAATCTAAAAGTTTGCTCTAAATAAATCAAAGTATTTAATAGATAGCAAATAGGTAATAGGAGGACATACTGGTCGGAGCAGCCTTTTGTGTCGCTATTATTTTTTTTTCTATCGAGCAAATGTTGGTGGTTCATCGCCTGTTGCTGTCACGGCTGCTGCTGGTTGCTGTCACCGACTGCTGCTGTTTGGAGTCGTTGGTTCTTGGTGGCTTGCCAAGCGGATCTGTTGTCCACTGGAGCGGCAGCGCTGCAGAAGAGAGGAAGAGCAGCTGCTAGTGCTGGCGGAGAGGGAATGGAGTAGGGCGACTATTGAGACGCGGAAGAGGGGCGGAGAGGAGAGGAGAATGACATCTCCTCTTATTCTCACAGAAAATGGCGGATAAAGAAGAGAAGAAGAGGAAGAGAAGATAGTGGCATGCGGTGGATCTAAAAAGAAGAAGAATGAGAAATTAGGTTTGGGTCTTTTGGCAAATTATAATAGAAAAAACTAGGGTATTATATCTTGACCGTAGAATTATTTTGAAATGAGAGTCTAAGATTGAAAGATGAGATCAACGGTCAGGATTAAAAGATAGTGATTGTGTTGAAATCTTAAATTGGAGTGAACTGCAATGGAATTAGTGACATATTCCAACATGCGTCACTTTTAAATAAATATATATATTTTGAAAAAATTATATTGACGGATATTTTCGTCACTATATAATACAATTTTTATAAAAATCCATTTAATAGTTTAGCAACTTTTTTTCCGCCACTAATTCGCCGCCCAATATTAATTAAATTTGTCACTACTATTTTGTTACTACATCTGTAGCGAAAATTATGCGCCATTTTTTCATGCTAATATTTAGCGACGGATTAAATATTTTGTTGTAAATCCGTTGCCATATTATAGACAATTTGTTTTTGTTAATTTTGCAACAAAATGATTATTCCATCGCAAATTTGTCATTATATAGTGACGGAATATTTTTCGTCGCTAATATCCGTCGCTAAACACTATTTTTTTTTGTAGTGAGTGTTATTGAATGTTTGTTTTTATGAGATCCTCATTGGAGTCTACAGGCCCCAAGGTTTACTCTTGCTAGCTAGACGGCTGACGTCCCTAGGAGTTTATTGATTGGTTGGGTGGCCTTGAATGGTTACTCAGGGTAAAAGGTATGGTATTATTGACGCCCCTGAGTTTGCTCTTGCTAGCTGGTTAGCTGAAGATCATAGGAGTTTACGAGATAAATGGCCCCTTTCTAGCTGGGAAGTGTTAGTAGCTAAGTATTCTGTGTACATGTTTGTCTTATGAAGGTCCGTTCAGATTTTGCTTAAACTTACGCATGAGTGTACCTTTTGGACTTATGGAGGTCCAGTTAAGTTTAGCTTAGTTGTACTTAGTTTTTATTTCTTGTACGCTCGTGCACTTTTTTTTTAATTAATTTTGCTTTGACCTGTGTTTGTGTTTAGATTCTATAGTATATTCATACCATAATATCTGAACAGTAAGAACTCAACCCTTCTTCGCAAGGTCTTTAAGTTGTAGGATGCGCAAAACATATTTTCGTATCGTCTTTATCTTTCGTTCTTAGTCAACTTATGATGCCTACTAAGTATCTTTGTTCACGGTACTCATGCTACGTTGTGCATCTATTTTATGATGTTGGTCCTAGTACCAGTTACCATCTATGGTTGTTCGCACATGCAACAACTTTTGTGGATCGAAGGAGAGGTGAAGACTCGACGTTCTGAACTTGCATGTCTCCTTCTATATATTGTATATCTAGTCTTTTGTATTTTGAGACAAGCTTGTTATGGTCCACTTTTGGGACTTGCATTCTTTTGTTAGATCAACTCTGTACTTGTTACCTTAAGATTTTTGGAGGGATCTTTTATGTATATTGTTTGTGTTTGCGTTAGCTTTTACCTTGCTCTGTTGTTTAAATTTTGGTTCTGCAAGTATTCTAACCTTAGACCATCTCCAATCCAACACCAAATTTTACAGCAAATAGTTTTGGAGCTCCAACCCAACACCAAATTTTACACCATTTTGATGTGTGAATAGTGTTACACCAAATTTGGTATAACACTAGTCATCACTCCAATTCACTTTATTGAATATTTTGATATTATTTTATTATATATAAATTGTATGTTTTAATTAAATTTCTTGTATATATAATTATTTTTATGTAATATTTTTGTAATATTAATTTTAGATATAAAAGTTCGTTTTTTTATAAGTTAATTTTCTATATATGACCTTTTCAAAAATATGAATTTATGTTAATTCTATTGTAAATTATAGGTATAATGCACAAGTACCCCCTCAACCTATGCCCGAAATCTCAGAGACATACTTATACTATACTAAATTCATATTACCCCCTGAACTTACTTTATTAATAATTTTCCATCCCTTTTGGGCCTACATGACACTATCTTGTAGGCCCAACGCTGATTGACTTTTTTTTCAAGCTAGTGCCACATAGGCCGAAAAGGGGTAGAAAATTACACATAAAATATGTTCGGGGGGGGGGGGGGGTAATAGGACCTTAGTATAATATGAGTGTTTCTCTGGAATTTCGGGCATAGGTTGAGGGGTACTTGTGCATTTTCTCTAAATTATAATTGGATATAACTACAATTAATCTGCACAAAAATTTAAAATGCAAACATATTATTAAACAAATAGTACAATGTACTTAAAAATAATAAACAATAATAAATATTCAACAAAGTTGTAATTTACATACATCAAAATTGAAGTATAAAATACATACATAATATTTTTGTATTATCCATTAGGAAAAATGCACAAGTCCCTAGACTATGACCAAAATCCTAGAGACACACCTTAACTAAACTAAGGTCCTATTATCCCCCTGAACTTATTCATTTTGCAATTTTATATACCTTTTGTCTTATGTGACACACACCGTGACTCCATGCAATTAAAGCGTGGGGAGATATTTGAATGCCACATTAGCCAAAAAGGTGCACAAAATTACACAAAAAATAAGTTCAAGGGGGTAATAGGACATTACAATAGTTAAGGTGTGTCTCTGGGATTCATAATCTAGGGGGGTACTTGTGCATTTTCCCTATCCATTATTATGTATAACCAGGTAAATTGTCCGCGCTTTGAGCGGGTATAATCTACCTCAATTAGGTTCTTATTGATTTTGTATTATAGTTGTTAATCGATATGGTTTAAGGCTTGCTCCCTCTTTCCCCCCATTATGAATATCTTTGATTTGATTGTTCTGAATAATACATCGAATAATTTATCCTTCACTTTAACTTGTCATATTAACAGTTTAAACAACAAACTGACCAAGCATGGTTCGAGACATCTAATATTTACAAAAAAGCTGTCAAAACTGTGTACATGTATTCCCTCTTGAATGACAAATGAACAATTTTATATTATATTCAACCTATATTCTAATAACATGGATAATAAACCATTGTTGTCGTTTTACATAGATTCTATAGTAAGTTCACCCATTTTCGCAAGAATGAGAAACCACATATTTTTCACACAGTATTATAGCAATTTTAATTTATACGACACCTTAAAGGGTAATCTGTTTGCTTTGAAATAGAGAATTTCCTATTTGGGTTGAGTGGTGTCAGTGAGGGTTCCAACTTTTCTTCTCTCTATTTTCTCCAAGTTCTATCTTAGATTTGAGACACATGTCATAGTTTACAATTAATGAATGCGATCTAATTGATTAAAGTAAAGTTCTAACCATGATTATTTACTTCCATATATTTACTTCTTAAATATTTTTTCGATCCAACAATTCAAGATTTACATTATATTTTTCCTGAATATATTTAAAAGAATTTCTTTTTCTAATTGTTGAGTTATTCTTTTTTGCCTAACGTTTTCCATTTCTCCAACAATATTTGCCAAATAAAAATTAAAAATTGTAGTGACACTTTTTTTTTTTTTTTTATAATTTTAGGAATTTTTTTTGTACAGTCACTTAACTTTAAATTCTTACTCTCTGAATGGAGTTCATATTACTCTATAGACATTATAGCTCTTAATACTCTATAAGAATAATAAAAACATTTAACCTTATTATAATTTTTTTCCAAAGAAGTTAAAATATTTAGTAAAACTTTTATATATGTATGCTGGGCAGTAAAGAATTCTTTTTAATATATTTAGGGAAAATATAATGGATTCCAAAAATATTTAAAAAGTAAATATATGGAAGTAAATAACTATTGTTAGGACTTTACTTTAATCAATTAGATCTCAACCAATAATTCTAAATTATAACACGTGTCTCTAATCCAAGCTAAAATTTTTTGAAAATGGAGAGGAGGCGAATCCGTCAGTGTGCCACGCAACAGGAGAAAAATATACAAATATTTAATTGTAATTTTTGTTGTTTTAAAATGAGAGAAAATCCCTCTATTTGTAGACAACAAAAGGTAGTGTGTACAAATGTTTATTGAGCCTTATCAGAAAGATTACAACTATTTGGAAAAGTTACAAACCTTCAGTAAGGCCACAACATTTCATAAAAGTAAAAGTCACAACTTTTATATTTTACAACTTTTCATGAAAAAGAAAGCGTAGTTTTGTACATAAATAAATTAAAAGGGAATTCTGATTTGTGGTGGTGCTACATAGGCGGGCCTAAAGTTCTCTTTTTATATATTTTCATATAAAAGAAAATGATATGAAAGGTATACAAATATAAATATCTTTTATTTTTAGCTTTAGACTAGAAAATACTCTTTAGGAAAATGATTTCTGATTTGAAGAAGAGGAGTTAGAATACATGAAAGGTTGGGTAAGAGAATGTGAAATATGGAGAAAGATGGTTAATGGGTAGTTGTTTAATTATTTTTTTCTTTTTAAAAAAGTTTATTGTTTTTAGAATTTGATCTAATGTAGGAGTGTTTTGATAAATAAAAGAAAATTTAAACAATAAAGTCTGAATAAAAAATATTTTTTAAAATATTGCTGACATTTTAGATAAATATTTTAAAGTGTTATTGTTTTTAACTAATTATGTTATATATTATGACTTGATTGCTATTCCCATAAAAATATAAATATCTTTTATTTTTGTCTTCAGACTAGAAAATACTCTTTAGAAAAATGATTTCTAATTTGAAAATCAACCCGATAATTGAGTACCCTGATGCCTAAGCTAGGACAAGACCCCGAAGACTATTCCAAAATTTGACCCTGAGATCTTACCCACCATTTTGCCTCGTATATATTTTTTAAAAAATATTTGACGGGGGTGGCCTAGGTGGGGGTTGGCGGTGGGGATGGCGTAAAAAATGATTATTTTTTTAAAAAAATTGAAATATTTTCCAAAGAGATTTTCTTTAAAATATAAAAATTGATGGGGTGGACTAGGCGGGGCAGCGGCGGCAGCAAGTGGCGTATAACTGATTTTTTTAAAATAAAATTGAAATATTCTTTCAGATACACTTTTTGTAAGAAAAAAGTTGACGGTGGTACTAAAATTGCCACGTTAAATACTTTTGTTTGATTTAAACAACTACTAAAATTCCCACGTTAAATACTTCTTTTCGAATTAGGCAGCTACTAAAATTCTTAGGTTAAATATTTTTGTTCAACTTTGATAGCTACTAAATTTTCACGGCAAATACTTTTGTTTGATTTTAACAGCTAATAAAATTCCCACGTTAAATACTTTTTTTCAAATTAGGCAGCTACTTACATTCGTTGGTTAAATATTTTTGTTCAAGTTTGATAGCTACTAAAAATCCCAGGCTGAACAATTTTGTTCGATTTTGGTAACAATTTTTAATTTATATATATACACGTTTAAGTTAGGCCGGAATTGAATGAAAAAGAGAGGACAATTTTTTGTTTGAAAGAAAACCCTAGGATCTTCTTGTTATTGTTATAATTCAATAGAAAATTTTGTTTGTTTTGAGAAAAGTAATATGGTTTAGGATATGATGAAGAATTTGGTGAAGTATGTAGTAGGGAAGCCTTTTCCTCGTAAGCATACTATTATGGATGTCGATGATGTTTCAGCCCATCAGAAATCCTTGAATGCACCAAGAACAACAGACGATTGTTAATGAAGAATCTTGTGGAGATTTATTCATGGTATAATTATGGATACATTGTGGACTCAGTGATGGTGAGTTTGTCTTCTACAGCAGTTTGCTGGGTCTTTAAATTACATGCTGCATCTCTTCCTAAAAAAGCAAGTCAACTGAACCAAATAAAGCAACACACACTTGGCTAGCAATACAAAAGGGGTTCTTTATTGTAGTTTGCGATTCATTTAACTATAAGCTTTCAACGAGTAATTTGTATGTATATTAATCATAAATTCAAAAGAAAATACTAATGGGGTTTGATTAATAATTTTTTTGTTTTAAGAAAAACTGTGATACCTATAAGACAATATATCTATCTGCACAGAAGTAGAAAAAGTCGTTGATTGAATTTCTCAAGGCTGAGAAATGAGAGATCAATTGTTTCCTACAAATGTGAATTTCCTTCAATCTAAGTCAACAACTGCCTACATGAATAACAACCCAAATCTTGTAGCTGGACGGGCTTGTCCACGAATGAATCATTGACTACAGATTATGGAGAAAAAAAATTGAGTGTAAAGACAGCGAGTAAAATGGTCTGCAAGACTACCTGTCATCTGGGTAGAAATTTTTTTTGACCCTTGATAAGTTAATGCCAAAGCTTGCAACAAAAACCATTCCGTGGCCTCTTGCTGGATACTATTTCTGAAAACGTATCAACCAATTGACCTGCCAAGCTACTTGGATCATCAATTAGCGTTTGAATAAAGGTATTTACCACCCTACGTTCTTGCTCTGTTGATCGCAAGCTAAACCAAGTAAGCAACTTTAACCTGAATTCCTTCTCAATCAGACCCTGACATTCCAGCCAGCGGATGATCTTCACACAATATTCAAAGTTCTCATCCAACCCTCCTGTACGAATTCGGATAGGTGAACCATTGATTAGGGTGCTGTCAGAGTCGTGTGTCTCACCATTATTGCTAGCTCCTCTCTTCCGACAACCTTCCATCTGAGAATCACCAGCTGACACATCTCCATTCTTCCCCTGGTTCCAGTTTTGGGAATCTCCACTACCATGTGATCTGGCAAGACCGTTCCTCTCATTGTCATGAGAGGTGGCATCATCATCTGCTTCAACTGTCAGCTCTAAAGTGCAGCAGTTATCTTCATCTCTGGACGAAGGGGTTAACTCTTCATTTAAATCCGGTACTGAAGCAACATTTAAGTCAAGCTGGCGAGAAGTAGATGGCTTCCTCTCTTCCTGAACAGGTTCAGGCTTAACTGTACAAGACTCGCAGCATTTTGTAGATGCAGGTCCAGTAAATCCCTCTAAACAGCCTTGCTGTTGAGCCCATGCAAGTCTTAGAATTTTGCCAAGGTCCCGGACCTTGAAGCCAGAATCGAATTCAATGTCTTTTCCAGTGTAGAAGCCTTCCTTGGAGCCAGAGCTTCCTCCAGTATCCTGATTGACCTGAATTTTGAGTCCTGCTACTAAATTAGGCTTCCTATGAATTATCTCAACACTCTTTGTGAAACACTTTGCCTCAGAGTGTCCCACATCACTGGCCTCTGTATAAGAAACTATCCGAAAAGAATACTCTGTGCAAGGCTGCAAATTCGAAATCAAAATCCTTCTCTGAGTTCTTGGGAAGACACAGACAGGTTCTTTGGTATAAGTGTCTTCTCTGGCCGTGCAGTACCAGAGCTTGTAGCCCTTGACATCTTCAGAGGATGCAGCAGATACTTCTATCAATACAATCACAACAGAAGATGGTGTCACCTCCTCGAAGAGGAATTTGCAAGCTGCAGGAAGTGAACCCTCTGGCAAGAAGTGGCACCAGGAAAGTAATACAAATAAATTACTCTAGCTTCAATTTGCCGCAAGATAACATCACCTAGAAGAGTTTATAAGAAATGGTACCTGAGGAATTAGGAAGTTTGCTAGTCTTTGTTGCCAGCCATTCATCACCCTTCTCAATGGCAATCGAGCACAATGACTGAACATCGCTGGCAATAGAAAGTCTGCTAACAATTCCTCGAGCCATCTTGGATGATACTCCATTCACTGGGCCAACTTCCATCTCCAATTTTGCCTTGGCTTCTTTAATAATTTCATGAAGTTCTTTAAATCTGGATGTCCCATCCAGGAGCCTGAAACTCAGGTATATTCTGTAGCAGAGGACATCAACACGGCGAGCATCCTTAGCTACACAAAGCTGTTTCTTCCAAAACCTATCAAGATCAACAGGTGAAAAGAAAAAACATTCAACTTGCAACAAGTCTACTAGTGGATTACAAAAAAAAAAAAAAAAAAAAAAAACAATTTATGCAATTCTTGAAGTTGGGACCATTACTGATACAATAATGGAGCAATATTTATCAAAATGAAAACAACAAGATGAACAAGCATTACTCACAAGAAGATAACTAATGCTTCCCTTCATGCAGGAGGGGCTAAAATGGATGGGTAAAGTTGCAGAATCATTACAATGAAAAGGATTTATAATGTCTAGCATTTTTTAAAGGACAGCTTACAGCCTAAAATTCACTCACAATGTCTTAAGAGTTACATGTTGATACTTAAGAAGAAAATGGCCAAAAATGCCCCTGGACTATAGGAAAAGGTCTAAAAAACCTTTCATCCATCTTTTGGTGTAAAAATATCTTCTACTCATATTTTTGGTCTAGAAATACCCTTGTATTCACTTTTTTGGCTCACTCATACCCTTGAAACTAACAACACTCTCTTTATTTAATTATATTTAAAAAATATTTATTATGTGTCATTTCTCTTATAGAATGAAATAAGAACTCCATCTCAACGATATGTTCCCCATAATTTATCCAAGTCAAAACAATACTCCCTCCGTTTCAAAAAGGTTGATCTAGTTTGACTTGGAACGTAGTTTAAGAAAAGAAAGAACACTTTTTATTTAATCTTGTGGTTCTAAATTAAAGTTATGTCAAATGAACCAAAGTGTCCTTTAATCCTGTGGTCGTAAACAAATCACGTGGAAAGTTAAAGTTAAAGTGTTGCAAAAAAAGGAAAAGGGTCGTTCTTTTTGAAACAACCTGAAAAGGAAATAGGGTCATTCTTTTTGAAATGGAGGGAGTATAAGTCTTCAAGACCCTAATTTATTTTCATTTTTTTAAACTCAAGTAGTTTATTGTATTTGTGGTAGCTTTTTATTTTTTTAATTTTTTTTTAATCCAGCTACTCTCCATTTTTTTCTCTATTTTCCTCAAGCTCTTACTTGGATTGAAGACACACAACATAGAGAAAAATAAATGGCTAAGATTTAAATAATTAAATCAAGACTCTTAACATGATAAATAATTAATATTTCATAAACAAATTAATAATGTCATTATCATACTAATATTATCTTATCCATAACATATTACTACCTCCGTTTCAAAAAGAGTGATTTAGTTTGACTTGACACGAAGTTTAAGTAAATAAAGACGACTTTTGAATCCTGTGGTTCTAAATTAAAGTTATGTCAAATGTACAAATTTGCTCTTTAATCTTGTAGCCTTAAACATGCCACGCGGAAAGCTGAAACTAAAATGTTACCAAAAAAAAAAAAGAAGTCATTCTTTTTTAAACAGACTGAAAAGGAAAGAAGAGAATGTCATTCTTTTTTAAATGGAGATGGTATAAAATTCTCTTCTTTTCTACTTTTCTTATCCCTATAGGCTACGAGCATGTATCTTCTTTTTTGTTCTGAATTGAGTTAATCTTTAGTTATAGTCTTTTATGGAACTTTCTCTTCGAAATTAGTTATCACAAAGATCATTAGTAAAAAAAATTAAGTTATCATTTATTTTTATTTTTTAAATTTAACGGAGGATAAACAAGCTTAAGATTTATGAATAATATTAAAAAAAAAAAGGAAAAAGAAAAAGATTTATGAATAATATAACATCTCTATAATTGTGAAATTATTAATATTTTTATAATATGTTAATTGTCTAAAACAAACTTTTAAAAAAATAAGTTACCGCAAATACAAATATTAAGTTTTTCTTTAAAATATTTTTGGGGTGTGGAAGAGGTAATTTTTTTAAGGCGGGTTTTTATTTCATCCAATAAAAAATGAATCATAATTAATATTTTAAAAAAATAAAAATAAAAAAAGGATTGTTAGTTGCAAGGGTTAAGTGATCCAGAAAGGTGAATGGAAGGGTATTTTTTAGACCAAAAGATGGATGGAAGGTATTTTTAGACCTTTTCCTATATTTCAGGTGTATTTTTGGCCCTTTTCCACTTATGAAATAGCTATCGACTAATCTGATCAACCAGAAAATCAGTAACAGAACTTAAAAAAACTAATCAAGATTGAACAAAGAATAAACAATCAACATCTTTGAGAATTTAAACAATTAACATCTTCACTACTGCAAAGTGACAATAAAATAATTTTAGAGGAAGATGGCTTCAAGACTTCTCCCTCTGCACAGACTTGTGCCAAGGGAATAAGTCCTCTTTCAACCTTCCAAATGTAGGTTCACAGCATGCAGAGTAGATTCCTGAGTCACACATTTTTACCCTCAACACACACACACATAAATTTCCAGTGAAAATACAACTGCTGGAAGCTCCAAATCATTCGTAAGGTAGTTCTTTTCATGGTTCTTAAGTGTGCATCAGAAGAGGTTGGAAAGGACTTGGTGAGGCAAGTCAAAGACAGAATAGGTCAAGGGATTTCAGACAGAAGTCCAATCCAAAGAAGGATGTTACAGGAAAGAAGGAAACAAGGATATACTCACCCTACCACCTTGGTATAGTTTTAGTTTGGCTTAATACTGAACGAACATATCAGCATTGGAAAGGGAGAACTGTTATACTTATCTAAAAGAAACTTACCCAAGAATTCCAGAAACTTTACCACAAGAAGCACAACAATAGCTCCCATCTAGCTGCATCAGTTGTCCTAGATCAACAACTCCCACCTTCCCACGTTGGAGTGCACACTCAACGTGACAAGTCAGGCCACAGGAGTCCCCCTGACCAGATTCAGATGTGCACTCCAACCAAAGACTAGGATCCTTGTTGTCATCAAATAAGTGACAAATGCAACAAGAGCACCTCTTGCAAAAAGTGTCATCTATAGAAATAGTTGCCCTGCATGCAGAATTTTTACAAATCCATGAATTTGAACATTTCACATCAGCATACTGCTCCGCAGCTGATAGAATTCGGAGAGGGTTTTCCCCTTTTCTGAGCTGCTTTCTAGAAGAATGATCCTTGGGACTTGAAGATACTCTTTTTTGTTCTTGAGTCTTTAATTGCTTTTTACTCAACTTTGGGAATTGCTCAGACATTTTGCACTAGGATAAAATCAATAGCTTCTTTTCCTTGACCTGGTAAAACTCCAAGATATCTTTCCTTTGGACCAGATTTCAAGAATTTCTGGAGTGCCTTTGAACTTCTTGAATTTTCTCTGTAATGCTTTTCAAACTGGACGAAACACTAAGAACACCAAAAACTGGATATAAAGAACACATGAGTTAGCATACAAAGAATCAACAGTTGTGGCAAAATGAAAAAACTGAGTGGATCTCATCAAAAGAAATGTAACAAGGATTTGTATCCACTAACAGAAGTATGATTTGACCTGTCTTTTGAGCAAGAAAGTTCGTATATAATTGCTTGCAGACTGTCAAATACTCGATACAGAAAAAGGAGAGGTACAGGACGATTTTCCATTGCATTTAAAGATCTCAGAAACTTAAGTCCATTCCTGCCCATGGAAACACACACACACACACACACATATATATGTCGACAAAATGAAATTTCAGTGGCTTTTGAGTGTCAATAACTGACATTTCATCCCTTTTTCAAGGTGAAGTCAGAACTTATGACATATGAAATAGGCAAACTTAAAAGGGAGTTGAAGTTTATTACATCATTTATTTAATGCTACCGAAAATGATAATCCTGCATAAAATTTTCAGAAGGAACTTCAAGAAATATGAAGAGTTGAAAGCAGAATCCATTTAAAGATGAAGAAGTTAATATAAATGTCACAAGAAAAGAGTACAACCGAGAAGATTTATAGAAAGGTCTAAAATACTATTATTACTCGATATGACTGAAAGGCATTATCGTTTTTTATCAAATGGAAATCTATGAACTTCAGTGAATAACAATTTCTATCATCAAACTGTAAAGTCTATAGAATCATTATATTAAGGTACAAGAAATGGACATTGGAGAATAATCCTATAGCACTTGGGGGTCGTTTGGTAGTTGGATCGAGTTATAACAGGTATTAGTAATGCTAGTTATGAGGGAATCTATGTATTTTTCTATATACACCTTATGCAGGGTTTAGTTATTCAATTATTATTATTCCACCTTCTATCCTGCATATAATAATAATAGATTCCCTGGTAATAGTTATGCAAATTTCTAATTGCAAACCAAATAGCCTATTATTTTTATACATGAATAATTTACCTCTAAGCAACAAGACAAACATGGTATTACTTATGCACGATTTAATACTTGATTAGCCCACCTTCAAACCAGCTACCAAATGACCCCTCACATCTTTGGTCATATAACTTTATAACCACTTCCCCATTGTGAACACCCACACCCCCCAAAAAAAGTAATGAAGTGAAATAATAAATCTAACATGTAGGTTATCGTTCACAATGTGATGGCCTTCATTAAGCATTAGCATTTCAATGTTCATTTTATTCTTAAATAGAGACACATAAACCATCTTCCTCTTGAAGTAACCAAAAGCCACAGGGTTAGCATCAGAAAACAAGAAGAATGCGCTAATTTTAAAAACGGGTAATTTTGGATTCCTCAACATTAAGGGTTTGTTTAATTAAATTTGGTGTAATTGGTGCAATTACACTGTCTTGTCCTGTTTGGAAGGACAGGTAATTGCTTTGTCAGCAGGTAATTGTGTATGGCAGGGGGTAATTACACTCTACAATTTGCCGGTAGAGGCTGTGAATTGCTGGTAATTACATTACTTTTTAATTTCTTTTTTTATTTCTATTTTAATTTTTTTGTTTAAATTTTTTTACTTCTATTATTTTAAGTTTTTTTTAAGTTATTATCCTAAAAATTTGTAAAAGTTTATATTTTATTTTATATAATTATATTTCATTCTCTTCTTGTTCTTAACCTTACTTTACGTGATTCTTTCTCATTAGCATAATTTTATTAGTATTCCAATTTTTGAATTAAAATTTATTGTTAAGTATGATTATAGAAATATGTTTTTTTATTAAGAAAAAATAAAAATAAATCATATTTATTGCTGTGCTGAAATTTGTTGTAAGAGTATTATGTTAAATTTTTTGTTTTGAATTTATAACTTATGTTATATTTTCAGTTTCATTTGTTTTAGTAATATTGAATTTTACATTGCACGTCATGTTTTGATTAGACTTGATAGATTATATTTTTGTCAAACATTTAATAATTTATGACATTTTATTTATATATTATTCTTTTTATCGAACATGCATTTCACCATGTTCGTAGAAATTTCATACTTTTAGTTGTTACGATCAATTCAATTGAAATATATTAATTTGAAAAAATATAAATCAATTATTTTTTCATAATATTAGTTACAGAAAATATGTTTATTAATTAATATATTTTCAACAAAGAATATATATCGTAAATATTTTATTTAATGTCATTTATAAAGTTTCTTATTTGACTAGTATAAAATTTAAATAATTAATTTTTATTCTTAAAATTTGTTATAATTTTATGATTGCTCTTGTGCATCCAAAGAGAACATGTGTAATTACATGGTGGCATCCAAACAGAACATGAGTAATTATAGTGTAATTACACCGTGACAACCAAACAGGTCAGTGTAATTACTAGACAATGTAATTACTACCCTAGTAATTACATCAATTCCAATTACCAAGTGGCTCTCCAAACAGACCCTAAGAGATATGTTGGCAGCCAAACAGGACATGTGTAATTATAGTGTAATTACACAGTGACAACCAAACAAGTCAGTGTAATTACTATACAATGTAATTACTACCCTAGTAATTACATCAATTTCAATTACCAAGTGGCTCTCCAAACAGACCCTAAGAGATATGTCGACAGCAACCTCCAAAAAGTGAGCTACAGAGTGGTATTAATTACAAAACTCCTATGAAAGTACTATCTATATTTCATCATCTGTACTCCTTCCTGTTCCAATTTATATTACTAACTTCATATTTTAGTCCGTCTCAAAAAGAATCAAACATTTCTTTATTTGGCAAGTATTTAATAACACCATCAACATTTTCCCATATTGGGTCCCACTTATTTGGCAAGAAGTCTACAAAGGTGTACTCTTTTAGGTAATTTAGGAACATCGCAAAGTCTTTCCATATTTCTTTAACTCAGTGTCAAGTCAAACTACATCACATAAATTGGGATGGAGAAGTAAGTTTTTTACCCTAGAAACATGAACTAATACAATTCCATTTGATCTTCTGAATGGAACTGGATCTGCCTTCAGAAAATTTACCATTCTCTCATTCCATATTCCACATATACAACTTGGGACTGTTCACCATATCTTCTGTCTTTTAGTACCTCCAACCCCTCTATCCAGCAGCTTAATAAATTTGTTGGGTGTTCTGGCATAGTCCAACTTTCCTTAGCGAAACTAATAGTTGTAACTTTACATAGAAGAAACAAATGGTTATTCTTTTATGCTGCCTCTTGATGTAAACAACATATAGATGCTACTTCTATTCTTCTTTCCCGTAGAATGTGTAAGACAAGCTCTCCTCACAACCAGCCAAGCAAAACATTTCATCTTAATTGGTTCCATGTTCTTCTACACAAACTTCGCCAGTTGAAACTCCTGCCAATTCATATATTCCCCTTGAATACGCCTGCTCAATGTAAATACTCCATCACTTTGATGGTTCCATCTGACTGTATCATCTTCAATTTTTGTGCCCAACTTCCCACTAACTCGGTAGTTTAGCCACACAATCACTTCCCATTCACATAGCAACCTTCTCAATGTTTGGTCCCAACCTTGAGGTGCAAGATTCTTCAACTTTGCAGTCAGGTTTGCCACTAATAGAGAACAACATAGGAAAAAGTTCTTGTGGCATTCCATTTCTAGTCCAATTGCCTTTCCAAAAAAAATCCTATTGTCATTTCCTATCATGTTACAGACACTTCTCTTGAAATCAGGCCACAGATATCTAATAGATCTCCATAGCCCTACACCATATGTTTGTAACCTACTTTATACACCAGTGTCCTTCTTGGCAAAATTTTTGCTGGACTACTTCCTTCTAGAGAGCTTGATGCTCCACATTGTATCTCCATAACAATATCATAAATAGGCTATTATTTTGCAGCTTCTAATTCTTAACCCCCATACCTCCTTGAGCTCTGTTATGCTGCCACCAGTGTTGTGGACGGCGAGAGGCGACAAAAGGCGACAAGGGCCTGCCTCGCCACGCGGCGAGGCGCTTGCCTTTTTGAATAAAGGCGCCAATTAATACCAAAAATTAAAAATATTTAATTGCATATTTTATCCAAAGTCTTAATAGCAATAACACATATTAACAAATATTCAATTCAAAAACCAATAGAATGTCTAAAACTTTAAAGACCAAACAATTCAAAATACAATAAACCAAAACTTTAAAAGTCTATTCTTCTTCAAAATTATCAAAAGAATTTTTTAAAAAAAATTAACACTTGTTACACTTACTGAGTCCTCACTGCTGCTTACGCAGCTTACCAAAATAAAAAAAAATGAAGAAGAAAGAACAGAAAAAATAAGAATAGAAGAAGCAGAAGAACAGAGACGCGACATTACCTGAAAACAGAGAGTCGCGAGGTCGCCGGCGAGGGAGAAGAGACGCGACAGCGAGGGAGAGCGAGGAAGCAGAGACGCGACAGCGAGGGAGCAGCGAGGGCCGGCGAGGGACAGCGAGGGAGCAGCGAGGGCCGGCGAGGGAGAAGAGAAGAGTCAATCGATCGATCGATCGATCGAGAGAGTCGCGAGTTTCAGAAATTTTCGAAAGTAAAAAAAAAACCCTAATTTTGACTAATATTATTAAGTCAAAAAATTTTTAATCAAAAAGGCGGCGCCTTTCTCTTGCCATTTCAGCGCCATTATCACCAGGGCCTCGCCTTTTTCTCCTCGCCTCGCCTCGCCAGAGAATGGCGAGCCACCCTCGCCTCGCCTCGCCTCTCGCCTTTGGCGACGAGGCGAGCGCCTTTCATAACACTGGCTGCCACTTTACCAAGTAAAAACTCTTGCCCTCCTTATTGCCATTCCATAAGCAATTTTCCTCAATTATCTTGAATGTCAATTCCCTTGCTTGGCATTGGAACTGGATATTACTAATATTGGTAGAGTTATCAAAATGAGTCTCCCTCCGAGAGAAAGATGCCGAGACATCCATAGAGATAATGTTTTCTTAAAAAATAGTAAAAGTGACTTCCACAGAGCTAACTTTTTTTTCCGACAAAAACTTCCACAAAGCTAACTTCCTCTCTGTTTTTTCAATGATCCCATCACATATCTCCAAAGCTTTGTGTTTTGACCCCAATGGCATACCAAGATAAATAGTAGGTACTTTCTCCAATCAACAACCCAAAATGTTTGCCAGAACCTATATGCAATACTAAAGATATTGTTTTAACCGATTTACCTTCAATCCTGTTGTGGCTTCAAAAATTTGCTAATATCATTCTAAGGTAGCTAATTTTTCTAGTGTAACATCACAGAAAATAATTGTGCCATCTACATATAAAAGATGACAAATCTCCAACATCTCACCTGTTGTATTTCCATACTCTGAATCCCTTCAGCCATCTGTTGTGATTAGCAATCCTCATCATGCTATTGAGACCTTCCATAACTATGGTAAAAAGGAGAGGGGGCATAGGATCACACTGTGTAAGTCCCCCTTCTGCTGGAAAAAAAGACTAACTGGCTCTCCTTTGACAAGTATAGAGAACCTAGTAAATGTTATACAAAATTTAATCCATTTCACCCATCTATTGCCAAAGGCCATCTGTCTAAGCACACTGATAAGGAAGTTCCAATTGAGAGTATCATAGGTTTCTTGATGCATACTTTGCATATGACCCCTAGATCTTCCCTTCTCATTCTATTATCAATACACTCACTGGTTATCAATGCAACATCCATAAATTGTCGCCCCTTAACGAATGCCATTTGATGTTTGTTAACCAAATTGTCCACCACCTTTTCTAGCCTTTCTGCCAACACTTTTGAGATGATCCTATACATATCAGCCTAATGGGTTTGAAGTCCCTAAGTTCAATATCTTCTACTTTCTAGAAATCAAAGCCATAAAAGTAGCATTGAAGCTTTTCTCAAAAAATTGTAGAGCCTGGAAATTTTATAGGACGAAAATGATGTCTTACTTAGGCATGTGAAACCTTGATAAAAAGCCATTTGTAAAACCGCCAGGGCTACGTTATCTATTGGCAGCACATAGCTTGATGCCTTCAAAAAAATTCTTCCTCCTCAAACTAGGAGAAGTCTACTCAAATCTCTCTGATGGAGATCTGGCCACATTAAAGTTTCAACAAAACATCCAAGGACCCTTAGATACCCCCAAAAGCTGCCAATTCCACCATAACTTCTTTCTCACCATTCTCTCACAATTAGCATATACAGTAGTGAAATGCTAGTATAAATCCTGATTGATCCCAAAGAATTTACAGGTAACTGTTTGAATTCCAACTATCCACATATTCCCCTTTTCGGGCTCTTTTATCCCACAACACAATAATCCCCCACTGTTTCCTATAGAATCCACTCAAAATTACATAAATATGCACCTCCCCACTAATGTACTAATGATCCTACTAGGTTCTTTTGGTCTCCCTGCTCAGCTCCCACATTCTAGGATAACATTTTTACTTTCATTATGTACCAACTTGTGTTTCTCTCCCTGTTTCTTCAATCTTTGTGTCTCTCCCTTCTAAATTTCAGGTCAAATTCCAGAATTTTGAACTTTTTTCAGAGCGATTGCTTTTTAATATGTGCGACTGCCACTAAAATTAACTACTTTTCCACCCCTTTGTTTGATCCACTTCATAAACAAGGCAAAAGCTTCTTTTCTCACCACTTTTGAACGCAACCCAAAACTCTCGGATCATCTTGATTATATTATTTTTGTTTTTAAATTAAACTCTTGCCTCATCTTGTTTATATTATTATGCACCAAAAGAGTTGCAGTGTCTTTAATTACTTGATCGCTTACTGGCATAGACTCTTCACATATCAACAAGACATATGTAGGGGAATTAGGTCATCATATACTGCCATTTGATCCTTTATTTGACCCTCAGTTTCTTTACTTCCTTTCTCCTCCATCAAAAGTTCATAAATTGATTCTTGTGTCTTTCTCATTATCTAAATTTTGATCAGGTCCTCCCAATTGTGCCTTGTTAACAGACTTTGTTGTTTTCACTTCTCCCTAACCTGACAATTTTCGACTTCTTGCGCTGAATAAACCATCATCGAGGGATTAAAAACCACGTTCGAGTTTATTTTAGTGACAAAGGGTTAAGCTATTACTGTTTTGATAGGCTTTTATTTGCTCCTTACATAAAAAGCCCACCTTCCATCCTTCTTAATGGCCTAAATTACTATTTCCATTTACTATAGAGGTCCATCATCTGCTAGGGACATCTCATTTGAAAAAGTACCCTCAATCACGTGTCTTCCATCTACACCCTTTGCACCAATACAGTTATTTTCGTCGACCTACAAATTTTTCATGCCATGTCCCTGTCCTCCCATTTTTGTAGGCGTTTAGACATAGCTCCTACACCTCAAAACACCACCATCTCTTTGAACCTGCTTCTCAACATCGCAAGCATGAATTGGACAATGCCAGAACATACATCAGATCTGTTGAGCTCCTAGATTAAGAAGGGAGACAGTAAGAGTTAAAAGAGATGGAGAGATGGTGGAAGCTAATACCATCACGTGAATGGTGGTCAGTCTAGAAAGAAACAGAGGAAATTTTGAAGACAGTTCCAATTCCATCAACAAGGTTAAAACGAATTGTATAGTATCTCTACTTTTTTGGAGTAAACAACTTTGTATAGATGATGTAGATCAAATCATAGATTTCTTAGATAATCTATAGTTATCTCTTTTCAGAGGTAACTATATACCCTTAATGCTGAAGAATTCAACCTTACCAGTTTTTTTTTAAAAAAAAACTCCACTACATTCTCTCTCCAATTGTATTACACTCACTATTTTCTGATACCTTGCTGGAGCTTCAAGGCATACTAGTAGCGAGAAGATGAGATTCTCATTGGCAAAGTCAACTGTAGTTGGATTTTTTTCAATGAGCCGTTAACTTGAACATGCATCTCAAATGGTTTTTCAACTTCACTATTTTCTGATACCTTGCTGGAGCTTCAAGCCATACTAGCAGCGAGAAGATGAGATTCTCATTGGCAATGTCAACTGTAGTTGGATTTTTTTCAATGGGCCTTTAACTTGAACATGCATCTCAAATGGTTTTTCAATTCAGTCTCTTCCTCCATTTCAAATCAGCCATTGCATCTTTCAGTGATCTTTTAACAGCATTTGACCAGAAATAAAGTGTAAGACCTATTATTTGAATCCAGAACCAGTCAAACATGGTACAATTTGAAAAGGTCTCTGTTGGTGTCCACCATTGCAGTTATAGTTGCCTTTCTTGCCTCCACCAATCTCCCATCACTACATGTTTTGCAGTAGCCTAGATTGAAATTCAAACAAAAATTGAAATCTATTCATATTATATACTAGTACCCCATCCCTGTGTGGCATTCCAAGATTGTTGAGCCCATCGTCTACATCATTTCCAGACGGAGTATCGTCCTAGCCTAAAATTTCCAACCAAACACCTGCCAAAGATATCCTTGTCATTGAAATGCGAAGGAATTTTCAGAGATACCCCCTCATACCCTATCATAGCTTCATGTATGTCCATTTGTTTTCATGTAATGCTTCTTCATTGCTCCCCCTTCCCTATGAGGTGATGTTTGTATTCCCTGAGTTTTAGTAGCTCTCTACGAGGTCACTATTAACGAAGCCTTCTATTTTTGTCACCAATTGTATCCATATCTCACTAAATGTATTTTCAGGTAGAATAATTACTAGTGTCTTGGCCCTTGATAGAAATAGTAGAGATAAATCTCCAATATTGATAAGATTTATGAGACAAAACAAGGCTTGTTGAGAAATCCCTATAACGCCACAACTTGAAAGTCTTTCCTTTGTTTTCAAAGACCTCCTAGAGCCTTTTGCAATCTATAGTAGCGCTTCTTTGCTTATAACAACCTTCTTATATGATGTGTTGCACATTCCATTTAATCATACCAACTCCCTACTTTAGATGTAGAAATAATAATATCATATGATATGCCCCCTAGAAGAAAGTGCATATTGTAATCTATGAAAGCAAAAGGGATATGGTCATTCCACAGCCAATGTGGGACAAATTAACACTTTGACCCCCTTGTCGCACCCCCAGACCTATCAACCGGAGAGTGGACAACATATTATGGGGGGCCAACATTAGGTAAACCAAGAATTGAGATGAGTCTAACTTTTGATACCAAGATAAGAAATGGATCTTAAATGCAACTCAAACCCAAAAGCTAGTTCACAAAGTGAAGATTACTTGAACTATATAAATAGGCTAATCTTAAATCTCACAACCAATGCGGGATAACTTTAACACACTTGATATAATTTTATCAATCTTCTAGTCCACGCAGGACCTAATTTCATATTCATGAACCAATAAGATCTATATATGTCCCCTATAACATTTTCTTAATATAGTTGTTAAAATTAATAAATAACAAGTTGATGGAAAATTGAAGGAATTTGACTTCTTGAAATTAAGCATTGGATTTATGATGGCATCACATCATATGTGTTGTGGACAAAACAAAAAAACAAATGCATACTTTCACATAAGTGGGATTACAATGTTCCATTAGGATATTGATGTGAACAGAAAAAAAATTAAATTATATCCCCTACATGTTTCTCATGACGGACACCTAGTTTTCGATTTGTTAGAGCATATAAAGATAAGTATACTTAATTGACAATGACTTCCCTACTTATGGTTTTTTTATGAAGTACATTTCATAGATGATATCATCAATATGCATAAATCACTTTTTGGGCTTTTCTTGTTCCCTAGTTCTGGTCTAATCTCTTTTATATTAAGCAGACTTTTCTTTGTTAACTCTTTTTGTATTTCTGCATATTCTTCATGCCATCTACAAAATGTACTTCATAAAAAAATAATAACATAAGTAGGAAAGTTAGTCTCAATTAACTATACTTATCTTTGTATGCTCTAATAAATCCCTTAATTTATTGAGCATCATTTCTTAATTTTATGCACCATGGTTCACTTTTTTTAAGGAGGGTAACCTCAAATATTATAGAAAACAACTACTATAACATACATGGATTTTACGAGCTTCATCCTCAATTTAGTCTTATAGAGATTTTTTTTTTTTACAAAAGTAACAAGTTTGTATATAATCATCCGCATTAAGGCTGGGATCCCAAAAATTTAGATCACAAAGCTACATACAACTAAGTAGGCTCAACAACCCAAAAAAAGAAACCTATCTCTAGGTCCTATATCATCTTACAAGGATTCTAAGATGTCTACAATTGCTACAGGATCATCTATATATTCCGAACTACACCAATACCAAAAATTTTAAACATATTGAAACCATAAGACTAAAACATTCACGTTGAAACCTATAAAGCTAACCACCATGAAATGTGTGAAAAAAAAAAGAAATCAGAATAGGAAGTTAAATTGGATGTAGGCCAGAAGACCTAGTTTCCCATCTTCCCATGGCTAAGATTGCGAGCCTAGGGCCAAGAAATGGTATATATACATATCCTGAAACAAAAAAAAGGGAACCAAGAATTGAAGAGTAAATACAAGAATCATTATGACTATTCTTTTATACTCAAAATACCATGGAGGTCTGGAAAGGATTTAAACAAGGAATCTACAGATACCAAAACAAAAATACAACTTTATCCTAATGCAGTTTCTCATGCTTAGGTGGTAGGTAGATAACTCCCAGGACATGAGATTAAGTGGACATTCTCACCTTTATAAATCCATCAATGATAGCCAAATAAGGATGTGGCAGCAACCCCTCCCTGTGACAATAAGATGTTAAGTTTCATAAGTGATACATCTCTGCAGTTTAGGTCTCTAAAATGAGAGACAAACATTTTCCTAAAATATTGATTACCCTTGTATCCAGCATCTTAGGAACAGGCAATTCAAATTCCACACTAAAAAATTTTAGAGAACATTTAAGTTACCAAAATTTCAACAGAAAGTCAGAAACACAAACACACGTGAAACTACATAGTCATTTACACACAACCACACCAAACACAAAACCTTACTCCCTCCATTTTTGCATTACTTTTCTTTTAAGTATCCTACTTAGTTTGTTTAAAAAAGAATGACACATCTCTATGTTAGTGAGCTTTTAATTTCAATATTCCTACTTCAACCTTAATGACACTCCCTTATGGAAATGACATGATATACTTATGATCACAAGATTCAGAGGATATTTTTAAAATGTTATATGCATCCTAGTTTAAAACCACAAAATTGACAAATTACATCATTAAACTCCGTGTCTACTCCTAGTCAAACTAAGACACAAACTAAAACAGAGGAAAGATTAGATCACATTAAAAAGAATTGTAAGATTCTCATAAATATGATAAAATATGATCTTGTAAATATAGTATAGCTTGATTTACTCCTGTAATTATGTATTTTGATTCTCTTTCCTTTCTTAGAGTATGTATACTTACCTATTTAAACCCCAATGTCCCAAACCACAAAGATTTCCCATGCTACCCTTTTGGATTCAAGATTGGTCCACCCTACCTATTTGTTACTCCACACTCTTCAAACTTTTGCATCTGTTACTTGATCCTTTATTATCTTTTAGAAAGCACAGTAGAAAAATCATCCTTTCAAAACCTCCCTTAATCACCATCCTTTTGTGAAGTTCTTTACCTCTCACATCTAATGATATTATTCTGGTCATGGTAAAACTAACTGCACTTTCTCTTACCTAACTAACTTTGCTCCCGCCTACCTCTTTTGTTAATAAAAAAGAAGAAATAAAAAAACTTAAGCTATTCTAACCCCCCAAAGAGACCTTTCTCTCAATAACAACAAAAATGTCTGAGACTTCTATAAATCAGCACATGCATCAGTGTTGAAACTAGAATCTGCAACACTAAAATGGTGCTAATGCTAAAATCAGCTATCCCAACAAGAAATACTAAAATCATTCACAGACGCAATGAGCATTTGGAAATTACTAGTGTCCTAGTTCTTCACATTGCCCATATTCAGCAAGGAAACAAACCAGAGATAACCAGCAACCAACTCGTAACAGTCAAAACACCTCATCACGAACAATACCCAAAATATATATACTACCCAGCAAAGAGAAACAAAATTTCACAAAAACAATCAACAATCACAAACTTGAGTAACAGATCTGGAACCAAACACATTCAGCAAACAACCAATAAGAAAACAAATATATTTAACAAAAACATGAGAAACTCTGAAGAAAGTACCTGATGTGATTAATAAAAAAAAAAGGAGAGAAAAATTTAGGGTTATCGAAGGAGAAAGAGAGAGAGGGGTTTGTTTGGAGAGTAATGAAAAATTCTCTCTCTGTGTTAAAGAAAAGTTGGGACCTGTTAATGTTAGTTGGTGTTATACCAAATTTCTGCACGCCAATTAGAGATGATCCTCACGCGTAATTTAGGAGCGTGACCTGCTCTATTTGCCTGTTTTACAATTTGCTCGTCTCTCTCACGCTTTTTATTCTACTCTCAAGATAAGGTTCTATCATATTTTCTGTTGGAGGTATTCACTTTAACTTTTATCACCTCCACATGCATGTGCTTTTCATACCTAAATAAATATAATATTCATTTCCAAATTTTACATTTATACTACTATATTAATTGGAAAGGATTTAATTGTACCCTTCTACTTGCTTTGTTTTTCTTCATATTAACAATACTTTTCTTGTATTATGTAATAATATATATATGTGTTTATTTTCAATCAAATATTATGTATTACTTGTTATGAATAAGATCTAATATAGTTACATTTTGAATTGCTAGTTCAATTCGGCATCAGATTTGAATTTGGGTTTGATTTTAGTTTTAAAAAATGATCTATTGAAAGATCACTTTTGAGTAAAAGTTTTGCCCCTATATCCTTTCTTACATGCGAGACACATTTTTTTGCATCGGCGATATCGCTAGAAGATATGTATCTCTTCAACACATTAGTTTGTATCGTATTGTTGTATAATTATACATCAATGTTTCACCGATCCAACGCTGGTTGAAAAGAAACATCTCATTGTTGTCCTGGTTTGAAATGGTGCTTGAAGGGTGATATACAATTTTACGTCAATGGTCGCCGATGCAGCACCGATACGAATTGGTATTGCATTTTTTGAACCATTGAATTTTTCTTGAAGCAGTTTTTGATAGCTATAAATATTTAATATTTACTTAGATATTAACATACTAACTAATACACATCAAGTACTAAATTTTTGAAGTTATAACTTTTTTTTTTGCAAAAAATCAAGTGTCATTTACTGTGAGTTCAAGATTCAACAAATTTTAAGGTGCCACTATTTGGCTGAAGTGAATCATTGAATATTTTACAAACAATAAAGTGTGTCGATTTTTGGTTCATAAGTTCGAACATTCAAATATTCATGGTAAACGGTAATTGAATCAGATAATGTTGAGTTCATTGGTAGAATTAGACTTAAGTTGTTTATAAAGGGTTTTAACGACCTCAAGAAGAATCAAAGGTGACTGGACTTAATAAATAGATTTCAAGACATAGTAAACATCAAAGAACATTACTTTCTTTGCATATGATTTGGTAACATTTCTTCTTGAATATGAGGCTCAAACATTCAAAGAAGTTTTTTCTTTGTAGACTCATTCTTTTGGTAATGGGTTGTCTATAATGAGATTTATTTAATCTTGAGCAATACATAGGAGTTGGTTGATCTTCTTCCGGGAAACAAACTTTTTGGTTCAAAATGGATCTTCAATAAAAAAATGAAAGCTTATGGAACTATTGAAAACTAATATACAAGACTTGTCGTCAAGGGTTTTAGACAAAAAAAGCCTTGATTATTTTGACACATACTCGCTAGTAACTAGAATTACATTCATTTTGATGCTACTTGCATTAGTTGCGGTATATGATCTTGAAATCCATCAAATGAATGTGAAAGCAATTTTTTAAATGGAGAGTTGGACGAAGAAATTTACATGAAGCAACCTAAGGAGTTTTGTGGTTCCTTAAGTCACTTTATGGACTAAAACAAACACCCAAACAGTGATATTCGAAGTTTGATCAAATCATGTTGGCAAATAAATTTAAGATTAATGAGTGTGAAAAAATGTCACGACCCAAGAGTACCCCCCCCCCCCCCCCACACACACACATACTAAGTCGAACATCTTAGAGACCTCATCTATGAAATCTTGAGGACCCTCTCCTTCTTTGGAGCCATAAAACTCCAGATGATTTATCCTCACAAAATCTCTCACTCTCAAAGTAACCATACTCATTATCGGATCCACCGGAGCTACCACCTCCCTGCTCACTTGAGCCGTTATAACTTTAGCCAACATTAGAAGAGCCGACCTAATCTCTACATTAGTCATATTCTCATATATATGGTAAATTGGAGCTTGGAGGGGACCTCTTGCTCCACATTGTATTCCGCATTCCTTTCAACATTAGCCCTTGAAGTAGTAATATCCTAAAAAATTATAGGGCACACATTAGGAGAAAAGACCTAATAGAGCTAGGCTCTATGTCACGACTTAGTGAATGAAGAAGTGAAGTTTTCCTAATATCCAATAGCCTCTTATTCATGACTATGATGCGTTTAACATGTATGAACAAGACTCTACTAGACGTGGTTTGAGTACTCCCTAGACGTAACACGACGTACAAGACTCCGAAGAGCCTCATACCAACCTCTTAGCATATCATAACATAAAAAATAGGAAATGGTGCAAAAATTTAAAAGTTTTTTTTTTAAAAAAATCGAAGTCTTTTATAAACACTATGTTTCAAACCATCTACAACACTTGAATAAATCTTTGGGACGTAGCCCATACAAAAGTGTAAAACATAAAAGGACTTAAAGGACGTGATGGTCAAGCCCTCGAATGTTATGAGTACTCTTTTATCTTCTTCATCTCGATCTACTATGATCCTAGCCACGAGGATGAAAGTCAATATCGCCAAACCCTACACTTTGTGAAAATGTAGAAGAAATATGAGTTAGTACAAAAATGCACTAAGCATGATAGTCATGCATAAAAACCTTTGAAAACATGCTAAAAGAGACGTTTTAGTTGAATGCATGCACTTATTAGTTTAAACTATCCCTTTGAAGATAATGTGAAAACACAAGTCATTAGCATAAGAAACATCAAGATAGGACATAGACTATAACATGGTATATAACAATTACAACTAATGAATACAAGAAATTTCATTAGGAACATATACATAGTCAATACAATGTAGTTTTGGTACGAGTACAACACTTCATGAGCCACCTCACTTTAGATCTTCATCCTTAGCCTATTTCTCATGGACAAGGAAATATTCACTTTTAGTCAAGCACATCAAGGAAAGCATCCCATGGCAACAATCCAAATAGACTACAACATTACAAACAATCTTGATATCAAATGTAATTTCCATTTAGTCACAAACACATTCATTACATAAATACTCATCATGACAAAAAAGAAACCTACCATAAATACTCTCAAAGTTTACTCGTGTAATGCATGGATGAAGTCCCATACCCATACCCACACTAAGTAGTACTTCTTGAATAGTCATAGTTCATCCTAGACTTGACCTTGTGGGAATTTTCCTTAGCCAACATAGACCATGTGAGCTTGCATGGAATATGATGTCATGCCCCACACGAAAAGAGGTGTCCTACTTACCAAAGGTAGAACTAAAATGTATTAGTTTTGAGGTGGACCCAATAGCTAAATACCTACGAGTCCACGTAGTTTATGGGATAAATATATTGCTTCTAGAAACCCAACCTTACTTAACAGGGGAACTTCCATCCCATGAGATTAACTTTAGAAATCGACCTTTTTTAACGGGGGAGCCTTTATCTTATTTTCAATATTCACTCGATGCTAGGCATAATTTCCATGAAGTATTTACTGCATTCTTACTTGTTTCATTAGGATAACTCATTAGATCATGCGTGAGAATAAACTTTCACAATCCATTTCTTCATGTTAGATTCGTGAGAACTGACTTTCAACCTAGAATCTTTAATTGTAAGAAAAACTCACATTATGCTCATTATGTGTTTATGAGAATGAACTTCCAATAAAAAAGATAATATCATCAAAATCATGTAATAATCATGTGAGATTGACTTTTCAACAACACGCCAATTTAGATTATAATCATGTTCATAAAAGTATACACACGAAGCCACAATTAAGCATAAGTGTCATGTTTTACCCCTATTGAATCAATGATCACATTCAACCAATCACATTCAACAAAATCTCATAATGTTCATCTCACCACAATTCACCCACATCACCACAAAAATACAAATTGGGGACATGGGGGTTCATGAGTTCTTGGAGGAAATTCAACATCAAAATCATAGAAATTCCTCAATTAATACATAATTCAAGTAAATCAATTCATTAATTCATAATTCTATCATATTCAACTTGCATCAATCAATACCCACACTTTCAGATCCAAATTGAGAAATTAGGGTAATTCATGGATTCTTGAAGAATTCACCATAAAAATGTAGTAGATCATCAATTATATCATAACATAAGTCAATTAAACCATTAAAATCATTTTTGAGATTAATCCACAACTTGGGAGTAAAACCTAGCTTTTTAGCTAAAGTTACAAGTTTTGAAATTGAGTTTAGAAGGACTCCAAGGATTAAAACTATCCATGGATCAAAGACTACCATACCTTAGGTGAAGAAATCCAACAAATTGATGTCAAAATCCTCCTTCTTCAAGCCCTAAATTGATCTTCTTCTTCTTCCTTGGAGTTCAGAGAGAAGATTTTGACACGAAAAATCAAAATATAACTTTTCCCAAAATCATCCTCCAAAACCAATTAAAATAGTGGGTGATCGTCGTTAGTAAAAAAACTCAACGAAGAGCGGGGTCAAAACGACGGGGAATGATGTATCATATAAGATTCCTTATCAAGAAATATGGATTTTAAATTAGCTCATTTGTAATAGTAAGAACAATTAGGTGGATAGAATCACCAACTTAATAGAAAGCTTTGGTTATCAATTATCAAAATTAAGTTATATGTTAAACGAAATAAAGAGTTGATATACATTCTAGGGGTGCAGGGATTGGAAGTCAATCTCACATAGGGGTAATTGTGTTGCTCTATAGTGATAAAAATTACTGAATAGGACAATTCATCTTCATTGACGCTAATCATATTTCGATCTCAAATCATTTATGCATAGAATGTCCTTTCATTGTCATATAAATGCATTCCAAAAACAACCCAATACCTTACTCTCTCTCTTTCAAGAATAGGGTAACAAGATTCAAACACATAACCTCTCTTTTGAGCAACTTACAGATATCAAACCTAACTTGCTAGTTTGAATCTAATTACCAACTCCAATTAATATCTTTTGAGCATCAACTAGAGATAGGAATTGGGAATTGTAACACCCTGGATTCGATAAAGAGCCAAACAACAAATTTTTGAAACTTGCAGTGTTATCAACGGAGGCCACCCACGGCCCGTTAATAGGACCGTAGGCGTGGTCCATGTTTGATTAACTCAGCACCGCCAAGAAAGTCCAGGACCACATTCAGACGTACGGACTGTAGGTGGAACCACGATTTGTGATATAGGATCCTTGATTCATACCCCATCTTTCAGTTTCAAGACCACGATCGACAGTCATGAAGGACAGACCTACGATCTGTCCAGGGTTTGTCGGTCAGGTCTCGTGGATCGGTAGTGGATTTTTACCTTAGGGGTAATTAGGTCTTTTCCTAATTATTCCATACCTATACCACGTCATTTTACTCAGTTTAAGGATAATATTCTAGTTAGAAGCTACCCAAAACAATTAATCATTAAAACTTATAGCAAAGAGCTGAAGAAAGACACAACACTTTCCCAAGAACAATAAGAAAGTTTTCTTCAATCTTTAGCCCCTAAATCGAAGGATTTCTATGTAGATTGTGTCACCAGGTGTGTGAGTTTTCACTAGTGTGTTCCTTTTTTCCACCAGGTCCCTAGAATTCGGCCAGATCCTTTATTCTCCGTATCTTATGTAGACCTAGGTTTCTAAATCTTGGATAATTGTTGGGATTTAATTGTTGCAGTATCCTAAATTGAATTAGCTTGTTTCTTGGAAAATTTGCATAGTTCCTTATATGAAACTCAAAACGTTAGTTTGTGTAGATTCTCTTAGTTCATGAATTACACTTGCTAGGTCAATTAAACATATAATCATGCTTTAGATTTTGAATGTCACACTATCAATATATAAATGTTTTTCAGTTAGCATATTAGTATTTTGAGCTATGTAGTATTTTTATTCGCATTTCAGTTATATACATATTCAATTGCGAGTCGACTTAACACCGAATTTTTAGTTATGCCTTTTGGACTAACCAATGCTACTATAACTTTCATGGATTTAATGAACATGGTGTTTAAACAATATTTGGACTTGTTCGTCATTGTATTTATTAATGATATCCTCATTTATTCTCGGAGTGATGAGGAGCATACAACTAATATGAGAAATTTTCTACAAACTCTCAAGGATCGTCAACTATTGCTAAGTTTAGTAAATGTGAGTTCTGGTTACAATCTTTGTGCTTGGTAATGTGGTATCCAACGAAGTGATCC
This sequence comes from Solanum lycopersicum, assembly GCF_036512215.1. Taxonomy (NCBI): domain Eukaryota; kingdom Viridiplantae; phylum Streptophyta; class Magnoliopsida; order Solanales; family Solanaceae; genus Solanum; species Solanum lycopersicum. The sequence goes on along the minus strand of NC_090804.1, from coordinate 22,637,437 downwards.
GAGTGGATTACAGAAAATTGAGGCTATAAAACACTGGCCCAGACCCTCATTTCCAATAAATATCAGAATTTTCTTGGGTTCGGTCGGTTATTACAAGAGATTTATTGAAGGATTTTCATCCATATCTCCCCATTGACAAAGTTAACTCAGAAGAAAGTCAAATTTCAGTCGTCACATGAGTGTGAGAAAATTTCCTCAGAACTCAAGACTAGGTTGACTACAACTCATGTCTTGACTCTACCAAATGATTCAGATGATTATGTTATTTATTGTGACACATCAAGGGTCGACTTATAGTGTGTGTTAATGCAACGAGGTTAAGTCATAACTTATGCCTCTAGACAACTTACGGTACATGAGAAAAATTAGCCGACTTATGACCTTGAGCTTGCAATCATATTATTTGCCCCTAAAGATTTAGAGACACTACTTGTATAGTGTTCATGTAGATATGTTCATTGATCTTAAGAGACTCCAGTATGTGGTCACCTAGAAAGATTTAAATGTTTGTCAGAGAAGATGGTTTGAATTTCTCAAACACTATGACATGAACGTGCTTTACCAACATGGTAAGGCCAATGTAGTAGTCGATGCTCTTAACAGACTGTCTATGGGTAGTGTAACACATGCCGAAGAAGAAAAGAATGAATTAACAAAAGATGTTCACCAGCTTTCTCACTTAGGAGTTGGTCTTACGAAAATGTCAGATAGTGGTATGATAGTTCAAAATAGATCCGAATATTCACTGGTTGCGAAGGTTAAGTAAAAGAAGGAAAGTGATCCTATATTACTTTAGTTGAAAGGTTATCATCAATAGAAAGTAGAGGTTTTCTCCCAAGGGGAGATAGTCTCTTTTGTTACTAGGGTCGCTTATGTGTTCTTAATGTGGGTGAGTTGAAGGTAGAAAATCCTTACTGAAGCCTATATCTCCATGTATTCCATTCATCCAGGTGCCACTAAGATGTACCGTGATCTATGAGAAGTCTTTTTGTCAGACCTGAGTCTACACCTTGGACGTGGTCGACACTCAAGAACCATTGCTGGTCCCCAGGCAAACCCTCATCCTGGCTAACTTTAAGCAAAAGACTAACTTAAGCATGAAAAAACTTAAAAGAGAATAAAATTCATGAAACTAAAACACAAAACTTTAACTCAAATGAAAAACTCTGAATAAGAATAATATATTCAACTCGCCATAAAGTAGACAACTTAAGTCTTTAAAACATTTGATAAAATATATGATTAATACAGACTCCTCAACTATACTAACTATCTATGAAGCCTGTAACTAATGATGATGGAAGCTAGGACAAGATCCACGACATCCTGACTAAACCGAAAAGTGAATGAAATCCTTCGGAAGCAAGGAGGCTCGCCATAGCTAACTTGAACTCTCAGATGTATTAATGAAGCTCCTATTTATAATCCTGAGTACCTATGTCTACATCATCAAAAGTTGCATGCCAAATGACTCAGTATGTGAAATGTTCGAGCATGTAAGGTGAATTCTAAAGCATTAACATAAGCTTGAACTTCATAAAAATGAAACATACTTACTCTTTTTTAAACTTACTCACATCAAGGAATACTCAAGTATAAGATATTGAACTCAGAGATTAGATACTCAACTTAGATATTAGATACTCAACTCAAAGATATGATACTTGACTCTAGTACTTAACTTAAGATATTTAACTGAACTCATTTCAATATGAAACAGTTTAAAACAAGTGCAATATAAAGAAAAGTTGTTTAAAAACATGAAGTCAATTCTTAATAATAATATTATCATAAAAGACATACCATGATCCTTTTCAAAGTCTACTTGTTTAATGCATAAATGAAGTCCCAAACCCCTATTCATACTAAGAGTAACCCCTTTAGGAACCATGAAATTACTAATGTGAGAGTTTCTCTAACCTAGAACCACCAATATGAGCCTAAGTGGTGATGCAACGTCTTGCCTACGCTGCCAGAACTGTCCTATACTTTGTTGTCATATAGAATGCTTAACTTAGTGGATCCACTAGCTTAACTTAAGTGATCATCTAAAAAGTATGATCTTTTAATACGCATGATTTCTAAATAATTTATGGAGAGTTTTAAAATCTAGAAATACCTATTTTTGGAAAGTATAAGGAAATCTGAAAATTTTTAAGTAAGTTAAAAAGTGAGTTTTTGATCAACTTTAAACAATCCTAGCCTAGGATGATTTAGGAGTAGTTCCAGATAGAGTTGGAAATACCTTGGAGTGATCTTTCTAACGCTGCCAAGCTTGCGCGATTCCGAGTTCGTATGAGTGACTTATGCCTTTCGGAAGTTGGGTTGTTGGATTAAGAGTAGTCCAATCCGAATTTGGGAACGGAAAATCTGGATTTTCCTTATCCAATTGTTTTGTTTCATTTTTGGGTAATTAATTGGGGTCTAATAAGAATTTATTTAGTTTACTCTTTAAGAAAAAACAAGTTAGGGTTTTGAGAGAAGAGAAAAGAAGAGGAGAAAGGAGAAGAATGTTTAAGATTTGTCAAGATCGTCATATTTAACTTGTGGACTTTGTCGGGGGTGATCCCTTAAAGGTATGTGAGATCATATAGTGTTGGGTTAGTTAACCCACATGTCAATCTTGTTTAAATTTAGCGAATTTAAGTTATTAAATGTTAAAAGAATGTGAGTTCTTGAAAAACATTGTTGAAGTTTTCGTCGAATTTTTTATGGTAGTGTTGTTGAAGTTTTGATTTGTATTTTTGGGGGTAATTTCGGGTTGAATCTATTGTATATAAATATTACTAGTTATCCCAAGTGTTTGGGGAAAGAACCATGGAAGTTTAGAGGGTTTAAAGATGAAAATAAAGGAGAGAAGTCGAGAACACCTAGGTACAAGGGTTGGGGTGCCGTGCCTCTCAGATCTCCAAAGGACAGACTCTGTCCGTAGGTCCTTGGGGCTCATACCAGCCAGAGCGCCCTACGCCTCTCAGAGTGCCAGGGACGCCAGTGCTCCCTATTCTTCTCCCACCTTTTCTAACTAGTTCCTATGTGATGTACCTATGTTTCTTAGTTGATTCCAACACTCTAAGGTACATGTAAACATTATGAAATCATCCATAAACATCATTCATGAACCTTGAAACCACTATCCAATTCAAGGGAAGTTAAGATCAATGTCAAAGAAGTTAAGAGTCAAGTCTAGAGAAGCAAGTCAAAGCGAAGTTAATATTAATTCTCAAGGAATTTTACAAATGTTTTAACTTTGTTTTAAAATTAAAGTTTCAAGTAAGTAAGGAGTAAATAGTTGAGTTCATTTCTCAAAAGTTATTAGGGAACTAAGTATCCCAAAGAATTTATAAATGTTTTCACATTTAAGATAAGAGGAAACAAGATTCCCAAAAGTGTTTGAGCATGAAAAAGGGAACGTCAATTCCAATAAGCTAAGTTTTGAGTAATTATCTCAAATCGAAGAAAGAAGCTGTTTTTAAAATAAATTAGCTAAGTATATTTTTAAGAGTAATATTTGAGCATTGATATGGATATTCGAGTTCATATTAACTCAAGTCTCCATAAACCATGTAGCCGTCATGGGTATTAATGGTTCATATTTTTTAGATGGTCACGTAAGTTAAGCTAGTGGATCTACTCAATGAGTTAGCTTCCTATACAAATAGCAAGGTATAAAATGGTCCTTGGCAGCATGAGGTGAAGTGATGTATCATCACTATAGCTCTTAAGTGATGATTGTTGGTTAGAGAAACTCTCATAATATTAATTGCAAGGTTCCTAAATGGTTCTGCTTAGTTTGAATAAGGGTATGAGACTGCACTCATGCTCTGCACAAGTAGACTTTGAGAGGAAGCATGGTACAATTTTATGATATTATGTTTATGAGTCGACATCATGATTTAAACAGTTTTCCTTGTCTTTATATTGCACTTTTTAAAAGTACTTTATATTGAAATGAGTTGAGAAGAGTCAATGTAAGGGTTTCTTTCATAATCTATTTCAAGCTTAAGTTGTTTTAGCATTCCAACTTTCATACTCGTACATTCAATGTATCGATGCCAGTTGGCCTGCATCGTCTTATGATTCAGATGCAGGTAACTACGATCGGCATCAGGCATACCGTTCATCGAATGAGCAATTTAGAGCCAGTTGGTTTTGCCTCCTTACATTACATAGGACATCTTTTTTTTCTTGATTTTAATTTTCATTTGTTAGGATTATTGGGGTCCTGTCCCAACATCCCTCTTTGTTTTAGAGGCTTCATAGGTAGATAATATAATTCTTTAGTCTTATTCATTTCAACTGTAAGCGTTTAAGACATGAGTTTCTACTTTGGCTAAGTTAATACTTTGAAGTTACTTTCATGAGTTATATCTTGTATTTTAGTCTTCCACTGAGTTAAGTAAGCCATGCCAAGTGTCCGTTCGAGGACAACAATGATCTTTGAGTGCCAATCCCGCCCAGGGTGTAGGCTTAGGGCGTTCCACTTGAGTTAATATGACTCGCATCCCCCTATAGGTTCTCAATACTACTTTGAAAAATATGCTTAGCTCATATATTTTTAAAACAAATTATTTCTTTGGTTTGAGATAATTACTCAAAACATAGGTTAGAAGCTCTCTTGGAATCGATATTCCTTTTCTTTCTCAAATGTGAAAACATTTTAAACTTATTTGGGAGTACATAGTCCCCATATACATCCTTGAAGAAATGACTTCAATCTTTACTCTTTACTCTTTACTCAACTTGAAATTTAAGTCTTCAAAACAAAGTATAAACGTTTGTGGAAGACTTTTGAAAACTTTATAAACATTACTTAACTTGATCTTAACTTCTAGACTTGACTCTTAACTTCTTTTGACTTGATATTAACTTTCCTTGAATTGGATTATGGATTCAAGATTCGTGATCTCATGTTTATGGATAATTTCATGATGTTCAACTTGGAATAATGGGCGTGAACAATTCAACTCAATGACTCCATGGGTAACATGTTATAGTCCCATTATTATAAATATAATCTCAAATGTGTTAACTTATTACTCAAGAGTTAGAACTTGCAGATGTTACTCCTCTAAAAATACTTAATTTGTGGAGTCTATGCGGAATTCATGTGCATGAATGAATCGAATGGAAGGTCTACATACTACATGGAAATCATGTATACAACTCTTCTCATTATCTTACTTACTTCTTCAAAAATTAGTTCAAATTGATAGTTGATCTCAAACGATTCACAATTGAACTCAAAGACTTTCTTGAATTCTACTCTTAACTCTCTCTCGAATGTGAATTATGAATTTAAGAGTTATGGTTTATAATATGAAAGATATCAATAAAAATATAACAATTTGATGATTAGGAATAAAGCTTTTAAAAGAAACATGAACTCAAGAACTCAAATGTCTGGTGGAGCAAGTGATAAGGACTGGAATCTGTTGCCATGTCTGGTGGAGCAACTGAGGAAGACTGGGCTCTGTTGCCCCCCATTACTATTCCACTACTTGTTCTTTGAACACTATCGTATGAAATGTCCATTCTAACCACATTTGAAATAATCAGTGGAGCTATCATGACAAACAACTAAATGGTTCCTGCCACACTTGGAGCATGAAAGAAGCTTACTAGCCCCTTGTGCCATGCTACCCTGAGAATAAACAAGTTTAGATATGAAGTTCTGATTATTGTACTCACCCTTGTTCTTAGGTACAAGTGCATTAGCAGAGGATGGAGCATGACCCTTTTGTTTCTGTTGGAAGGATGACCGATTGGTGTTACTCTTCTGCTGCCCAGAATCATTCCACGTCTTAGCCCTCTTTTTCTTGAACTACTCTCTCTCTCTCTTAGATTTTTTTCCTTTACCTGCTGTATATAGATTATTAACCTCGAAATATCTATATACCTAATAAGCATTGCTGCCTGGCTCTATTTGCTTGGGAGCCGACCCAAGCCAGCAACAAACATACTCATTTTACTCCTCATGTACTTAACCATCTCCGGAGCATAACAGGATAGTAGGGTGAATTTCTACACATACTCAAGAACATTTTGAGAATCATATTTAAGTGTGAGGAACTCACGTACCTTGTCCTCTTTCAGTTCTCAGTGAATGAAACGCCCCAAGAAGGCCTCCTCAAAACAAGCCCAACTAGCAGGTGGTGCATCCTCATCTCTACCCTCATTCCACTGGCCAAGTTCTAGCAATACTAATTGATATGCAGCTAGCTCGACTCTCTCAGTGTCATCATCATGCATCACCATGAACGCCTTTTCAGTTCCTCAGTGAAATTCTTTGGATCCTCAGTAGTGCTTGAACTAGTGAAACTTGGGGGATTTATGTGGAAGAACTCACAAATCCTCGAAGTGTGAGCCCCTTCTTGTCAAGATCCTCTTTACTGACCAACCTGATTAGTCACAGGCTGACTCAACATTTTAACTGCCTCTCTGAATTGGACATTAGTAAATTTTCCCTGGGGTTGCACTATAGGTGCATTGGGTGCCCCCTTGTTTTTCAATGTTCCTCCTAGATGGACGACCTCTTGCTGCTCTTCATGGAGGCATGATTATCTGAAACATGCGCAAACACAAATTATAAGGAATGTTTTTAGAGATAAACTCTAATGCACGAAAAGAGTGAAAGAAGTGAAGAATTTCTTAAATGTTGCGGCCTTTTAACTATAGACGTGGCGCACTATACATCTATAACTAGGACTCTACAGACACGACTTCATAGACTCCCTAGGACTATTGAAATCTATGCTATGATACCAAGTTTGTCATGCCTCGAGCCTACACCCTGGGCTGGACTGGCACTCGAAGACCATTGCTGGCCCAAATGAACCCTTGGTCTGACTTACTTAACTCAACGAAAGACTTAAACACAAGAAATTAAACTTATGAAATAACTTAAAGGTAATAACTTACCCAAAATGGCAACTCATGTCTTAAACACTTACAATTGAAATGAATAAGATTAAAAAACTAATATTGTCTATGAAGCCTCTAAAATAGAGAGTGATGTTGGGAGTTGGCATAGGACACCCAATCATCCTAACAACTGAAAATATAAAGCAAATGATAAAAGATGTCCCCAGAAATGTAAGGAGGCTCACCAACTGACTCTGAGCTGCTCACTGGATCAACGGTGCACCGGATGCCAATCTTAATTATCTGCATCTGCATCATAATACGGTGCAGGACAACTTGCATCAGTACATTGAATGTACGAGTGTGCGAGTTGGAATGCTAAACAATATACAGTCTTGAAAGAAAAATCTGAAGAATTTACCTGGCTCAACTCATCTCTACAAGACTTAACTCATTTCATTATAAAGTAATTTAAATCAAGGGCAATATAAGGAAAAAGTTTTTAAAACATGATGTCAACTTTGTATGTATGAAAAGATATAATATAACTTTGAGATGTATGTAAAAATACAAATAACCGTGTATATAAAATACATCTAACTTATGTGGATGTTTCTCTAATCGACAACCATCACTTAAGAGTTATAGTGATTATAGAACGTTTTGCCTCATGCTTCCAGGGCTGTCCTATACCTTGCCATTAGTATAAAACCTTAAATATTAAGTGGATACATTATTTGATGTTAAAAAGCACTAACGAAATCACCTGAAACTTATGACCCTTTTCTACCCATGGTGGCTACATGGTATATGGGGGCTGTGAGTTATCTGAACTCTCACCCATATTGATGCTTAATACTACTCCCAAAATATACCAACTCTTATGTTTTTAAAACATACTTCCTTCTATTAGTTAAGATTAGTGCTCAAAATACTTAGCTCAAAGGCTACCTTGGAAATCAAAGTTTCCCCTCCTGCATTATTTAGAAAGCGATTATCTTTTTTGAAACTAGCTCAAAAGCTCTTTGGAAATCTCAGTTTCCTTTCTTATTTGAATTAAAAAAATTACTCTTTGGGAATACATATTCCCGATATACTCTTTTGAAGAAATGAAGTCAACTTTTCACTCTTTACTTAACTTGAAACTGGAGTCTTAAAAACAAAGTTAAAACATTTCTAAAGACTCCTTAAAACTTTTAAGAACTTTGCTTTGACTTGCTTCTTAACTTTTAGACTTGACTCTTCATTTTTTTTACTTTGATCTTAACTTTCCTTGAATTGTATTATGGGTTCAAGGTTCATGATCTCACGTTTATGGATGATTTCAAGATTTTTGGATGTACCTTAGAGTGTCGAAATAAATTAGGAAACATAGGCACATAACTAAGAAACTGGTACGAAAAGATGGGAGAAGAATGGGAAGAACTAGCCTCCCTGGCGCTCTGAGCTATCCCGCAAACCTCATAGAGGTTTCTCTGGCACTCTGGCTGGTGCCATACGCCAGAGGGAAAAATTTAGAGGGACTTTTGTGGCGCTTTGGCAGGCTAGGCGCCCTAAGACTTTCCCAGAAATCCTCTAACTTTTCACCTTCGTTTTTCATCTCTAAACCTTGTAAACTTCCATGGTTCTTTACCCGAACGCTTAATATCATTAGTAATCTTAACATAAAATAGATTTAGCACAAAAATTGACCAAGAAACATGAATCAAATCATCAAGAAACTTTAACAATACAACCATCAAGAACTCAACGAAATTTTCAACAATGTTCTTCAAGAACTCACTTTCTTAACATTCAAAGACATAAATTCGATTAATTGAAGCATGATTGGTGGTTGGTGAACTAACCCAATGCTATGTGATCTCACATACCTTTTTCAGGATCACCCACGACGAAATCCACACGAAATGCTCGAACGTTCTTGATGATTCCTTGATTTCTCTTCTCTTTTCTCCCAACCATAGCGTGAATTCTAATTTTTCTAAAATGAACAAAGTCTTGTTTTATCCTAATTAATTCCTAAAAATGAATTAACTTAATTAGGTAAGGAAAATACTAATTTTCCCTCCCCAAATCCGGATTAGAATTTCCTTAATCCAACAACCCAACTTTCGAAAGGCATAACTCATTCATACGAACACGGAATCCTATAACTTGGCATCGTTGGAAAGAGCATTCCAACCATATCTGAAATAAACCAAACTCATCGTGAGCTACGATTTATGGTTGTTTGAAGTTGACCAAAAACTCACTTTAACTTACCTATAAATTTCTAGTTTTCTTTATACATTTCAAAAGTAACTATTTCCAGATTTTGAACTCCTTTCTAGTTCTTTCTAGTTGCAAGATGTTACAATAATTCTATAGAGAATTATATAATGCAAGGATTCTATCAAAAAATTAGAATGTAAATCATTTCATTCTCAACAATTAAGAACAATGGTTGGATGATTCCACCAGATTTTACGAAAAGAATTTTTGTATTAATAGTCACAATTAAAACTAAGATTTCGGCAGTTCAAGTAAGTAACAAGTAATCTAGAGGTGCGGGGATTGAAAATCAGTGTCATATAAGGGTAATTGTGTTTCTCAATAGTGCTAAACAATCATGAATATGCTCGGTCATATTCACAACACTAATATTTATTCGACCTCATAACATCGGTTCATAGAATCTCAATTTAGTCGCATTTATGTGCATAACTAAACAACCCAATACCTTACACTATTTATCTCTTTTGAACAGAATTATGGAAAAAACGATATGACACATAATCTTTTTTTCGAGTAAACTACAAACATCAAACCTAAACTGCAAGTATCAAACTAATTACCTACTTCAATCAATCTCTTTTGTGAATCGATCGAAGATCTAAAATGGGATTACGTTTGAAACCTTAACCTATAAGTCAACCTCATGATACTTAGCCCAAATTAATGGATGAACAACAACAAAACAGAGTAACACACAATACTCAGTATATTAAAGCAACACCTAATCCCAAAATTGCAATCCTGGATTTTAGGGTTTTAGCCACCATCAAAAAATGTAAAGAAATTATATTTTTCATGAAAAAAATCATTGGTTGATATGATTCACAATAAACAGTGGAAAATAATAAAGATATAAGAGACACATGATAAGAATCAATTAGCAACTAAAAGATGTATTAAATCTAATAATCTTTAATCTAGATCTTAACTAGTACCACATTACGGTAAATAGATAGACACAAACAGGAAGCAAAGATCAACCTATGGGTATGTTAAACCCAAAGACCTCACTTCGTTAATCCATCAAGAAGCACCTAACTCTTATGAAGACCTCGAGCGAATCAATAGCCCAAGCAACCCCCATTTTCTAAATAAGGTTCAACAAAAGCTTACCAAGCTTTCAAACACTCATACAAGGAATTTTAGGTTTACAACTACAATAATCAAAATCTGTCTGCGTAAAATGAACCCCTAAAGGCCTATTTATAGTGTTAAGCATTATTACATAAATGGGCCCAAAAGTTACCTGAAATAGGACAATGGGTGAGCCAACTCAGACGAGCCTAATTGCTTGGCGATGCGTCCAGAATATATAGCGAGGAACTCTAATCCTTGCCTTGGCTGGGGAGCTACTGGAACTTTGGGCGGTCTGGGTACCATCGCCAATCCGCTTGACGATACGCCAATGGTCTTTATTTCGCGTAGTAAGCAGTTTTCTCCTTTGTATCTCCTTGAGAAGTTGGAAATCTTGGGAACCATCGCCAAAGCGTCTTAGCGAGTCATCAAAGTGTTCTCTAACTCCTGAATGAAGCACATTATTCACATGGTCCTGCTCGCTTCGTTAGGCCTCCCACGCTCCAAGCTATCATCAAAGCATGGTGTTACCCAACTGGATCTCCTTCAAGGCATTTAACTCTCTCTTTGGCATCTATACATGCCAAACAACCTCTATTTTTGTGAACAGTCCATCAAAGCAGTGAATCTTGTGAATGGATAACAATGACATAATTCATTTTATATCATTCTCCTTTTCATGAAAAGGATTTGTCCTCGAATCCTTACGTTGTAAAACAATAGGGGAATCAAACAAGAAAAAGATCCTCATGGCATGAGGGGTAACGTTAGCAATGACAATTTCATCACCATACCAAGGATGCACAAATTTAACATATAACCAAGCATAAAAAGTATCAACAAAGTGTTTGTAACCCATCAATGTAATAAATACTTGGCCACTAAAGAAACTTAGAGAAAGAGGTAGAGGGTAGGAACCAATACATTTATGCAACTTCATATGTGAGCCCTCATTCGTGCCACGTTCAAATAAGCACAAGGCCTTTTATGTCAAGGAGCACATAAACACTCTAAATCCTAAGTGCGAAGGCACAAGGAGTGTTGACCCAAATTAAGACCCCATCCAATGCACTAGATAACTTCAGTAGAGTAATCATGTCCAATTTATGAGTAGGTTCAAGTACATAAGTATTCCCCACCCAACTTGGTAAACATACCTATTCAAGTACATTGGGTCTAGTAATAACACCACAGAAAAATCATGCAAATTGACAAATGGTGTTACTTCTGCACTCAACGCATTTAAAGATGACACTGGGTCAAATGGAAAAGGATTGCATAACTTTGAGTCAAGGAGACTCTCATTTGCCTAATTTGTATCACATTCTGAGAATACACCATAGAAGATATGACACTCTTGGAGTGCAACCGGCGTACTTGACCTGTCAGAGGTCTTGTACAAGCCATTTTGACATCATTCATCGCATACATGTATGAAAAGTAGTGCGGAATTAAAACTTTTCACACGAAATATCTTAAAATATCTTTCATATTAAAATCATAGAAAATACTAGGTATCAACATATGTCAATCTTAGACTTAAGAAAACTTGGGACACAACCCTTACAATACGAATATAGAAATACTTAGTCTATTATAATACTTTGAATTAAAAGAAATCTAAAGACGATTATGCCCTCGAGTCAAGTAAGGACATACTTCAACTTTGCTTGAACGATAACTAGAATCCAAGCTTTCTTTCGAGACACTTCTTACCTTCCACCTACACCTTTAGATATAGCAAAATGTATGGAATTAGTAAAAGCACTTGTACTAAGTATGACTTAATTCATAAAATTATGAAAACGGACATTTATGACAAACATGTTCTTTTTGATTAAAACATCATATCATAAGCATAAAAACAACATTTAGCACCTTAGAAACATATAAGATATCCATAAGCATTTTATCAAACATTAAGAAATATTACAGTAAACCAAGTCACTTTACAATGAACTAAACCAAACATTATAGTGAAACCCATTTAGCATACAACCCTCCCACTAAAGGATATCCTAAGACTCACTTAAGTAAGACAAAAAGAGACCTCCCATACACCCTCTCTAGGCACACCTAAATGATCCTTAAGACCACCTATAATGATATAAATACACTTAAAATGCACGAAATACATAAACATGAGATCCTCCTACCAAAGGTGATTCTAAGGTTCACTTGGGTGAGTTGTGAAGCGACTGCCATACAATCCATTCACACACCTAAGAGATACTTTAGACTACCTAAGATAAGATCATTCACAATACACATAATAGTATACATATAATATGACATTCTATTCCAAAAGGCTATCCAAAAGACTTACTTAAGTAATGCAAGAAGAGAAAGCCCATGCACCCTCTCCAAGCTTACCAAAATAATCCTTAAGACTACCTAAGCTTAGATCATGTCTACTTATCCAAGTTACTTTCCCGATCTAGAGTCATTCTTAAGACTTCCCTAGGTAAGACATGAAGTGACCATTCCTATGCCCCCTTCATACCTTAAGTAAGAAACCCTTAAACTACACTAGGTAAGTACTTAGTCTTGACCCATCGGTGGATAAGATCACATCTTCATGGCAGTCGTTAACATACTTTCCAACTTAAGTCATTATCTTTATTAGTTCATTAACAGATATTCGTCACATGTAAGAACATTTAAGTAACGGTCTTGGAGAAGACCTAGGGACTCACTTACTAACATCTTCAAAGCCTAATTGTGCAATGTCTAGATAGCGTCCCATACCACCACCTAAACTTCATAGAACTTCTCCAATACTAGTAGGTGTCCCATATGATGAGAATATGCAATAACCGACATAGACCATGATATCTAAGCATGGAATCCGGAGTCAACCCTACTCCAATAAAGGGTGGTCTTCTTGCCAATATTAGAACTTGGGCATATCCCATGTAGGCACATGGTTAAGGAATATAAAGGGTTTCTTCGTTATCCATTCTCATAATTCAAATAGATCAACTCCCCTAGACATACTCACTCAGGGCTAGCCTTTGTTCTCATAGAGTATTTCAATAAGGAGTACATGAAGAGGTACCATATCTAGTTCACAACCCAATCACATTACACCCTACCAAAGACGTACCTTAGGGTTGACTTAAAATGGTAAAAAGGATATATCAATGACTTTCCTAAGGATGATTTCATGTCGTTCTAGCCAATAAACCCTTAAGTCCACCGTTCATACAAGAAGGATACCATTATAACTTTCGACTTCAAGGATATCATAACCTTACATCTAGGATGAAGGTTCCACATAAAGGACGTTTTTAGCAATGTTCAAGGTCACATGTCAATCACACATACAAGACTAAGAAGCTCTAACATACTAAGTCAAGAACTCATACTCACAATGTACATGTATCGAGTAAGGGACGCAAGTCTACCAAAACAAGACAAACACATACTTCACATGTAACATATCATTCTAGAAGCACATAGGGTAAACTAAGCATATTTACTAGTCATCCTACACAGTTCTATAGAATAATCAACACAAGTCATCACAAGTATCATATAACTTATCAAGAAACATCATACTTTAACATCAAGTAATTCACATAATGACTACACTATAGTCTACTAGAGATACACATCATCAACAAGAAGAACTCATGCTTTGAATCCACATAAACACATAAGTCATCTTGACATTAATAATATCCATATAATTAAGTTATATCATGATAAAGCCATAATACTTAAAGTAATGGCGACGAGGCCTCATAATTCACAAGTATAGCACATAGCATTGCCACTATAAGTGGACCATACCAAGCATCATCATCATCCAAGAACTAGGCTACACAATATAGATAAAGTTAGATAAACATAACATTGATCCAAATCTTACAACTTCATTCCATAGCTAAATCATCGAACACAATACTCAAAGGCCTTTACCTATGGCCATGATCAACAATTCAATCCAATACTTACAATACATAATGAATCAAAGATAATTAAACATAGATTTATGAATTTAGGGCATCCAACTAACAATTCTAACATGATTCTATCATAATTCAATAGCCCTAATCAAACTACACAATAATTCAATAGCATTAAGACATAATTAATTCACCTATAAAGTAGTCAAATCTAGGGTTACATGAATTACACGGGTTCATAAAGTTTTTGAGTTAAAATTATCTAATTAACCACAATTTAGTCAATATACAATGTTTCAAAACCTTTAATGCAATAACCCATGGATAGATTAGAAAATCGGACAAGTTCATCTTTGGAAGACTTTAGAAATCACTTTGAAGTTTGGCTCCTTGAAGAAAAGAGATTCAAGGATGAAGGTCATACCTTAATTGATGATAGACCACAAATTTGATGAAAAATCACCAAAATAATCTTCAATCTAAGCTCTATCTTGAGTTATTGCTCCAATGGAGTTCTAGAGAATTTCCTTGAGAATTTGGATTTTGATTTTAGAATAATGAATTTATGTAGGAGTTTAGGACTTATAAAACTATTTATAATAACCAAAATACCCCAAGTAACCGCCCATTTGGTTGTTTGGACGTGGGGTGAAATTACCGCTTCACCCCTTCACTTTACAGTGAACTGCGGAATTTCAGTCACCATCGACGCCTGGTCACCTACGGACTGTCACCCAACCAACGGACCGTCCTATTGTCGTGGTTTGGGTCAGAGACTGGTCCAAAGGGATAGAAACCTCCCACGCCTAAGTGTCAATCTACTCCCCTCACCTACGGGGTGTTGACTAATCTAGTGGTCATCGATTGTCAACCGTAGGTTGGGCTGGTTTGACAGCTTGTGGCTTATATGATGGGTCCTTCCTCAAGGACCCTTGGTTGATCCTTGGGTGACTTTTTAGTGGAAGTTTCCAATCGGAATATGATCGTATACGAGTTCAGGATCTCTCACATTAATTTCATCCAAAACAAACACGTAAAACTTGATGAAACATACTAAGACAACACAAGGTCGTTTCAAAGCAAACCTTTCGAACGTCATGGACGTTCTTAGACGTTTGACCTCTAAACCTTTTGAAACTTAACACACTGCCTATAAACACTATTATAACTCATATAAGGAACTCATAGTCTCATGAAACACACATAAGCACATAACAACTTATAAGGCATATAGGTGACTTAGTCATCAAACGTCTTGGTCGTCTCTTGACGTTTGACTTCCAGTTCACCTAAATCTTTAGACATTGCCTCATTACCACATTATAAACCATTTTAGGACCTTATACCCTAATGAAAACCATGTTAGTGTCTAGTACCACCTAAGTCATTTTAGAGGTATTACAATTTATACTACTACTAACATAACTTATGCAACCCACACAAGTATGAGTATCATCATATGCAAGTAGATAAAAGTGAGTCCTCAAATCCACACCTTGTAAAACCATATAGATCATAAGAAAGAGATTATCCTCTTATCATCATGGGTAGTACAAATGTTAGCATTTAAAACATTTAACCGAGGATACTCAAACTCAAGGAACAACCAAACATGCTCAATAGTCATGACTAGCAAGACCACAGATGGAGAACAAGGATAATGGTTATTCTTCTCAACAACTGGTAATACCACCCAACAGATAATATTTCCACCAGTTCAAATACCTTCATGCATTCACATGGATCAAAATAATCGTATGTCCATAGAACTGGCTCATACCAACAAGTGTAGACCACAATGACATACTAATCCTCATGCAATGCACCTTTAATCCAAGGGATTTAACATATGCAAGAAGATAGTAAAGGAAGGTACAAACTTTAGCTTCTCTTGGAAAATATCTCCTACCCTTATAAGAAATACAGTCAATAAGTATCCTTTTCCACACACAATATAGGCCCTTAAAGTGGATAGTAAAACCTCAATAAGAGGTTTCCAACATAGGGAAAGGATTAAACAATATCATCCGCCATATGCCTTCCATGTCGACTAGGCATTCCCACACACCTTTCACAATTAAGCTCACTACTAGGGTCAAATGGAAAGGTCATACAGGAACTTGGATCAAGTGCACCTCCATTTACCAGGTGGGCACTTTGTCCTTCCAACAACATACTCCACTCAACTTCATGAGCATTATTATATGAAAACAAGTAATAGAGAAAGTTGTATCTTAAGTCTAATTCATCTAGGGTGTTTTCATGGGTATGACTACTAATGGATTTAAAATCTCGAGTCATACCATTGACAATTCGAGCACACCAAGAAAAAAAGGTTATGGAGAAAAAAATACTACCTTCCTCCTCATCTATTCCTTCTCCACAAGAGTACCCTTATCTTTGAAGAAAAGATTTCCAGAGAGGGACAACTTCACACCATTTGGATTGCTATAGAAAGTATAGTTATGAAGAACTACACTACTCTCAAGATTCACACCACTAGGTACATCACTAGGAGTGATTTCATCATCTTCAAATAATACATTGCACTTAAAGAGAGAATGATCAACCACCATGGAAAAATTAGAACATGCAAGTTCACCCTCAAAAAGACATATCATATTTCGAAGCAATTTCAAATACATGATCTCTATGAGCAAAGTAAGCAATTACATTATCCACAAAAGACATGCTTAAAGATTCACTCCTATTCACATAATCAATATTATCATTAGTACCACCAAATTGAGGTTCCTCAATCACATTACCAGAGCCCTGAAGAAGTGAACTACACTCACAAAGAAGTTGATCAACACATTCATTACAAAAGAATGAGCTAATATTTCAAAGCATAGGTGTCAACACTAGGTGGACACAAATGATCTTACTAAAAGAATCAATTGGATCATTAATAGGATCAGCTTGTGTATCCATATTATCGACAAGAACATTATCAACACATGGTAAAGAAATAATAGGCTCACATATAGACAAGCTAACATTCACACTTTGTTCATTTGTAATGTTAAAAGTGATATGTTTAGCTATTGTACCTTGACGCTCCAAAAAAGATCTTCTTTACCTTGGATGATGGGACATCCCATAAGTGCATCCATCACGCCTTCAATTGTAGGCTCTTTGTTGGGAACTCGTATTCTTTCATTCGTCTGGTTCGTACCTACATAAGAATCTTTACAAAGTGAAGGATGCAAAGTTTTTTAGATTGAGATTATGGCAACCCTCTCACTTCACTACTCTCAACCTTTCCTTTTTCCACTTAGGTTTCCACCTGGCTTTCCCTTGCTCCTCTCAATATTTTGTCTCTCACTTTTCACCTTAGAAGGATAATAGATGTGTTCCCTATTGATCTATAACATAATTGAACCAATTTTGCTTGTTTGGGACCCTATGTTTGTTAACCCAATTGTCTCACAAGGGGATGCTATCACACCAAACCTCCTCATAGTAATCACCTGTTTAGAAATAGACCTTCACAAATTTGTTAACCTTATATCCTGCCATGGTGTATGGGCAACTTAGTGATTTTCGGGTTAGTCTAAAGCAGGATACCATAGATGGAGTGGTGTAGTTTAAATTTTAATAATCATAAAGGCCAATACCAAACCCCATGACTCCACAAATGTCATCCTTCATTTTAAGAACTTATCTTCTCGGGTCAACGTTATAAAGCTCAATGTACCCCTATTGAACATACTTCAGCCTCAAAAGTCCTTTCGATTCTCTCCATGTAAATAGGTGGGTATTTTCATGGAGTGTTCGGAGCTTTCCCGCTTGATTCCACCAACCCAATGCAAGACCTTTCAAATGATGAAAGGAATACAAGGGTCGCTCTGGACCTCTCAAATCACGGCGTTGGATAATCTTCTCATATTGCCATTCCCAATCAAGATATTCCTCGGTATCACACCTTCTTTTAAAGATAGGAAAATCAATCCATTTGGTGTGGAGATTCGTGACACATTTCTTGTACTTTTCTTGTTTCCCATGTCCCAATAAGTGTGTACAACCATGAGAAGTATGGAATATAGTATCCTTAGACCTTAGAGTTGCACACTCTCTCCTTCCCCTCGGATGAATTTTACTTGAGCTAGTGTAAACTCCCATATCATAGTCACATGATCCTAAGGATATTGAGGACATGCTTTCTTATAACTCTACGTACCTACAAAGTGAGAACTCACAAAAACAACAAACAACGTTAGTGTTAATAAAATGAACACACAATCGTTCATGTTTGCACACTTTTGATTGCCTCTCAGATTGGCATGGCTAATGTTAAATATTGCTTATACTCGTTCATCACAAGAAGAGTCAATTCTACTCTTGGTGGGAATGGATTTTGTTTCAAGAAGAATGGACGACTTGATTAAAACAAACGGACTTGAGTCAAGAAGTTAACTACGAAGTAAAATGAATGAACTTACAAAAGTAAAAGCACTAACAAAAAAGTGAATTTAGTAACCAATAGTAAACAAGCAGAGAATTATAAGTTGAAAATGAGTTTACGATTCTTGACAATGAAGTGGAATCAAAAGAAAGAAAACTAGGAATTTAGAACCTAAGATTAAAGGGGTCATAAGATGTGTTTCCCATCGCTAAATGCACTGTTTTCTTCGCCTAACATAAAGTTAAACTCATCAATTGAAAATTGATTTGCCAAACTTGATAATTGTACAAGGCAAATCAGTTATCTAGGTGGAAGTTCGGCAATGTGCTGAGTGGACTCGGCGACCAAGGATGAGGTCGCTGAATTTTCCTATTGCACCACTAAAATAAGGTCCAACTCTGTGACCAAACTGCCAAAGGGCGAGGCGCCTAGTGGAATGTGCGATCAAAGTCGAGATCCACCCAAATTCCTTATGCTGCACTTGCACAATTCCAAAAATTGACCTTGTAGGGTCCCCCATTCCTTCGTCCTTTAGTCTTTACCCTTTTAGGTAAATTCCTTTTGAACAAACACCTTTAACTCTTTCTCTTTCTTCCCTTTTTGGATCAAACTCTTCCTTTTCCAAAATATTCCATTCTTGAAGATTTGAATTTTCTTTAAGAACTTCAAGAACAACTATGAAGACCCAAAAATAAACCGTGAAGATTTTTAGCTCAGAATTTCATGAAATTTGGTATACAAACTCTGTTAGATACGGGTAACAAACCCCAAAACTTTTTATCACTCAATTCCTTTCCAACACTTCCATATTTAACATACTTTGTCTTCTTCAAAATCCTTCAACAGCAATGGTTTATTCTTCAATAATGAACCAAACCCTTTCAAAACTCCGCCCTAGACTTGAAATAGGTTAGGGAACACTAACATAACCTTGGGAACTCCAAAGAAGACTCAAATCAACATGACCCATTTCAATAATTTCTTTAAAATGAATTTAATTTTTTTTAATTTTCATAACAAACCAAAGATTAGAATCGTAGGGGAATCTAAGCCTTGCTCTGATACCAAATGAGATGTTTCTCACAAAGGAAATCACAATGAACATTTGAAAACAAGAAATATTGATTGACACGAAAAGAGTATACAAAGAGCAATCAATTGGTATGTTAAACCCAAAGACCTCACTTCGTTTATCCGTCAAGAAGAACCTAACTCTTACGAGTGAACTCGAGGTAATCAATATCCCAAGCAAACCCTATTTCTAAATAAGATTCAACAAAAGCTTACCAAGCTTTCAAACACTCACACAAGGAGTTTTAGGTTGGCAACCACAATAATTAAAATCCATATACCTAAAATGAACCCCTAAAGGCCCATTTTTGGTGTTAATTATTATTACATAGATGAACCCAAAAGTGACCCAAAATGGGCTGATCAGCGAGCCAAGTCGGGCTCGCCTAATGGCTCGGTGATGCATCCAATGGGTTCAATGAGAAAGTTTTCTCCTACGTTGGTTGGGAAGCTACTAGAACTTTGGGCTGTCTAGGGACTATCACCCAATCAACTTGGTGATGCACCATTGGTATTCAGCTTGCCTAGTCAGCACTCTTCCTTTCGGTAGCTCCTTCAGTAGTTGGCGATCTTGGGAAGCCTCGCCAAAGGGTCTTGGCGAGTCACTGAAGTGTTCTCCCACTCACCAAATGAAACACATTCTTCAGTTGATCCTCGCTTTGTTAGGCTTCCCGCGATCTAACTTATCATCCAAGCATGGAGTTGCCCAACTGGGAGCTCCCTCAAGGCATTGAGCTCCTTTCTTGGCATCCATATATGCCAAACAACCTCCATCCTTGTGAACATTCCATCAAAGAAAGTTCATGAATGGATAGCAATGACTTAATTCATTTTACATCATGGGTGATGTGAAATTAAGCAATTACAAGCACCACCCGCTTTGATATCTAACTTCAAATTATAAATTTCAAGAGCAAACTTGAAAACCCTAAAACTAAATTTGTTCTTCACAAGATAAAATATTTATCTCCAAAAACTAAAAACTTCAACTTGCTTCAAAATATCATTTTCTCTTTCTTTGGGTTATTTATAGCTTCTCAAAATTTGGCCAAATATTAACTACGTTACCACTTCGGCCACTTTAGTCGGGCTCACCAAGCTAATTTGGTAGATCATCATTTGCTTCCTAGCTCACATTTGTCTTGCTTTAGTCTTGAGGTATTTGAACCTCACTTGGTGAGTTTTCTTTTCACAATTGGATGAAGCACCGAGTACCACCTTTTTAAGCCTGTAATTTTCCTCTAAGTCTTATCACCTTCGGCGTTGGTCAACATGTTCTCCTTTTGCGTTTGGTAAGTTGCTTGTCCTCTTTTAAATTTGGCGTCCTGCCTAAATTAATTCAAGTGTTGAGCATTGTTACTTTGGTCGAGGTCGTGCCATTTAACAGATCCTACATTCTTGTTAGGTGATCAACAATGTGGAGTTTACATTTCTTTTCATGTTTCGTCATTTTTTCTAAATATTCATTCTTTCCTTATCCCTTATCCTCTATTCTTGTAAATCATCAAAATTTCATTTAAATATTATATAATTAGGCATTAATAACACTAATTGGCGAACTAAACAAGCCTCAAATGAGTATAAATTTACCACTCATCAACAACCACAACTTAAAATTTTTCTTGTCCTCAAATAAATCAAGAACACAATTAGTTTAACCAGGGAATCTAGGATAGTTATCAATGAGAGCTAACATGCAAGTGCCATTACAAGACTAAACTCAATGACATGTGACAGTCAATGATAATCAAAAGTTCCAAAAGATTACTAGTTAGTATCAAACCAAGATCAATCTCACTATAGCTTCTTCTCTAATACAAAACCATATTTCAACATATGCATTCAAGTGCCCTCACAGTAAAAATTATTTCATGCTCTCATAAAGAAAATCAATAAAGAAGTGGATCAATATAACTTTCATTCTCAAATAAGAGAAAAGCATGCATGCTTCACCCCCTAGATTTTACCATATCTTCAAATTATTGCAAAACCTAGTTCATGCAAGTTCTTTAGGGTCTTTTAGGATTTTAATTGAGTTGAGGTTTAAGGTTTGGGCAATTTGGCTTAGTGATTTAACTTTTCCAAAGCATTGTTGCAATCATCTTTACCTCTTCTCAAGTTCTTTTCATTCTTTTTCACTTAAGGACTAAAACTTTGATTTGTCACTCATTGTACTAGAAATTTCTTTCCATTTAATAAACATCCCTTTTCATTTCAATTTTAAAAAGGTTGTTCATCACAATCTACTCTCATTTTTTATAAGGGGGATTTTTTTGTAACACATTTCGAAGTTGAGTCTCATTTCATCTTTCTTTGTCTTTTACTTGGATTTCCTTCCTTTCCACACCCCCAACTAGGATTTGGCCTAAGTTTGCAATTAAACAAACTAATGACTCTTTTAGGATTTGGGTCAGAAGTTAGGGGAAATTTGTCTCAATAGTTTCACACAATTGTTAACAAATAATTTGGACTCAAATGGTTGCACGCACCCTCACAAAGTAGTAACTAAAAGATAAGAACATATGGTTCTCTCTCAAATTTCTGCCCAGGATCATTCCTTACATTTTCTAAAGCTAGACAATTGAAATAATAAGACAAATTCCAAGATTGAACAAGCATGCTTCCAAGTGGAACCTTACCATACACGTTACTTCAAACACAATTATTTAGCACATCTCGATAAGATCAAAAGACTATGTGCGATGTTTATTTCAAGACTCCCATTAAAACACATCTAGTAAGCACAAGATTAAAAAATATTATTCAAAAGTGAAAACGCATCGATTTCTTCTTGCAATACAAACACTAAATACAATGCTCATCATGAGTGCTATTCAAGACATCGATATTGAACACAATCGACCTTTGAATCATTATAAATAAGAACTCAAGAATTTTATGAGGTAAATGATAAATAGAGAAAAGTGCAACTAACACTATGTAGCATACAATGGATACCCATGATATCTCCTATCCCACCAAAATAAAAGTGCAGTTTCCTCAATCCAAAGAAAAGAAACAAAAGAGCTTAGTTTTGAGACTCCCTAATGCCTGTCTGATGGGTGGTTGCATTTATTTGCAAGGGCAAAAAATGGTTCGAGATCGTTGACCAAGTTAGTAGATCACCTAACTTGGAAGGATCACCGACCGTGCTGTTACACATGAGAAATCATGTCCCAACTCATAGAGTTGTAGACTGATCAACTAAAGTAACTAGGTGAATCACCATAATTTAATGTTCATCACTGAAATTGATAGAACACCCCCTAAATTACATAGCTCATTGGGCTAAATAAGTAGGTTTTTCCTAACATCATTGGTGGATTGCCGTGTTCGAGATGTACATTGCCGAATATGATAGTAAGTTCACAAAGTTAATCTTCCCAATGGGCGAACCCGTTAGAGCTTCGATTAGTGAATTTGCTGGTTCTCATAATTAGGTCTTCAAATTGCCCATCTTCTTTCCGTCCTACATATTGACACACACATTATTGAAAATAAATAATACTTTGATAACCACCTATGAAGCGCTTGATTTAACATCGTAGAATGATGTGGACATGCTTTCAAACATCATCCAAGTACACCACTTCTATGAATTTCACAACACGGCCCTCCTCAAAGTATACTTTCAACCTTTGGCCGTTATGTTTGAATTTGACACCCTTTACATCTTCAATTTCAATTGATCCGTTCCCATAAACCTTAGTGACCATGTACATACTAGTCCACTTTGACTTTAGCTTACTAGGATGAGTTTTAATCATGATTTGAAAATGAGGACTAGATCACACACTCTAAACTCCCAATGCAAGATCGTGGAATCATGCCAATGTTTAAATTTATCTTCATAAAGTGTGGAGTTCTCATACCTTTGTAGCCGACTAATGCAATTTAAGTAGTTAATGCACAGAATTTTCGGCCGCCACTTCCCAACCTATAGAAGTCTCTAACTTAACCGGAAGGTGACATGCCTTTACAAATATAAATTTGTATGGAGACACTTTAGTAAGGAATTCAAAAGTTGTTTGTTAAGCCCACAGTGCATCATCAAGCTTGCTGGACCAATTAGTGCGGTGGACATTGACTGTTTTGGCTAAACTATTTTTTATCTCCCAATTGGATACCTCAACTTACCCACTAGATTGCAAATAGTATCTCATAACAAAATTATGTTTCACCTTATACTTAGAAGTGCCTCAAATTAGCTATTGCAAAGCCTCCATCACTTATAATGGCCCTTAGGGTCCCAAAACTTGTGAAAATCTGTTAGGAACTTTGTAATACTTATCCCTTCATTGTTGGGTAATGTTATTGCATCCACCCATTTGGACACATAATCAACTACCACTAGGATGTATTTTTCCCCAAAATATATATCGAAGGGACCCATGCACTCAACTCCTCAATCATCAAATATCTCGATCTCAAGAATTTATGAAAACAGTAGCTCATAGATCCTACGGGTACTCTATTGCATTTGACATTGAATGCAAAACTTGCAAAATACATGGGCATTTCTAAACACTCTGGGTCAATAAGTAATCCAATTACATTTCTTTAGAAGATGTGTCAATGACTCAATGATGTCCCCTTACTGATGAAGCATGGGACCTCAACTATCTCTTGCACCTCCACTTTCGGCACACTATGCCAGATACTATTTTCTGCATATTCTCTAAGGTAGGTTTCATCCCTACATGCCTGTTACATCAAATAAGAATTTCCGCTTTTGATATATACTTAAACCTTCGGTAATAGCCTCTACATGATGAAGTTTTCATAATCGACATACCTAGGGATTGGGGTTTAAAGGATCAACATTACAAATTCATCAGGGAAAGCATCGTCAATGTCTCTTTCCTCACCATTTCAATATCTACTTTAAGCCTTGATAGGTGGTCGACTACTTGGGTTTTACACCCATTTCTATCTCCCATCTCTATATCAAATTCCTGTATGAAAGCGCTTAATAGTCTTTGTTTTGCTTCTTCTTTGTCATCAAGTACCTTAGAGTGGCATGATCAGTCTGCACAAAAACTTTGGTACCTAATAAATAGGCTCTAAGCTTTCAAATCCATATACAACAACTACCAGCTTTTCTTTCGTGACAGTATAGTCCTTTTGAGTACAATTCAAGATTTTTCAATCATAGTAGATATTATGAAAGAACTTATTATTCCATTTCCAAATAACAACACCAACTACCACTCCGCTAGCATCACACGTCATTTTGAAGGGAAGTTTCAAATTGGGGTCTATTATGATAGGGGTTAAGACTAGATTTTTGTTCAAGCTCACAAAAGCCTCCAAAGAAGCGACATCAAATCGAAAAGTGCTTTCCTTTTCAAAAATAAAATAAATCTTTTTAATAGTGTCTCTTAAATTGGGAAATCCCTAACAAAGAATAGGGTGTCACAGTGTTGTTTATGCTTATTCTTGTTTCTTCCACTCCTTAGGCTCATTATCATTGGTTTTTGCCTAATGATAGGCTTACTTAATGGTGGTATTTAGTAGGTTCTGCCATGATTCCGATTTTTAGTGTGTGAAAATTGCCAACCTAAAAAATTTAATCGCTATATTATTTATAATATAAATGATTATATATACTTGCACAAAGATTCATAAACAAAATTCAAAGGCAAATATTAAAAATGGGATTTAAGTTTCTTATATTTTTTTAATCATTTACTTTGTAATACAAACATTTTCATTTCAATAAATTCTAATAAGAAAATATTGAAAGTTGAAATATTAGTAGTGATTAAGGGTGTTTTTCGAATGAACGAAAATGTTTTCCATGGAAAACAAGTGGATTTATAACTTTTTCTCATGTTTGGTTCGTGAGTAGAAAATATTTTCTAAAAAATATTTTTTAATGTTTGGCTGGTGAATGAAAAAACTCTTCTTACAAAATATATTTTATTTTTTATTTGAGACTTAAAAATATCATTCGAAAAATAATTTTGATATTAAAATCAACCTTGATAATTTATATAAGACCTGACTCCGACACTCAAACTAGGACAAGACCCTAATATGTATCCCCCCAGAAAAATAGTAGGGTAAACTAGATCTAACTTAAGGGTTTTAGAGATTTACGTTGGAATTAGAGTTGTAAAAATTACTTCTCGTACTCAATATGAGGGATTTAGGGGTTAAACATTAAGGTACAACACTCGAAAGACCAACTAAAGGGGTCCTTGAAGAGGTTCCTAAAACAACCCCATGAAGGAGGGTCATGGGTCAAGGACTACCAACCAACCTCTGACACCCTATCCACAGATGAAGAGTAGGGACCATGGACCCACTTACGGTCCGTTGCGTAGGGTTTCATAGGTTAGGACAATGATGGTCTTAGGCGGCTTAAGTTGGAGGGTTAGGGAAGGTTCTAAAATAAATTAGTTATTGAGTGGGAGTGTTTTATTAGTAATTAGAATAACTACATAAATCTATCAGACCATTTATTAAAAGGTTCCAAATAATTATTTTATACCCCCAAATCAAATCTAATTCTCTCCAAGAAATCCTTTTTTTAGAAAGAAGAAGAAGAAGAAGAAGAAGAAGAAGAAGAAGAAGAAGAAGAAGAAGAAGAAGAAGAAGGGTCGAAGCTATATCAAATTCCTCCTATGTTGAAAGATTTTGTAGGTCTTTGTATCCAATGTATGATAGATTATTCATCCGTGGAACCTCAATTCTAGATAGAGTTTCTTCCTATATTGTGTGTAGTGTTGAGTATGAATCCAATTGAGTGGATAATGCTTGTTTATGATTGATTTCGTATTATAATATTCTGTTATGATGATATTATGTGTTTCCATGGTTAACCTAGTCTAATTGATGGAATTGAATTGTGTGGGTATATGCCATGAAATGTGAAATTGAGGATTCATAGATGATCTTCTAGAATTGATGATTATGAGTACTAATTGATCAAAAATAGAAACATCCAGACATAAAATTGATCTTAGGGTATAATGATGGATCATAACTATTAAAGCTTGAAGTTGAACTTTTATGATGATATATGACTAAAATCACTTGATAATGAAGAATGTGACTAGAATGTGTTGGTATGTATGATGATTGTAAAAAGTAAAGCTTTGAGTGTAAGGCTTACTTCATAAATGTTGATCACTAAGGTTTTTAGGGTAAAGACTATATGATGAATTATATATGTTAAGGCTCCAAGAGTGAAGCTTACTCTTATTTTATAATCGTAGGCTATTAGATAGAATGGTTGTTGTAAGACTTCACTCACCTAATCTATCTTATGATGTTTTAATGTATGGAGTGATAGAATCACTTGCGTCAAGATGATATTTATGTCTAATGTTGAATTCTAGAAATGATATTATGCATGAATATGATATTATAAGAAATGTTCTCTCACATATAATGATTCTCGTCTTAAAGGTTTGCTCACATAAAATGAATATAAGTCCAAGGACTATGTAATATGACGAGGCCTATGGCTATTCCCCTAAAGACCTTTGTACGAGAGAGATATGAGGTGACTCCCTTATCCTTAGATAAATAATCACGAGGAGATTACCCAGGGACATGCTATGAGAAGGGTGTGGTGACTACCCTTAAAATACGACTTCTAAGGCAAGATTTGATTACCCATTAGCCTTTATGATGATCATGGATGCGAATACCTATGATCTTTATGAAATGATATGGAGGCGAATACCTACATCATATAATTGTGGGGAATGGAGGTGAATACCTACGTTTCCTTAAAATAGTCATGGGGGCAAATACCTATGATGATATATGTAAAGTAAGAGGTGAATAGCCATTTGGCCTTTATGCTTGATATAAAGAGGTGAATATCCATTTGCTCTTATGATAGACATAGAGAGGTGAGTTCCCATGTCTTATTATAAGTAAAGAGTAACATCAAAGTGTCTAATGTGGATTGTAGATTAGGCATTCTACGAAATTTATTTCTTGAGGTGAATCCCCTTGCATTATGAAACATGAGAATGACTAGGTTGGGTTGTAGGTTAAAAATGATCAATACATGCATGAATAGAGTTGATTCCTATTTTCTATGACAAATAAGTTAACGATGAGAATAAAAATGACTAATGTGAATGAAGAACCTACATTATCTAGCTTAGAATGGGTAAGATTATGGGGTCTTGTTCATGCATGGAACAAGATTTCCTTAAGGTGATCATAGAATGTTTCTCTTATATTTTGTAGTATTGATAGAATTGTGTTATACTTTCCGTCCTTAACATGTTAAGATATAGATGATACCATGCGATGGTAAGTATGTATGATGGCCTAAGGTGGTACTTAGTGTGTGTGGGATTATTTGGTCTTACTCATTCATTGTACAAGTATGACTTGAAGCAACTGAAGAAATTGGTTTCTTATGATATGAAAGTCTAAGTATTGAATATGTATATGGGTTATGCTTTGTGATGATATGCTTATGTTGGAGACTTTGCTTATGATTATGATACTTCCTCTCATGCTTATAGTTTGTGTTTCATGAAGTATCTCTTATGCTTATGGATTATGTTTTACATTGGCTAACTCTTATGTTATGCTAGATATCATATTTAGTATTTTTGTACTAATGCATACTTCAGCCTACATTCTCATCAAATGTAGGGTTCGGTGATTGAGTTCCATTTTTTAGGCTAATTCTCGAGGAGAACAAGGAGTTGAAGATTCAGTGAGTCCTCATAGCATCGAGGATCAAGCCACCATTCCCTTTGTGTCTTTCTTTATCTTTTGAGACTATTATATGGGTTGTGTTCGAAGATTTGTTCAAGTATTATCTTCTAGATTGTTTTAGACAAAAGTGTAGTAAGACTTCTGCTTCGTTTTATAAAGCCTTTGATTGTATGAAAATGTTTTAAAATTTTACAATTTTCTATTATTTATGTTATGGTATGACACGGGCTAGTATGAGAACCCTTTGGGGTCAAGTACGCCGTGTTACATTTAGGTGTACCCCTGGGTCGTGACAAGCTTGGTGATAAGAGCACAAGGGTTGGAATGGTTCTAGGCTGTCTCAAACCATGTCTAGTAGATTCTTGTTCATAAATGTAAAGTACACCAAATTTATGAATAAAATGCTATTGAATGTTTAGGAAATCTCACTTCTTCATTCTCTAAGTAATGTCATAGAGTTCGGCCCTATTAGGTCCTTCTTTTAATTCATGCCCGTTTGTTTTAGGGCATAGCTAATCAAAGGCAAACCCTAGGAGAAATGATAAAGAAAATGTGGATCATGACTTTTCTCCCCAAGCTCCTCCTCAAGCTTTGGTTAATCCGCTAGTTAACAATGTTACTCATACGGATTTCAGGTCGACTTTCCAAATGTTGTCTCAAGATGTGACGACGCAAGTCAATAGGGAAGTGGTTGCTCTGATAAATCCTAATGTAAATTCTTGGATTTAGAGTGAGGAAGTTTATTAAGATAAAACCCTCGGATGGATCCAAAGTGGAAGAGGACCCTAAGGAGTTTATAGATGAGGTATATAAGGTACTTGATATCATGAGGGTGACTTTGGTAGAGAAAGAGGAGTTAATCGTTTAGAAATTGAGAGGGGTAGCACAAATATGGTATGGTCAATGAAAATCGAATAGACTGGTAAAAGCGGATCCCATAGAGTGGGGGGAGTTTAAGAAGACATTCCTTGATAAGTTCTTTCCCCTAGAATTGAGGGAGGCTAAAATGCGAGAGTTCATTAACTTTAATAAAGGTAGTATGAGTGTTCAATTGTATTCTCTAAAGTTTACTCAGCTCTCTGAGTACGCTACAACTTTAGTGGAGGATTCAAGGTCTAGATTCATAAGTTCACGGTTGGAGTGTCCAACTTCTTAGAAAAAGAATGTCTTGGGAATGTTGTTTGGTGACTTAGATATCTCATGTATTATGGTTTTCGCCAACAAATTGAGGAGTCAAAACTCAAGGAAGAATCCAGGGAGAAAATGAGGTCTAGATTGGATGATGATAGTTCCTTTCATGATGAGTCTGATGGACATGGTCACCCTAGGTTTAGACAAAAGTTCCCTAGCAAAGTGTCGTAACCACTCCTAACTTCAACCCAAAAGGGGTGCCTATCCCTAAGTCACAAGGAGATAGTAGTGGGGTTCTATTGCTGGGATGTAGTGAGTGTGATAGAAGACATGAGAGTGAATGCGTAGAAGGTTCTCATATTTGTTTTGGGTGTGGTGATTTGGTCCATAAGATAAGGCATTGCCCTTAAGTTAGTAAAAATAAAGGATATAGTCGTCATAGGTACCAACCCTACCCTTCCTCCGGGCCAATTGGTTTAGGAGGGAGTGCTCCAAAAAAGAATAGATCTTGAGATCTCCAATCTAGAGGTGAACAAAAGTGACCTTCTTTTGTTGCTACCGGTATATGTTTTAAGATTTATCTAGATTCTGGTGTTGCTTTTCTTTTATGACTTGATATATTTTATATAATAGACTTTGATTTTGTATAGTATGAATGAGCTTCATTTATTTTTTTTATGTTAGAAATGTTGTTTAGAAGAGTTTGAATAAGCTTACTCCTCGGGGGGAGATGATATTCCTAGATAGCAAGGCCATCATGTGCTTATTTGTGGACATGATTTCTTTATACGCTTATTCATGAAAAGTTTATGTCTTGATACAAATGACTTATATGCAAATTTTTACCTCATGTGGTAGTGTGTTGAGTAGAGTTGCTTATAGAACTTCATGAAATGAATTAATGAGCATTCCTTAGTTTGGAGTTGAAAGATTCCTCCTTAAATAAATGCTTTTTGAGAGTAAATTACATTTAGTATCCATGAGTATGTGTTGATCATGTTTTAGCGAGGCGATGGTAGTTCCTCCTTGAATATGAGTAAATATAGAATTTCATGCATTTTGGGTTGTTAGATGTAGTTCCTACTCCTTTGTGTTGTCTTGAATATGTTTATCCTGGAGTTAATGTTTTTATTTTTGTTCATGTGCATTTAGATGAGTTACATTCATAATGAGCTGCTAGTCTAAAGTCATTTTTTTAAAAAAATGGTTCAAATCGTCATTCAGGGAAGAATGATCTCAAAGGGGAGATATTGTAACACCCGAAAAACTAGCAGGTTAAACTAGAGTCTTACATAAGGGTTCTAGAGTTTTACGTTGAGGTTAGAGTTGTAAAAATGACTTCCCGTACTTAGAATTAGGGTTTTAGGGGTGAAACATTAAGGTACGACTCCCGAAAGACCAACCAAAGGAGTCCCTGGGAGGACCCCAAAAACAACCCAAAGAATCTGCCCCAAGTCCCATGCCCCGTGGGTGAGGGTCATGGGTCAAGGCCTGCCAACCAAGCTCCAATACCCCATCCTATGATGACTAGCACAGCCCGTGCAGCTGCTCATGGTCCATGGGTTGGAGTAGTTATAGTCTTAGGCAGTTTAAGTTGGAGGGTTAGGGAAGGATCTAGAATTAATTAGTTATTAAGTGGGTTTATTTTATTAGTAATTAGACTACCTATATAAACCTATTATACCGTCAATTAAAGGGTTCGAAATCATTACTTCTAACACTTCAAATCAAACCTAATTCCCTCCAAGAAATCCTTTCTTTAGAAAGAAGAAGAAGAAGAAGAAGAAGAAGAAGAAGAATATCGAAGCTAGGTCAAATTTCTCCATTGTTGCAAACTTTTGTAGGGATTTGTATCCAAGGTATTATAGCTTATTAATCCATGAAGCCCAGTGAACTTCCCCCAGTTGTGAAGATGAACCCCAATTATAGCTAGGTTTCTTCCTATATTGTGGGTAGTGTTGAGTATTGATATACCGTGGTTTCATAATATTATTAATAATTTTTCCTTAAGTTTAGTGTGTCTAAAAGCCTTTTTGTGCTAATTTTGATATAAGTTTCTCTTTGTTTTGCAGGAAATTTGTTCAAAGATGAATGCGGAGATTTTGAGCGAAGAAATGCAGAAGAGACCACCTACGGAGCTTATGACGGTCCGTAGGTGCCAGCGTAGTGCAGCTGCTGAAGAAAGATGGGGAAGTCTGACCAAGTGTGGGGTTACGAAGCTTGTGACAGTCCGTCGTATCTATGACGGTCCGTCCTGCAATTTCATCATGAAGTTCAGAGAAGTAATCCCAGTACCCATATTCCAGGAGTTGAAGTGTTTTGGAACAAAGACCCTCGACGGACCGTTGTGCTATGACGGTCCGTCATACTTGCCGTCGAGGATAATGAAGAAGAGTAGCAGAAGAAATTGCATAAGTATGGGGTGACGAAGTCCATGACGGTCCATCGTGACCATGACGATGTAAACATTGTATTGTTAGACTTTTGATTATCATTAGACTTTTTGGTGAGATTATTGATTACGTTGAGATTCTTGCAAGTGATTTTTGGTGATTAATCAAGCAAGCTTTCGGATTTTACTCTTTCTCATTGAAGTAAGTACATGAATTCTTATTTAATATATTTGAATATTGTGATTATTACTATGAGTAACTAAACTCCATAACTAGGGTTGTGGGAACCATAGGCAAATAATGAGGTAAAACCTAACTAAAATAACAATTCTAGAATGGTGTCTTGCATGTATTAATAATTCTTTCACTTAGAAGTCTTTTTAGCGGATGGCCAACGTTAGAACTTGCCTTAATGCTACTTGCCGGACCAAGGAGTTAGATAATAGGAAAAGAATTATCAACATAGATTTAGTGTATACTATCTAATAGGCTAGTATTGATTGGTACGAGGTAATAACTTTGTCAAATATCGAATACGATGCTTAATATGAGGTAAAGATAAGGCTTAGGATAGCAACACATGTAGCCGGACTAAGGTGCGGAGTGAGATTTTTTAGATGCCGGACCAAGGATTTAGAAATACATAACTTATCACTTTGTATGCAAGATACTTGAAAAGAATTGTTATAGTTAGAATTATCAAGTTATGAACCTGCGGGGAACACGTAAACCCTAGTTACTTTGATTAATTGATTAAAATCCAACATTCAAAGCTGTTAAGTGTCTCTTTCAACTGTGTTAGTTATTTTCATTCATTTAGAAATAGAATCCCCCCTTTTATTGTTTTTACTTTCCAAGGAAGTCATCGACCAAACAATAGTAATAACAGGTTGAAGTTAAGTCTAGACTATTTTCCTCGTGAAAACGATTCCAACCTCACTAGTTGGGTTATTTACTTGACACGGCCGCTTTACTTCTTATTTGAGAAGTAAGTTTGAGCGTATCAAAT
This sequence comes from Solanum lycopersicum, assembly GCF_036512215.1. Taxonomy (NCBI): domain Eukaryota; kingdom Viridiplantae; phylum Streptophyta; class Magnoliopsida; order Solanales; family Solanaceae; genus Solanum; species Solanum lycopersicum. Next base: position 22,604,608 of record NC_090804.1, on the reverse strand, counting down.
TTTGGCGCCGCTGCCGGGGAAAGTAGCTTTTAGATTAACTTGAACTTATTACTATAGTTTAGTTGATATTTTCTTGATTTTACTTTGTTTTATTGTTTTTGATTTTTTTTCAAAACTATCCTCCTTGTATGCCAAATACACTGAGAGGAAGAGAACCCTTGTTTCCCTACGATCACGGGTTAGAGCGTACACTGCGCAATATGAATCGAAACTTGGGAATAAATGATGATCATCTGAACCAGAACATCCTAGCTCCAGTTGATGTTCATGGTCAGATGTTACCCGATGCTCTGGGTGAACACCAACAGAGGGGACAAAATCCCGTTCCACGGCCCCAAGCATACTACAGAGGTTATGATAACATAGCAGACTCGGATGGGCCACTTGTCTTGTCTCCTCTACCCAAAGGCCTTACCTTTGTGGTAACTAGTAGCCTGATATAAATGCTCACTGCCAGAGGTTTGTTTTCAGGGCTACCTTCTGAGGATCCACATGCCCATATAGCTAAGGTAAGGTCAGTGTGTAAAAGCTGTGTAGAGAGGCCTGATTTGGATTTAGATGTAATAGGTCTCAGAGTGTTTCTTCTCTCACTGACGGGAGAGGCTGCTATGTGGTTCACTGAGCTCCCATACAACTCAATCTTCACTTGGAATCAACTAAGGGATGTCTTTTTAGCACGCTACTATCCGGTCTCCAAGAAACTAAACCACAAAGACAGAGTGAACACCTTTGTGGCACTACCAGGAGAGTCAGTTAGTAGTTCTTGGGATAGATTCACCTCATTCTTGAGAAGTGTTCCAAATCACCGTATAGATGATGAGTCACTGAAGGAATACTTCTATCGGGGAGAAGATGATAATAATAAAGCGGTATTGTACACAATAGCAGGTGGATCTTATGGGGGAATGTCGTTATGCTGAAATTGCCGAAAAATTAAAGAAAATCTCCCGGAATAATAAAGCTTGGAGTACTAGGAAGTATGATACAGGGAGAAACACTTTCGCAGTGCAGTCCACTCACAACCCAGCCACAGATGAGATTCGTGAAGAAATGGCTCAGATGAGAACTGAGCTTGGGTTGGTACTAAAACATGTCACTGGGGTGCAGAAAAGATAAATGCAGTCAAATACTTGGCTAAACCACCACCTCCTAATGATGAATGCTATTATGCGGAGGACACTTATGCAGTAAATGAGCAGACGGGGGGTTTCCGACCGAGTGCCCAAGGCTCAAATCAGGATAATTGGTGCCAAGGTCAAGGGAACCAAGGTCAGAACTATGGTAACTATAACCGTGAGGGTCATTATGTCCGAGGTGGAAACTACAACCGCGACAACAACTTCAACAGGGGTAACTACGGTAACAGAAATGATAGGAATGGGCCCTATGTCCCTCCTCAAAATCGTGAAGTTACTCCTAGGGATGGTGGAGATAATATGGCGCGAGTTGAGGATATGTTGCACAAAATGATGAGGAAGTTCGATGCTAGTGATGAGCATATTAAAGAGTTAACGTGTGATTTAGCTAGTATTGGGCAAAAAATTGATACACATGCAATATCGATTAAACAGATCGAGTTGCAAATGGCCCAATTATATGCGACAGTGAACACACGGCAACCGTACACTCTTCCTAGCAACACTGTCCAAAATCCAAAAATTGATGGGCACTTTATGGCGATCACTACTCGGGGTGGTAAGCAAACCATTGACCCACCTATGCCGTCTGATGAGGAAAATGTGAGAAAGGATGATGATAAGGTGGTAAAGGATAGTGTTGAGGAAGAAGAGAGCAATGGAAAAGAGGCAGAAGTCCCTATGAAGGTGATTCCCATGTCTAGACCACCATCACCATTCCCTCAGAGATTAGTGAAAAAGACCGAGGATGATAAATATTGGCGTTTTATAACAATGCTAAAGCAGCTCTCTATCAATGTCCCTTTGGTAGAAGCTCTAGAACAAATGCCCGGTTATGCCAAGTTTATGAAAGATCTGGTCACAAAGAAAAGATCGGTCACTTTTGAGGATGATGATAGACTGCAACATTGTAGTTCTATTGCTACACGATCCCTCGTACAAAAGAAAGAAGATCCGGGTGCGTTCACTATTCCTTGTACAGTGGGGTCATTACATTTTGCGAAGCATTATGTGATCTGGGGGCAAGCATAAATCTCATGCCCCTCTCAATCTACAAGAAGTTGGGTTTGGGTGACCCAAAACCCACTGCGATGCGGCTACTCCATGATGTGCTAGTAAAAGTGAATTCATTCATCTTTCCGGTTGATTTTATTATTCTTGATTGTGAATTCGATTTTGAAGTGCCTATTATTCTTGGGAGACCATTCCTTGCTACAGGTAGAGCCTTAGTTAATATGGAAAAGGGGCAGATGAAATTTCGGTTGAACAATGAAGAAGCGACCTTCAACGTGTGTAGGACTATGAGGCAGAGTGGTGAGCTCCAATCCGTATCCTCCATATCCCACAAAGAAAAGATGAAGAAGGAGAATGAACAAAAAAGTGCAAAACAAGAGTTTAGGGTTGGGGCTTTGGTGCTTGTAGATAGTTCTGGGTCGCCTTGTCTTTCGGTAAAGCTCAAGTCCAAATGGACTGGCCCTTACTTGATTACCCAAGTATTCCCTCATGGAGCAGTTGAGTTAAAAGCCAAGGATGGAGTGCGGTTTAAGATGAATAGAGATCGAATAAACTCTATTTTGGGCATAAAGTATCAGGGAATGAGGTGATAGAGGCATACCATCTTGATGAAGTCTAAGTAATCAAGTGTCCCCAGTCGTGCCGCGACATTAAATCAAGCGCTTGTTGGGAGGCAACCCAATACTTATAGTCTTTTTAGTAATGGTAGCATTTTTCTACTAATGGGTTTTTAAATTTGAAGACACATCACCAGGAAATTCTGCAGAAAATTACTCTGCAGCAGTCACTGACGGATACAGCGACGGACTGTTGCGCCTGCGACGGACCTTCGTATGCCTACGTCGTACCAGGTACGTCTTTCTGTTATTTTCAAACTAGGGCACACACGACGGAACCAACGACGGTTCGTCACAGCTGCGATGAACCGTCGTCGGGGAACCATCGCGTGATTAATGATGCTTACCCGACCCCACCCGGTTGGAGTTTATAATAAAATTCCACCATTTAAACTCCCCAATCCCTCATTTCACCCCAATCCTTCATTATTCCTCCCATTTCCCTCTCTTTTCAACTTCCACAATCTCTCCCTCTATCAACCGATCATTGCCCCCCCCACAATTCTCCAAAGCCCTAAAAGTGATAATCTACTAGTCAGAGTTGCTGCTGTGGGTGTCTTCCTGGTCACCGAGTACTTGTCCTTTTTATTTTCCCTAATTCTAAGGTATGTGTCTCTAATTTCTACTTATTTATTTTGCATTTTTGTTTATTAATTAGTATTAGCTTAGTTATTCTTGATATGTTCGTTTCTTTTATATAAGATTCTGTCTAACCTAGGTTACAAATGTTCGAAATTGCCATGTTTCTAACCCTAACATAGGTGCTTTCGCATTACTAGTTTCCTAGGTAGTTGGGTTAGACAAATGTAGGTCCAAAACACTGCAAGTTCGATTTGGGTTCATCGGGGATGAATGGGGTACACCACTTTTGTCACTGATCTACAGAACGAGACCCTGATGATGGACCGTAGTGCCCATGAAGGACCGTCGTAGGGTCCGTTCCACAAGACCTAACACCCCACTGCCCATTTTTTTTCAAAGTGTCCCCCAGTGGACACATGTGAAGGACCGTCGTCTTCATGATGGTCCATCCTGCACAATCGTTCTGGTTGTCAGAGACCCTGTTTCTGAGGGTCTCTCACTTTTTCTAAGTTTCCTTCAACGGACACATGTGACGGACCGTCGTACCCACGACGATCCGTTCTGCATGACCGTTATGACGGTCAGAGACCCCTCTCCTAAGGGTCTCTCACTTTTTCTAAGTGTCTTTCAACGGACACGTGTGACGGACTGTCGTACCCACGACGGTCCGTCCTGCATGACCGTTATGACGGTCAGAGACCCCTCTCCTAAGGGTCTCTAATTTTTTTTCTAAGTGTCCTCTGACAGACACCTATGATGGACCGTCGTACCTGTGACGGTCCGTCCTGCACATACCGTCATACTAGTCAGAGACTCTCCTTCAGGGTTATCCATATATATACAAAGTCTAAGTAAGACACGACGGACCCCATGACGGTCCATCATAGTCACGACGAGCCGTCACCAGGCCCGTCGTGTGTCACTGTGACCATAGAAATGACATACTGTTTTAAGTTTTTTTTGTGTGGTTTTGCTTGTCTTGTTTGCCACTTCTCGTACTAATATTGATCCTTTACAGGTACTATCTACTATGACACCCAAGCAATATCAAATCTATGCACGTGGGCGATCGAAGTTTGTTGCCCGTCTGCCTGCATGGTCATTGGCTCTGATGAAAAGCGTGACCCCGAGTACGTGCCCCCAGGCACTTCCACCCCTTCCCGTGCTGCACCTGCTCCTAGAGCCACACCCAAAAAAGTGGCGTCCAGCGTAGTCACTGCCTCCCATTCTGATGAGGAGCGCATACTGACCGGCACACCCTCTGGGTCAGCCACAAATGAAGAAGGAGCGTCTGGCTCCTTAGGAGTATCGTGGTCGGAGGAAGCCTCTGGTTCTGCTGAGGTTCCCGCACCCGCCACCGCTGTAGCGTCGGCCTCGTCTAAGGAGGTTGACAGTTCGGAATCCACATCAGGTTCACCAGCTCAGGCCCCCACCCCAGCCACTGACCAACCCAACCGGTGGTGTGTCGACGGGCAATTTCAAGTCTACTCCGACGCCAAGTTCCTAACTGATAAAGGAGTGATGACTCGAACACTCACCTTGGAGAGGCGGGTCCTTACAGGGAGTCTCCCGATGATGCCTGAGATCCACAATCTCTTCACCAGGCATCGCCTGGAGTGGACAGCACGTCCGTTGGGCCGTTGAAGTGAAAAATGGTCCGAGAGTTCTACGCATCCTACGTAGAGACTCTTCGATCACAGATAGATACGCGGGCTGCCCCCGCCAAACAAGCCCCACTTGAGAAGGTCCGAGTACGGGGCGTGCAGGTTGACATTTCCCTGCCTGCCATCCGCCGGTTTCTATACGGCGAGGGTGTTGATGCTACTCGGACCCCTCTCACTACCGAGTTTGACTACCGCTGGCAGATTGTTAAAGATGGTCAGTTCCTGCGCAAGCCATCGCTGAGAGAGACCACCAAGAGGTGGATGGCCCTGCACCTGTCAGTTGATGGAGAGGGTGCCGACTGGGTGACTGAACCAAAGGGGGCCATCAAAAAGGCCAACCTCACTTTCACGGCGAAGTTCTTGTGGCTGATTGTCCGCCACTGCCTTTCCCCCACAACCGCTGATAATATCGTTACATGGGATCGAGCAGTGTTGATGGCAGCGATGATTGCTAGGTTCGAGGTGGATTTCGCGTGGCTTTTACAAGCAGTTATGCACGAGAGGGCTTTCAAGGTCACTACTACTTACCCTTTCCCGTGCATGATCTTTTCTCTCTGCAGGTCCGCAGGTGTGCCTATATGGCACGTAGATCAGCTCAAGACTCCGCAAGGCACTGTTGACGTCGGCCTCATCAAAGATGAGTCCAATGAGTTGGCTCCACACGGAGGGCCCCGTCCAAAGCTGCCCTCACTTGCTGATGATCTTGCTGATACGGTAGCCCAGGCCCGCACAGCTACACAGGCGGCTTCCACTGACACTACCCCGGTCGAGTCTATCTCGGGTAGTAGCACTGCCCCGAGTTCCTCTTGCACAGCCCCTCTACCAGCGCTGGTCCCACTTGCTAGGGTTCAAAAATTAGAGGCGCAAATGGCTACACTTCTGCATCATATGCAGCCGTGGATGCAGAAGTCTATTACTGAGTCAGAAGAGCGCCTAGAGCGGAAAATGGTCCAGTTTACAGAGTGGAAGATCGCTGAGGTTCACCAGAGCTAGGACGCCTTTGAGTTGAGGGGTACTAGCCCGGCCAGCCCCTCCATTGTATGTGTCGACTCTTCAGGCTGTGATCGACAGCCATCGCAGATATTGACCCGATCTTAGAGGCTAGGGTGCCGGAGTCTGAGGCCCTTCTGTCGAGCCTGCTGAGGACATAGTGTTGGCGGCCCTATTTGCCACTTCAGAGATTCCACCACCTCCCCCTCGAGAGCATGCCAAGAGGCGTAGGGGTCGAACAGAGGACGAGGCGCGAGCACGGAAGAAGGAGCGCCGAGAGATGGAGGCTGCGAGGAGAACCTCACTTGCTGAGGAAGAGGCACACCAGATGAGAGCATTAGAGTTAGCGGCTGAGGCGTCTAGCTCCTGAACTGTGGATATAGCAGGAGGCACTACTGATGGTGCGGTTGTTGCTGAGGACACCACTGAGGGTGTCTAGATTGAAGAGGACGTGGGTTCCGGGGAACCGGATCCACCAGCTTGCTGATCGACGGCGCTTTGCACCACAGGTTTGCTTCACCTACCACTCTAGTATTTAAATTTTTATACATTGGGGATAATTGCATGTTTTTTTTGTTGGGGGTGGGGTAAATGGAAAGTGAGTGTTACGGTGAAGTCTGAGTAGCCCAATTCACTATCCTCTTTTGGGATTTTCTTTCCTGTGTTCTTTTTCCCCAAAAGACTGATTACTTTTTTTTGTTGAACCGGCATGTCTATATCTTTTGTACATAGTTTCATTCTGGAGCATGATGGCTAAATGATATCCTGATAAATTAGAAAATGATACATGAGTAGGCATAGTAACTGATAAATGTGTAACTCTAAGCATGACATAGAGGTACACCATTGCATTACCCTAAGTCTAAAATTTGAACTAGGTGTCTGATAATCTGGTATAGTGATGAGATGTCAAGTGAGTGTGAGGAAGATTTGAATAGTCCACTATTGGTACTGAGCTAGAACATGCCTGGTTAGTCCTGCTAAGAGTAAGCTGTAATAGACAATTAGGAAAGGATCATAGGCCCTTATTCAGTATAGCCCATTTCTAGCCTAAATAAAAGAAACCAAATGAAATTTATCCTTCATTGATCCAAATGATCTGAGCTTAAATTAGACCTTTCTTTTTCACCCCAACTGATTTTTTCTGGGAACAATGTGTTGGCCCAGGTCCCTCCTTAGACATGTGCACCTCAACTTATGTCAAAAGCATAAGTTGAGGGTGGATAATGCAGTAAACAACCTTCGTTATGGCCCTGACCCAACTTTGGGTATTGTGTACCTTGACTCATGGCAAAGCCATGAGTTGAGGGTAGCTATCATAAGGAATGCTCTATAAAGTGGGGTTGAAAGAACAAAGAGAGAGAAAGAACAAAAGTAAAGTGACTCAAGAATTAGTTGAAATAAAAGTAAAGAAAAAGAAAAATATACAAGAAATACAAGCAAGAAAAGAAGAGAGTCACTTACACAAATGAAGAAAGAAGAGAAAATAGCAAGTGAAAGAATATGAGAAACTGGGCGAGATAAAATGATAGAAAGTGGAAGGTTTAGCCGATATGTCAAGGAGGGCAAAAAGTCACTAAAGTGTACCTAAATATACCCTACCTGACCCTGAGCCTCTGTTACTAGCTAAAAAAGTCCTATCGTGATTCTAAGGGTTGTATAACAAACTTAAATTTGTGAAAATAAGGGCAAGATTATGGCAATAGGTATGAATGAGTGTGACTTTGTTCTGAGAGCGAGTGTTGAAAAGTAATCTTTATACTCAAACCGAAATCATTGTGTGAAAAATGAGGATTTTGTTTTAAAGTGAGGACACTAGTTGCAATACCGGAATTGTTAGCACCTCGGTGAGAAATTGAAGAGAATAGGTGTTAGTGCATGGTAAGTCTGTGTCATGTTCTAATCCCACATAATTCAAGCCTAATAGTGATAGCATGCATAGATTTGATGAGATTAATCGGGATTGATAGCCAAATGATTGCAAAGGATAAAACATGGATACTATTGTACAAAGATGTTGTATTGAGTCATAGTGCGTCGCTTGAGGACAAACAACAAATTTAAGTTGAGGGTGTTGATATACCGTAGTTTCACGGTATTATTAATCTTAAGTTTAGTGTGTCCAAAAGCCTTTTTGTGCTAATTTTTATATAAGTTTTTCTTTATTTTGCAGGAAATCTGTCCAAAGATGAATGCGGAGATTTTGAGCGATGAAATGCAGAAGAGACCACCTACGGAGCTTATGACGGTCCTTCGTGCTTGTGACGGTCCGTAGGTGGCAGCGTAGTGCAGCTGCTGAAGGAAGATGAGGAAGTCTGACCAAGTGTGGGGTTACGAAGCTTGTGACGGTCCATCCTGTAGGTTCGTCATGAAGTTCAGAGAAGTAATCCCAGTACCCATATTCCAAGAGTTGAAGTGTTTTGGAACGAAGACCCTCAACGGACCATTATGACTATGAAGGTCCGTCATACTTGCCGTCGAGGGTAATGAAGAAGAGCAGCAGAAGAAATTTCATAAGTATGGGACGACAGAGTCCATGAAGGTCCGTCGTGACCATGAAGATCCGTCGCGAGGTCCGTCGACCCAACCGCGTTTTGGCAAATTTCAAGCAAATGGAGTCCTTGTTTAATTAGGTTTTTATTTTTTATAAATAGTTCGAAAAACCTCATTTTTGAGGTTAGACTCTTAGATTGTTAGACACCGTATTAGTAAACATTGTATTGTTAGACTTTTAAATATCATTAGACTTTTTGGTGAGATTATTGATTACGTTGAGATTCTTGCAAGTGATTTTTGGTGATTAAACAAACAAACTTTCGGATTTTACTCTTTCTCATCGAAGTAAGTACATGAATTCTTATTTAATATATTTGAATATTCTGATTATGATTATGAGTAACTAAACTCCATAACTAGGGTTGTGGGAACCATAGGCAAATAATGAGGTAAAACCTAACTAAAATAACAATTCTAGAATGGTGTCTTGCATGTATTAATAATTCTTTCGCTTAGAAGTCTTTTTAACTGATGGCCAACGTTAGAACTCGCCTTAATGCTATTTGCCGGACCAAGGAGGTAGATAATAGGAAAAGAATTATCAACATAGATTTAGTGTATACTATCTAATAGGCTAGTATTGATTGGTACGAGGTAATAACTTAGTCAAATATCGAATACGATGCTTAATATGAGGTAAAGATAAGGGTAAGGATAGCAACACACGTAGCCGGACCAAGATGCGGAGTGAGATTTTCTAGATGCCGGACCAAGGATTTAGAAATACATAACTTATCACTTTGCATGCAAGATACTAGAAAAGAATTGTTATAGTTAGAATTATCAAGTTATGAACCTGTGGGGAACACGTATACCCTAGTTACTTTGATTAATTGATTAAAATCCAACATTCAAAGCTGTTAAGTGTCTCTTTCAATTGGGTTAGTTATTTTCATTTATTTAGAAATAGAAACCCCCCCTTTTATTGTTTTTAGTTTCCAAGGAAGTCATCGACCAAACAATAGTAATAACAGGTTGAAGTTATGTCTAGACTATTTTCCTTGTGGGAACGATTCCAACCTCACTAGTTGGGTTATTTACTTGACACGGCCGCTTTACTTCTTATTTGAGAAGTATGTTTGAGCGTATCAAGTATGATTACAATCTAGTGATAGTAATTGTTTATGATTGATTTAGTATTGAATTATGCTATTAGGATTATATTATGTGCTTTCCATGATTAACTATAGTCTAATTGATGAAATTGAAATATGTGGGTTAATGCCATAAAAGGTGAAATTGAGGATTTATAGATGATCTTCTAGAATTGATGATTATGAGTAGTAATTTTTCAAGAATAGAAACACGTAGATATGAATTGAACTATATTTGGGTATATATGATAGATCATGAGTAGTTAAACTTGAAGTTGAACCTTTATGATGATATATGATTAAAATCACTTGATAATGAAGAATGTGACAAGAATGCCTTGAAATCTATGTATGTTTGATGATTGCAAGTAGTGAAGAGTTGATAGTAAGACTTGCAGTCATGAATGTTGATCACTAGGATTTTGAGAATAAAGACAATATGATGAATTATGTATGTCAAGGCTCCAAGAGTAAAACTTATATGATAATGATAGACTATCAGATAGAATAGTTGTGGTAAGACTTTCTCACCTAATCTACCTCATGAATGTTTGAATGTATGAAGTGATGGAATCACTTGAGTCATGATGATATCGATGTCTAATGTAGAATTCTTGATATAGTATAATTCATGAATATGATATGTAAGATTCTCTCACATAAAATGATTCTAGGTTGACAAGTTTGCTCACCTAAAATGAATCTAAGTCCAAGGATTATATAATGTGATGAGGCTTGTAGTGATTCTCCTAAAGACCTTTTTATGAGAGGTATGTGAGGTGACTCCCCTTATCCCTAGATATCATGAGAATACTACCCATGACATGATATGAGAAGTTTGTAGTGACTACCCTTAAATACTACTTCTAAGGCAAGAGATGATTACCCATTAGCCTTTATGATGATCATGGAGGCGAATAATTATGATCCTTATGAAATTATGTGTAGGAGAATACCTACATCATATAATCATGGGGCATGGAGGCGAATACCTATGTTTCCCTAAAATAGTCATGGAGGAGAATACCAATGACGATAAATGTCAAGTAAGAGGTGAAAACCCATTTTCCTTTATGCTTGACATAAAGAGGTGAATACCCATTGGCCCTTATGATAGACATAGAGCTGTGAGTTCCCATGTCTTATGAATAAGTAAAGAATAACATGAAATTGTCTAATGTAGATTGTAGTTGGATAGGCCTTCCATGACCTTTATACCTTGAGGTGAATCCCCTTGCTTTTATGAAACATGAGCATGACTAGGTTGGGTTTTAGCTTAAAGATGGTTTTCCAATACATGCATGAATAGAGGTGATTTCCCTTGTCTATGAGAAATAATGTAGCTATGAGCTTAAGAGATGATGAACAGAAAAACCTGAAGTGTCTAACTTAGAATGAGTAAAATTATGGGTCTTGTTCATGCATGGAACAAGTTCCTTAAGGTGACTCATAAAGTGTCTCTCTTATATGTCGTACATATAGATAAGATTGTGCTATAGTTGTCATCAATGACATATTAAGCTAAAGATGAGACCATGAGATGGTAAGTATGTATGATGACCTAAGGTTGTACTTATGATGTTATGCTAGCTATCATGTTTAGTACTTTTGTACTAATGTATACTTTTGCCTACGTTCTCACCATATGTAGGGTTCGGTGATTGTGTTCCATTCTTGGCTAACTTTCAACAAGCACAAGGAGTTGAAGGCTTGATGAGTCTTTATGTATTTCTGTATCTTTTGAGACTATTGTATGGGTTGTGTTCCAAGAGTGTTCAAGTATTATGTTTTAGATGGTGTAAGACAAAACTGTACTAAGAAATCTGCTTCGTTTTGTAAAGACTTTGATTATATGAAAAATATTTAAAATTCTGCACTTTTCTATTATCTTATGCTATGATATGTTAAGGGCTTGTATGAGACCCCTTTAGGGTCAAGTACGTCGTATTATATCTAGGATATAACCTGGGTCGTGACACGATAAATTTTCCAAAATCTAACCCTAATAGCTGACCCAAGATAATTTTTCTAAAAAATAACTTTTTCTAAAAAGATTGATGGGGTCGGGGGGGAGGGGGGATTGGGTATGGGGTATGGGTGAGGGTGGCATAAAGAATGAAATTTTTTAAATTTGAAATATTTTTCAATTTTAGTTTTATTTTTTATGTGGGTGCCATAAAAACTATTTTATTTTTAAAACATACTCATTTACATTTCAAAAACAATTTTTTCTTAATTTTTTTTGGAGGAAATGGCCCGGGGGGGGGGGGGGGGGTAGGGAGGATGTGGTGTAAAATGAAAAAAATTCCAATTTTTTTTATTAAAAAAAATGACATGCATGGCCTGGGTGGAGGGTAGGGGTGGTATAAAAAAGAATTTTTAAAAATTTTTTTGAATATTTTTCAAAAAAATATTTTTTTAAAAAATAAAATAAAATTGACAAGGTGCGGAGGTGGGAGTTGGCATGGGGTTTTGTGGGGGTGGGGGGTGGATGGAGTAAAAAATGTAAATCTTTAAATTTGAAATATTTCCCAAAAACATTCATTGTTTTAAAAAAAAAGTGTGGAGGGGAGGATGTAGGCATAGGGGTATGAACAAAAATTAAATTTTAAATATTTTTCAAAAACTTTTTTTTAAAAAAAATGATAGGGAGGGCATGTGGAGGGTGGTGCTAGGGGAGGGCATGTGGAGGGTGGTGCTAGGGGAGGGGAGTATTAAAAAAATTGATGGGGTGGGGGGGGGAGGAGAATTTTCTGGTTAGGTGGCGAGGGAATGACGTAAAAAAATTTAAAAATTTAAATTTGAAATATTTTCAAAGTCATTTTTTTGGGCTGTGTGTAAGGGATAGGGGGGATAGGATGGTAGGGGTTGGGTGAGTAAAAAAATCTTAAAAATTTGAAAAATTGACCAGGGTTGGGGGGATGGTTTGGGTGTAGTCTCTAGGGATAAAAATATATTTAAAATTCAAAAAATAAGAAAAATTTTAATTTTTAATTTGTTTTTTTTTTTGTAAATGAGAAGAATCAAGTACGGGGTATGGATAGAACAAGAAAAAAAATTAAATGATGAAATAGAGTATTGAAAAATGTTTTTGTTAGTTTTGGAAGAAAAGTCATTTTCCTTATATTTGAGGATAATGAGTTGATTTGAAAAATATTTTTCAAAGATTTAAGTCAATCAGACATAGGAAAATTAATAATAATTTTGAATCATAAGTTAACTTTGCACTTGTCATCTCTAATAATACAAAAATATCAATGCCAATATTATACATAATAACTAATCTTGAACAACTTTTTTAACGTCCTTATGATTTGACTTTTATTATTTTTATGAATGATTCTTCATTATTTAATACATTAGTCTTGCCTAAATCCGTTAGAAATCGCATCTCCCCACCCCATAGAAAATGTTGACCTTATTTCTCATTTAGTTTAATCACATAATTGTACATTGTTCGTACTGCTAGTAAATTGTTCAGTATTATATCAAATTAATCAAACAAATTAGTAATAAAAAGAAAACGAAATAAAATGGTATTCTAGCCTCAAGCTTTAAACAAGTTATCATTTTTGTTCTAAAATAATCTTGAGGCATAACTGAAATGACTAATGTATCTTCAAAACAATTAAATATACAACCTTTGATAGCTTTGTGTGCCTTTTAAAAAATTGCAAATACGAAAAATAACTTCCATCCCATTTCATATGGTACTCTTTTAATCTTAGTTCCTCCAAAAAAAAGGTATAGCTTTTTATATTCTAAAATAACTTAACTCAAAATTTCCTTCTTTTTTAATAAAACAATTTTTTTTCAACTGTAAACTGAACAAACCAAGCCACGTGTTTGATTTGCTTTCTTGATTTGACTCAAATTTATTAATTTGATGTTGTCCTACTTTCAATTTTTATACCAGTTTCAAACTTTTTTACAAAAATATAAAAGGTAGAATTAGTTGATTAGTACATTTGAACTCATTAATTAGATAATGTAATTCATGTTCTACAAAATTGACCAAATAATAGGTGAATTAAATAGTTCATTGAATAATAATTCAAGGTGTTGACTGATGTGCTTTTCTTTTTTCCACAATAAATAAATGAGACTAAAAGCTAGAATTAGATTAGGAGTAGATATGATGTTATTAATTATATAAATTCATGTTTCCACCTATAAAATGGCATGAGGTTCAGCAACAATTCCTTAGAGAGAAATATGGCAAAGAAAGGCATCTTGATATTGGTTTTAAGCATATTTTTAGTTGGGAGCATATTAGGTAGGAAATTAGCAGAGAGCGATGCACTGACAAATGGTGGACATAGTCCTTTGAAACCACTCTTTACTCAAAAGAATGGTGATCTTCCTGGTATACCTTTACTAGGAGGAGTACCTGGCAGTATTCCGGGTATACCTTCAATAGGAGGACTACCTAGCAACATTCCAGGCATACCTTCAATAGGAGGACTACCTGGGACCATTTCGGGGATACCTTTAATAGGAGGACTACCTGGCATCATTCCTGGTATACCTTCAATAGGAGGACTACCTGGCACCATTCCGGGTGTACCTTCAATAGGAGGAGTACCTGGCACCATTCCGGGTGTACCTTCAACAGGGGGAGGACCTGGCAACATTCCTGGTGTACCTTCAATAGGGGGAGGGCCTGGCAATATTCCAGGTGTACCTTCAATAGGAGGAGTACCAGGTCAAGGACCCGGTGATGTCCCCGTTGTACCTTCTGTAGGTGGAAACACTGGACCTGCATACGGAGGCATTCCTTATATACCTTCAACTGGGATACCTGGACTTGGATATGGTGGTCTTCCAGGTATACCTTGGTTAGGAGGAGGACCTGGCAATATTCCAGGTATACCTTGGTTAGGAGGTGTACCTGGAGGATATGGAATTGGTCCTGGAATAGTACCTTTCGTAGGAGGTGGAGGCGGTGGAGGAGGTGGAGGAGGAGTAGGAGGAGGACTAGGAGGAGGAGTTGGGGGAGGAGTAGGAGGAGGTATTGGAGGTGGTGTTTGAAATTGAATAATTTGATGTCAGGGAGGTGACGCTGGTGGTGGTGGAGGATTTGGAGGAGGTGGTGGTGCTCCTCTAAAACAATAAATGCTATTAATATGTATCTATTTTGAAGTAGAACTCATATTTTGAAATATATACTATGTTCTTCTTCAAAATGCATGGTGTATTTACATTTGTATTCCTTTGAATTTACTTTCTAAATACATTAAAAGACAATTTATGTGTGAATCAAGTGCTTTTGTTTGATTTCTTTTAAAGTTAATATTTTTTATTTATTTATATCATTATTTAATTTATTCAACTAATTACAGGTGATAATTTTGTGGTTAGATGTTATTTGATGATCAAATGACCTCCAACTACTAACTGAATTACTTTTCCTTCATCTAGTTTATACCCACTTCATTTAGTAGCATTATTTGAGTGGACACTATATTTTGAAAAAGAATTTCTTTTGAAACTTATATTCTTAATAGGTTTTTGATATTATGTGGTAATAAATAATCACATTGAAGGTAACATTACATCAAAAATGATCATTAGCGGCAATTAGTTCTTAATTGCCGCTAAATATGTATTTTAAATGGTAATTAAGACTCTTTGTATATGTCCCTAAAGAATTTAGCGATATTGATTTTAATGGGACTTAACTAATACCGGTAAAAACATTAGCACTCTCTATTAATGTTAATATTTATTGCTGCTAAAAATTGTTTTTGTTATAGATAAATTAAAAGAACCAAGGTATATTGAAAACAAATAAGAATACGAAGGTCTGTCCTACAAATAGTTTGAATGCTTCATATAATGGAGGAACATCTATTCCTACTTAGTTTTAAGATGATGTTTGATTTTGTAGGCAAGGTAATAATCATAAAATTTAGACTAGGCCTTATCAAAATGCAATCAAAGGCTTTATAAATTAAGTAACTCGGACTCAATTTGTAATTATTGTGAGATAAAGGGGCATATTAATTAATTAAAACAACAACAAATGGTTGAAAGAGTTGGCTTGCCTTTATAGTCACACAAATGATTAATCAACCTTATAGGTGATGATAATGCTACTTATACTAATTATGAGGTGAACCCCCACTCTATAATTTGACTTGTAAAGAGACATTCAAGGCTTCTGATGTTGTGATCTGATGTCTTTCAAACTACATCATTTTTAGGGTGAAGAAGCGGTTAATTTCAAAATACAGTAACCCAATTAGATTATTAAGATTCAAATTAGTAACACTACTATTGGAAAATTGGAAAGATGATGAAAAATCATTAACTACTTTAACTACTTGGGTTATTATAAATAATATAGGCAAACTAGGCTTAGAGTTCTAGAGTATATTTGAACTCAAAGAAATATTTTACTATGAACTCACTCAGGTGTCTTCACTACGCAAAACTAATGAATCTATAAGTCTACTAAAGCCTCCTAGAACAATTAAGAGAATATCACCTTATGTATTTGTCGATACTTGAGGTTTTTAATTAATTTGTTCATTCATTAAAATTCTTAGGTTAACTATCATTTATCGAGCTCAAATTATTAGATAGTGAATGGTAGCACCAAATCTTTTTTAATGATTCTTTTTAAAAAATATTAATGTCTAAGAAAGAAATTAAGTACAATATGATCACACCTTCAAGAGAAGATATTTATTGTAAAATAATTTATTATCTTTATCCCTACCCTAAACACCATGACGCAAGTGATGTGTTTAGCTACTCATAACTAGTTATAAAGAGAAAAGACATAAAGTCATCACTCAAGTTATCCTGAATTTTTAAAATGAAATTTTAACTTCGCAACCGTCCTATTACACCACAGAGAGTGGTGTACACTCTCTCAAAGAGAGGGGGCAACCTACAATAACTAATTTAATATTATTTTTATAAGTATTTTATTATAAAATATATTTTCTTATTTTTATTATTATTTAACTTGTTGTTTCTTTTTGTTTTTCTCTTTCTTTTCAAAAATTCATTTTTTTTCGCTTTCTTTTCAAAAATTCATTTTTTTCTCTTTCTTTTCAAAAATTCATTGTCATCTCCGTTCATAGAAGTTTCTTACTTTCAATAGCACCCTTTTTACCATAACTTTACCTTCCTTTTTCTTATTACTATTACTTTACTCTCTTTAATTTTAATATTTTATCTAAGTATTTTGTTACATTTCGAACAAGTTAAAAAACTCATTAGATTTCAAGATGATTAGGAAATATCATTTAGTTTTTTATTCAATCTCAATTAAATTCTTTCAATTTTCTGGAAATTAATTAATTATTTTAAAATTTTCATTTCTAATTTTGAATTTATATGAAAATGAGTTTTTGATATTCCTTCAAAATTTTAAATTTTCTTAAAATAATAATTAATTTGTTATGAATAATTCAATTAATTCTAAATAATAGTATAAATTGTTTAAAGAATTCGAACGAAGAAGAAGAAGAAGAAAAAAAAGATAAAAATAATGGAAGTGTGTCTCAATTTGACATGGGAGGGGGGAGGTGAAGAAAAAAATAGGAGGGACGACTCACTTGAAAGAGGGAGATGGAAAATGAAATGAAATTTAAGATATTTCAAAATTAAAATCAAAAAGTGAGTGAGAGAGAGAGAGAGAGAGAGAGAGAGAGAGAGAAATAAAGAAAGAAAAAGATAAAGGAAAATTTAAAATGAAAAAATTGTATAGATTTTTAATTAAACTAACACGTGTCATGTAATGATTGGTGTGTGAACTCACTTTCTTCTTAAAATTTGGGGTTGATCGAAAAATGGTATGATATCGATTCAAAATTGTTCAGTGGGGTAATAGGACAGTCGCAAAGTTAAGGTGTCTTTATGAAAATCCGAGACAAATTCAATGGTGACTTTATGTTTTTTCTCACTGATAAATAATAACTATTATAACTAAAAGTACCATAAAACATGAATATAAAAGAAAGTAAACAAAACCTTTGGTTAATGTAGCTCTTTCAAGAGAATCATGTTTGTTGTACGATAATCTATTAAAACTTTAAGTAAACATACCCTGTAAAAACTAAGAACATTTTATGAGTAAGTACTAATTATGTCTAACAATATGTAACCCTGGGTAATTTGTATATTTGATGCTCTTTTTGGTCCATAATATATTTCTCTTAGTTGAAATGGTCCTTAATGTATAACTAAATGTGCTCATTTTCATCCCTTACTCTAAATCTAAAAGATTTAACAACCATTATTGTATTATTTAAAAGCTACAAAGAAAAATCTCATGGAAAGAGAAAATAATAATGTTAGGTTTTGTGAGAGAAAATAATCAATTTCGGTAGAGAAAGTAAAAAATATGATATTAGATTTCATGGAATTTTTTCTTTGACGCGGAAAAAGAATATAAGTGATGAATTTGTAAGTCATGTGGGGTCCATAGTTAAATTTAACACTTTATTAAATAAATCTATTAGGTTGAAGGGAAGGAAAAAAATAAACACCTTTTGTTATACATTACAAGCCATTTCAATAAAGTAAAATATGTTAAGGACCAAAATAAAGCATTACACACATTAAAGACCATTTTGACGCATACTTTGGCCTAGGAATATGCATCAAACTTTTTGGTCTATGACCTATCATCACATAGTTATCAACCACTTGTACTCAACTTATTTCAATATACGTACAACGGTTCACATTACATTCTTCTACTTTTAAATTTTCCACTATAAAGGTGGGAAGAGTTCCTTTCTACGTTATACTTCTTTCACCTAAAATCTAGATCAGTTGAATCTAAATTTTCTTGATACACATAGCATGAAACTTTACCACTTTTTTTCATGGTAACAATATCACTACGTAATTTTTGTATATTACTTTTTCTGTATTTTTTATTTGCTTGAGTCCGCGAGACATCATCTTCTCTATTTAAGATATTACGTGATCCCTTGTTGAAGGTTAGTATGTTCTCTTTTGCCATCACATATGGAATTGGACTCATGTTGTTGAAGTTTTGGTCTCAATTACCTTTGTTCTTGTCTCTTCGACCTACATTTTGGTTTTTATTTCAACCTTTATTCCCATGTCCTTGTCATAAGGTCCTTATTTAGAACTCTAGTATTTTGTATGGGACTCCCCATATAATTTTTGACATAATATGTTTCATTCTCGTACGTGTCTTCAAGCCTATACCTTGGATTATCAGCATCCACAATATTCACATTTTGTGTTAGGGTACCCATCTCATGCTTAGTCAATATATCCATATTTTTAATCAAATATGCCATCCTTTATTCCTTAGCCTCTTCTATAAGTAAATCTTCCTTTTGAAAACTTTGCGGTGATACACTGCTAAATACCTAAGATTTTACTGTTTGCAAAGCCCGATTATTGGTAAGCATTCGAAAAAGCATTAATATGGCCTCTTCATAAGTATGGTCTATCAATGAACCCTCTCCAACATTGTTTGTCACAAATGTTTTGACTATATGTAGCAATCTATAGAACCTTTTTAGCAAAACCTCATTTAGTAACTTATGATTCACACATTGACCTACCATTTTTTGATCTAATCCATGCTTCATGTAGTGCTTCACTTGGCACTTATCTGAATTGTTCATATCATTCCTAAGTTGGATACGTCTACTTAAAGGAGAGAACCTTTCAAAGATATCACTTCTTAGCTTTACCCAGGTAGTGATAGATGTTGCTGGTAACTCTCCAAACCATATAGTTGCTTCACTATTTAGAAAGGAAATATGAAAAAACTCATTTCTATTGCTTCTTGAGAGATACCTACGCTATTGTTAACTAGGCACACCCTTGTATATCTTGATTATTTTAATACGGTTTTTCAAGAGCTAGACCATAGAAAAAACCCTTCATAACTAGTAAATGTCACACTGTGCTAGTGATGTTGCCAATTGAATGTCCTACTAGTGTTTGAGGTCTAATAGAACTAGAATGACCTACTTTTGTAACAGGTCCTAATTACCTTGTTTGTCTTTTCTCCAACCTATGTTCTACTCTTTATTCTAACCTCTATTCCATTTTCCTTTCTTTTCTGTCAAGTTCATTGGATAGAACTCTAGTAATTTAGATGGAAACCCCCATTGATTATTTATATAGTATGCCTCCTCCTCATAAGTATTGAAAATGTCTTATGGTTTATACCCTTAATCGTTCATAGCCAAAACGTTCTCCTTCTCTGTTAGAGTACCCATCACATGTTCAATCAATACCTCCATTTGTATTATCAACTATGATATCCTTTCTTCCTTAGAATCTTCTTTGAGTATCTCTTCCTTTGATAACTTCCTAGTTGATCCACTACTAAGAATTTTAGCTTCTCACTTGGTAGTCATCTAGTTAAGCATACCACCGATCTCTTCATATTTGTGGTCCATCAATGAAGATTCTACATAACTATCTGTCACAAACTTATTAACTGCATCCACTGATACATAAATGTTTTTAGCAGCATCTTATCTGGTAGCTTGTCATTCAGACACTGAACTAACTTCCTTTTAAATATAACCCAAGTGTAGTTTAGTGGTTCACTTGGCACTTGCCGGAAGTTGTTGATATCATCTCTAATATGGATATGTTTACTTGTAGAAGGCCTTTGTCCCATGTCAAAGGCTTACGAACCTAAATTCAAGTGTTACTGTACCATTGATCATTTTCAAGAACGATAGTTTTAGATCAAAATTTTAGTAAATATATCATCATATCTTTCTCCTAAAAGGTCTTATAATATTTATGAAAAATTCTTCGACTACGATATATTTATATTTTTAATTGCTTTATTATATGAGGTAGATTTTATTTAAAATAATTTCTATTTTTTGTGATATATTCTATCACAATCCTACTCAATATCCGAATTCATATGTAATCTAGAAAATAATTTGGATGGCATTGGTTCGATCATTTCCACATTGAAGTGATGGAGAGGAACAACAAGTGACCACTAAGCTCTCCATGTTTTTTTAACACTATCCCTCATGTGTATATCAAAAACAAGTGACCACTAAGCTCTCCATGTATTTTTCAAACACTATCCCTCATATGTGTGTGTGTGTGTATATATATATATATAGATAGATAGATATTTGTTAGTTTGAAGAAAATAAAGTGCTACAACATTTTACTTCTCTATTACTTCATAATAAACATAAAATTTTTATTAAATAAGGCAAATGTTTTTGCCGTTGCATATATTTCTTAGCAGGTAAAAGAGGATTTGCTGTAAAAAAAATTTTGAATATTTATTAAATTACCAAAAGGAAGTTGATTCCTTAAGATTTATGGTTATGGTGACTAGCGTTGTAACACCTCAAATTCGATAAAAGGAGAAATAGTTGTTTTAAGAATTTCGTGGTGTCATCCTCTAAAGGAGAACCACGACCCGTGGAATGAATTACGTACTGTAGATCTGGTTCATGGATTGTCCAACCAAATATGTTTAGAGGATCATGATCTACAGCCTAGACAAATGGACCGCCATTAGTGGCCCAAAATCTTATATTCTGATGCCGAATGACGAACGTGTAGGGCGGACTGTTGGCCAAATTATGGTCCTTCGATCAAGGCCCATAGATGTTGGGTCGGCCGTTATTTTTAGGGGCAGTTGTGTCTTTTCCTAACTAATCTAGCGTAATACTATGTCGTTTTACCCTTCATTAAAACCCCTATATAAGTATTTTAACTCTAAAATTTCCCAATTGAAAATAATTCTCTCAAATTTACAAAAGAAGAATTTCTCTAGAGAACTTGAAGAAGAAGGGTCCAAGCTAGAGTTTGAAAAATAATTCCCCAATTCCTCCAATGAAGTTAAGCAATTGACATTGAGATATGATAGTTTTTATCCATGGATTCCTTCCATTCACAGAGTTTCCAAATTCTCCAATTTTAAAAGTTAATAATCCTCAATTGACTTGGGGTTTCTTCAATTTCCATGTGTTCTCTTGATTATTGATTTAAATGATTGAATTAAGATCTCTTATGCATGAATTGACAAAACACTATTATTTTATGATGATTTCTCAATGAACCCATGTAAATCCCATGTTTTCCAATTATGATGATGTGATGTGGCTTTTGAATTATTAAATAAGAGATTATGAATTAAGCATGCTCTTATGAGATTTAAGTAAAAAATTTAAGGATGTTTTGAGAGTAAATTATCAATGATGATGATTGTTGTTGTGCTGTTGAAAGGATTTCTTATAAACACATTAATACATGATATGTGAAAGGACATTCTCACATAACGGATTCTTTGGGTTGAAAGGTTTTCACAACTAAATTGTGAATCTTATATCTTAGTATCTATTCTAAAAAGACCTAGCTTTGATTAGTTACTTAATTGTACCTTTCCAGAGATGATGCATTACCTAGCTTGTATAGGTCATTGAATGATACCTTTCCATGGATGACGTATGACTTAGCTTGGATTGTCAGGATGATGTTCCCTTCCATGGATAATAAGGACAAGGTAAGAGAATGACTACGCTGTGGGAATTATACTTAGCACTGACATGATATTGAGTTGGAGGCTCTTTCGTAGTAGAGGTCGGGTTTCTAGAAGAAATCTCTCATCATTTACCTATGCGCCCCCACAGAATGATTGTCTAGATAGACATTAGCTAGCGGATCCACAATAGCTAGAATTTCATAGTCCTTCCGAGACAAGTAGAAAACTCTTTCTCGGTATGAGGTGAACACCAAATTCCATATTGATATCTCACATGGTCTTATATGTGATTAAGGCTATTTTCCACGAATAAGTGAAGTTATGATGAACCGAGGTATATTCAAGGAAGTAATGTGAGTATGTTTAAGATGATTTTCACTTGCATTGATCATGGTTTTGGGACTTATGGTTTCTAACTCTCAATATACATGTTTTAGCTTAATCATTGCATTCTCATGAAAATGTTCCTTTTTAGCTTGATTTAAATATTTTATGCATGAATATCATACTTGGTACATTGTTTTACATTAACGCATACTCTTGCCTACATCTCCCTAAAATTAGGGTTCAACTGTCTAAGTTCTCAATTTCATAGCTAGAAGTTGATTTACAAGATTCATGAGCTTTGGTGATTCCTCATGCTTTGAGGGTTGATTCTCATTATTTTTAGTTTCTGCCTTACTTTCAATTTTGGACATGATGTATGGGCTAGGCCCAATTTCATTCTATTATATTAGATGACTATTGAGCTAAGTGTTTTAGACTTCCATTTTACATTTATAAAACTTTTGGACTTGAAATGTTTTCTTTATATATTCTGTTCTATTTCTTATGTTAGTAATTCTAAGTGGCTTGTATTGCGTCTCTCGGGGTCTTATACGTCATGTTACATCTAGGGTGTACCCCTGGATCATGAAAAGTGCGCTATAAAAAAGTTAATTATTACATGTCTTTAAATTTTTATTGATGTTATTCTTGTTAAAAACTCATATTTGGTGGTCTTGTTTTCATGTCGAGTTGGTGAGTAGGAGATGGTTCTATATATTATTTTGATTATCATATTACGATAATTGTTAGGTTAAACCTCATTTTATGGTAGTTGTATAGAGATGATATAATTATATAAGAGTTACTTGTGTGATTTCTATTTTGCATGTATACATGGCCATGCTTTACACGTATTTCTAGAAATCATGGTTGCCACAACAGTCCAATCAGAATTTATGATCTAGCTAGTTATTGTTTTATATGAACTTTTGGAAGTAGTTATTTTCGTTGTATACTTTTATATATTATGGTGGCCCTAAAAATCCATTTAGAGATTATGTGCTTTTAGATATAATGATGGTTTTATCTACTCTCATACTGATTTGCCTATTTTTATGAACAATTGGGTTAGCTGAGATTTCTCTTCATAATGACTCTCGTGGTCATTTGCTTGATTTTATGTGAAATTATTATTTTACCCTTTGTGTAGTGTTTAAGATGTGTTGAGATAGGTGGCACACTTTTTTTGGTGGTCGGGAGAGTTTTAGGTGAGTTTCTCCATTTTAGAGCTTATATATTGAAAGAGTTGACTTTGATCAACATCTAAAGAATCTAACATATTGTGAAATTTCCATCGGTTCCATTAGCTTTGGAAAGTCTATTTTGGGTTAATGGCATGCTTAATTCGGGTCTTAAGGTCATTGGCATGTGTTTGAGCCATTAGTAAAGATGTTAGGAAATGTTTAGCAAATGGTTGACTTTTTTCAACATTTTTGGTAACGGAGGCTGAGATGATAGTTCCATTAACGTTGTTAATTCCAAAACATAAAGTTTGGTCTAGAATGACCTTTGGATTTGGATTTCTAGATGATCAGGTTAGTTTTATGGTGTTTTGTGTGATCTTGTTTTTGTTTCTTTGTGCGGGTTTTGAAGAGCGAATGGTGACTGCCAAGCAAGTTCAGCAAGCTCGAATAATGTCGCTGAACCACTCATTTATTGGATTTTGAGAAAAAAATTAGGAAAGTATAAATGGACCAAAGGATAGAATTGTAAGGGAGTTTGAAAATAAATTGAGAAACTGATAGAGTTTGAAATTTTGGTGAGGGGTAGAGAGAACATTTTTACTTTTGAAGATCACTTCTCTAGATTTTGGGGTTTTACAACATTGTACTTGAATTTGACAATTTGAAGTTGAATCCAAAGTAGGATTTCTCTTTTTATGATTTATTTTATTTTACCCATAGTTGATTTCATGAAAGGTATAATTTTTTTGCTTATTGTGATAGTTGGATAAATTTTAAAGATCTAGAGGTGCTCTAATAGGATAGGGTTTTGATTTAATGCAGTAAGTATTATGCTATGATCTGTTTTTGTATTGTTCATACATGAATTTGGTCTAACTACTATGGGAGTAACTAATGGGTTAAGGATGTGAACTTAATTCATGTCATGACGCGTGGCTACTCCCTTGACATAACACGGGACCTAGGATCAAGAGTGACCCCAAGCTAAACCTGAAGATGGAATAACATAATCATACTAAAATATATCTAAGTGAAGAATGAACTAATGTGGAAGCTAAATCAATTGATAACTAAAAGTGGGGAATACCCAACTAGTCAGAAGTATAAACATAATAAGAGTTTAACAATACTGAAAGATAAACTTAAAAAGTCAATTTGATGTTAGTACTATGTATGAAAAACCTATAATTCACTAGAGTTGCTCTAACATGCCCCCAGCCAACTCTAGCAAGACTGAAAATTGAATATGGACTTGCTAGGAAACACATGTCTATTTTCCTCGGAATATGAGGATTCACCACTGAAGCTGTTGAATACGGACCAAAGGTCAATCTAAGCGTGATCTGAATATTGATTACCTAAACCTACATCATGAAATGATGTAGTGCAGAGTATGCATCAGTTTTTGGAATGTACGGGGCATGCATGATATAGATAATAGATGAACTAAATATATACGCTAAATAAAGCATAATTGAGTAATGATAAAATCTGAAATGAATATATATATATATACTAATATATAACAAAAACTAAGTTAAATGCAATGACCAAGTACTAATCACAAACATTGCTTGTTTAGACGGAATACTGAAGCATAAACTAAAAATGTAGTAAAATGCACTAGAGCCATACTGTGGGAGATACTATTAACCGACATAAAACCATATAGCTAAACGTGGAATCTCATGGCTGACGTGATCACTAAATCTGATGCCAAACAAAGGGGACTTATAATCCTAAAATGGCACCTAGTTTTGGGAAGGGTACACTAAACCCAAGTCTAACTCGTTGCTAAGTCTACTCCCACATGAATATGTATATGACTGAAATTTTGAATAGCTAAAAAAAAACTAACATACTAACTGAGAATGCAACAATTATATACTAATGGTGTGACATTCGAAATCTATAGCATGATTATTTGTTTTACTAACCTAGCAGGTGTAATTCATGAACAAAGAGAATCTACACAAACTAAGGTTCTGAGTTTCATACAAGGAACGAAGAAATTTTCCAATAATTAAGCTTGATTTGATTTAGGATACTACAATAGCTAAATCACAATAATTATCAAAGGTTTTAGAAACCCTAGGTCTAAACAAGATATAGAGAACCAAGGATCTGACTGAATTCTAGGGACCTAATGTATGAAAGGAACCCATTAGTGAAAATCCACTTACTTGTTGACGAAATCTACGGAAAAATCCTTCAATTCTAGGGTTGAAACTTGAAACAAACCTTCTGGTTGTTCTTAGGAAACTATCGCTTCTTTCTTTTCCTCTTTTCTCTACATTTTGGTGATTAAGCGTTTAGGGTAGGTTCTGACTAGAATATTAGGATTGAACCAAGTAAAATGATGTATTTAAAGGATAAAATAATTAGGAAAAAGGCATGATTTACCTTAAGCCAAAAGTTGACCACCAATCCACGAGACCCGACCGAAAGACCATAGATAGTCCTACAGTTCGTCCTGCATGATCGTTGATTCTAGTATGGAAACTAAAAGATGGGGTTTGAACCACAAACCCTGGAATATGGATCGTGGTCCCACTTATGGTCTGTAGGTTTGGTCGTGGTCCTAGACTTTTTGGGAAGTATTGAGGTGATCAACCACGAACCATACCTACAGTTTGTGGTCCCATCCACATGCCATGGGTGGCCTCCATCGGTGGCACTTGGAACTTTTGAAATTTTCTACTTGGATCTTTTTTTAATCTGGGGTGTTACATTATCTACCCCTTGGGAACATGTGTCCACAAATGAAATCTAAACTAGCTGAGTATGGAGGGGAGGATATACATCCCTACCAGTAAGTACTAGAAACATATACTAACCGA
The DNA here is from genome assembly GCF_036512215.1 of Solanum lycopersicum. Classification (NCBI taxonomy): domain Eukaryota; kingdom Viridiplantae; phylum Streptophyta; class Magnoliopsida; order Solanales; family Solanaceae; genus Solanum; species Solanum lycopersicum. The sequence continues at coordinate 22,578,120 of NC_090804.1, read as the reverse complement.
GTTCCAACAACATGCAAATATGTTGAAATACAAAAAAAACTGAAGGCAATACACTAAGACTGATTTTATGCAAGAGTAAACTGAGAGACTAGAGAGGAAATATTCGTTGGCTGAAATAGAATAGGGAGAAAAGAGATGAGGATACTTGGCCTTCGTGGCTGCCTCTTCTTCTCAAGTATCTCTACGGACTGACTCATCCACATAACCTTCACGGAAGCGACTTCTTTATTTCTCAATATATGAGCCTGCGGTCAAGAATTTCAACTAGCACATCTTCATATGTGAGACTATCTTTTACAACCACACTCTCTAATGGTACAATCGATGTTGGATTATCCACACAGTTCTTCAACAAGGAAATGTGAAAGACTGGATGAACCAATGTCAGTTTTACTGGAAACTTTCACTCATAAGCCACATCACCGACCCTTTTAAGGATTATGTAAGGACCTACATATCTAGGTCTGAGATTCACTTTATGTCCAAATCTCATCACCCCCTTCATAGGTGACACCTCCAGAAAAATCCAAATATCGATCTCAAACTCTAAGTCTCGTCTCCTTACATCTGCATAGGATTTCTGACGACTCCAAGTTGTCTTTAGTCTATCTATGAAGAGATGAACTTTCTCCATTACCTCTTTAACAGAATCTTTCCATATAATTTCTACTTTACCTAATTCAAACCAACGAATGGGTAATATACATCTACATCCGTATAATGCCTCATAAGGGGCCATTCGAATTCTGGAATGATGACTACTATTATACACGAACACTATAAGATCATGAACCTTTAATCCATAATCCAATTCAAGGAAAGTTAAGATCAAATCAAAGAAGTTAAGAGTCAAGTCAAAAAGTTAAACAAGCAAGTTAAAAAAAAGTTCTTAAAAGTTTCAAGAGTCTTTAGCAATGTTTTAACTTTGTTTTTAAGACTCCATTCTCAAGTTAAGTAAAGAGTGAAAATTTGATTTCATTTCTCAAAAGAGTATATCGGGACTATGTATTCCCAAAGAATAAATATTTTCTCATTCAAATAATAAAAGAAACTAGGATTTCCAAACAACTTTTGAGCTCGTTTTCAGAAAAGATAATTTCTTTCTAAATAAAGCAAGAGGGGAAACTTTGATTTCCAAGGTAGCCTTTGAGTACAGTATTTTGAGCACTAATCTCAAATAACATAAGGAAGTATGTTTTAAAAACATAAGATCTAGTATATTTTTGGAGTAGTATTGAGCACTGATATGGGGTAGAAAAAGGGTCATAATTTTTAGATGATTCCTTTAGTGATTTTTAGCATACACTAGTAGATCCACGTAGTATCATCACTATAGCTCTTAAGTGATAGTTGTTAGTTAGAGAAACTCCCACAGAAGTTAGATGTATTTTATCTACACGATTATTTGTATTTTTACATACATCTCAGATTTATATTGTATCTTTGCATACGTACAGAGTTGACATCATCTTATAAATCGTTTTTTCCTTAAATTACACTTTATTAAATTGCTTCATATTAAAATGAATTCAGTTTTGTAGAGATGAGTTGAGCCAGGTATGTTCTTCAAATTTCCCTTTCAAGCCTATGTATTGTTTAGCATTCTAACTCGCATACTCGTATATTCAATGTACTGATGTAAGTTGGCCTGCATCAATATTATGATGCAGACGCAGGTCACTACGACCAGCATCTGGTGTATCGTTAATCCAATAAGAAACTCAAAGTCCGTTGGTGAGACTCCTTACATTTCAGGGTGATATCTTTTATCACTTGCTTTTTGTTTTTAGTTGTTAGGATGATTGGGGGTCTTTTCCTGACATCCCTATTTGTTTTAGAGGCTTCATAGATAGATAGTATTAGTTCTTTAGTCTTATTCATTTCAATTGTGTTTAAGTCTTCCGCTGATTTAAGTAAGTCAGGCCAAGGTTTCACTTGGGGCCTGCAATGGTCTTCGAGTGTGTAACACTCCAAAAAATCCATGACTTAGACTAGAGCTTTGTCTATTAAATAATGTTTAAAATTATTTTTCCAGACCTATATTAATGTATGAACTAAATTGTAAAAGGGTAGAGCAAAAAACGATAAAGAAAGACCTTGACGTCCGAAAACTAGCTAACTTCAACTAGTTGACATCCCTATGTTTGGTGAAGGTTTGGGAGTGTCAAATGAAGTCTAAAAGTTGTAAAAAGACTTTAAATAGGTAATAGGTAGTAAAAAATGTCCAAATGTCCGGTAACAACACCCCAAGGACCACCCTCAAATTCCTTGAGGAGGACCCGAATATGGGTGAGTAGGCTGCCAAAGCAGCCCGCGTGCAGCAAGAAAATGAAGGTTGTTGCGTGACGCGCAGCCAACACGTGCAGGACAAAAAGATACCTCTTGACACGGATCCTCCACGAGTCTCACTACCTCAACCCGTATTTCAAAAATAAAATATGAAATTGACCCCGCGATGCGCAGCCACTTCTAAAATTTGTCTGCGTCGTTTTTAAGTCAATTTAACTTCACAAAAAGACCCATTTAAGTGAAGGGTCTTTTAAGAATTTTAGGGGACGAGTTTACAATAATTTTAGGTCAGTTTTAGACCACTTTCATGCACTTCAAATTAGATTAAACAAATCCCTCTCATCTCTCTCAAGAACTCTCTCTTTTCAAACTCTTTTGAAGAACAAAAAGAGCTCGAGGAAGAAGACGGAGACTTCAAGATTTTCATTCGAAATTCATGGAATAATTGTCAATAAGGTATGGGTTATTCACTCTTGGGATTCCTTCCTCCAAGAGGTCCTTTAAAATATTATTTTCAAGAATTCAACTTCTAGGATTTTTACTCTACAAAAAAAGTTTTCTACCTAACTCAAAATTTATTACTAATGATGAAAAATAAAGAATTTCTATGGTTAATTAAGTATGTAATATTGGGTAATTGATATGTAATGTTATATTTTTTGTGAAGCATGTCCCTCCCTAAATAATGAATTTGATTATGTTATGTCTATTATTTAATATCACGAAAACGTAAGTGTTGGAACTATCGTTGAATGAACTCATAAATGAACCCTTTCCCTTAACCCTAACTATGAATTGGTCTTACATATGACTCAAGTGGTTGGGATTGTTTATGTTGTTGAGTATTTCACTATGTTACTTGATGATTGTTGTGAATTGAGTGTAAGTTTTTGATGAATATTCTTGGAAGCAATAGGTAACTCTTCTAAAGTCATGCTTTCTCTATTATGTTGATGTTGGCCTATAATTGATGTAACTATGAAATTGAAGTATGTATGATGTTGCTATGCATATATGTTGGCCTATGAGTATGTTAAATGTGGTATCATAGTAAGTATATGATAATGCAAGTTGATGATGTTTATCTTGTATGCCTTACACACTATGATTATGATATGATAATCTCACAAGTGAAGGTTGTGATGAAAGGAAATTCTCATCTTAAACCTAAAGAGCTTACGATCATGTTTAGACAAGGATTTAATCTCATATGACCTATGGTAAGATTAATGAATAAATGATGACTTAAAGGTTATTCACAAAGGGACTTTAGCTTTGCAGCGATGAACTAGACATGAGTGGTGTCCCTTCCTTAGTTGGAAGGTAGGTTCACAATGACTCTCACGAGATAGAGGCTTCCATGTTAAGTGGAACCATGGGTCTCTAATATATTTCTAGTTCTTGAACTATGTTGCCACCATAGGAATACTAGCTAGTGGATCCTCCTAGAAAGCTATGTTCATGTTTGGTTCTACTTTGGCCGGTAGATCACCTTCTTTCTGTTTGGGATTTCATGAAACTGGATTCACATGGGTCTTTTTGACCTTTCCCACTCCGTTTAAACCCTAAGTTACAACGTTTTGACCCTAAATCATCAGATTTTAGTCAGTTTAAGCCTAGAAACATAATTAAAACATATCCAAGTCAAATCAATAAATCAAAACTTAGAAAATTAGAAGCAAGACGAGAAAAAAAGCTCAAGAACCCTAGTTCAAGAACGCCACAAGCTCCAGCAGTTCCATCCCCAAAACTTAAGTATTTTCGTGGATTTCATCACCAGGTATGTGGGATTTCTCTAGTGGGTTCTTTTCACCCATTGGGTCCCTAGTTTTCAGTTAGGCTCTTGATTGTCTTATCATGATTAAACCTAAGGTTTCTAGAACATTGTTAGAACTTCATGAATTTATTAAATATATGGTCCAAATCAGATTATCATGTTATTACTCAGATTATCGCATGAATTGCAGAACCCTAGCTTTGTATTTCTGTAGTTCTTGATTACACATGCTAGGTCATATATTTCAAACACTTCAGATATACATGCCTCAGTTATAAATGCATAATTACCAGATTAATTGTTGCATTCTCAGTTTGCATGTTCATTTTCGAGCTATCTAGTATTTACAGAAATTTAGATATAATCAGTTAATTTACAGAATTCATTGGGAGTGGCATCATACCGAGTTATACTAGGATTTAGCGTACCCAATAGTCCCAGAACTACTAGCCTAGTAGGTTGTAAGTCCCCTCTGTGGGCAATCATTTTAGTGATCACTCCAGCATGCCTTTATACCTTTGGCAGGGTATATTGGGTCCTCTCGATGGGGCGTATACATCGGACTCCACATTTAGGTCATGTGGTTTTATTATCGGTTATTAGTAGCTCCCACAGTTCAGTCAGACTCTCTGCATTGACCATTTATCAGTATATTCAGTATTTAGTTTCAGCATGTTATAAATTGGTCATTGCATCCAGTTAGCTCAGAATCAGCACATCATGTTCAGATTATTTACTCTATCCTACATGCTTAGTACCTTTCAAGTACTGAGACATACGTGCGATACATCTTCTCGTGATGTAGGTTCAGGTTCTCAACATCCAGAGCACGTATAGATCAATTTCCCGATCTTCAGTTCAGCAGATTCAGTGGTGAGTCCTCATTCTCCTAGGACAACAGTCATGAGTTTAATTTTAGTCTTTAGTTATTTAGTTTCAATTTTTTCTAGATTTAGTTGGGGCTTGTCCCAGTATTTCTAGTCTAGTTTAAAGGCTATTTTCAGACATAGTTAGATTCAGCTTAGTATTGAGTTAATATTTCTTTTGTATTAAACTCATTGTTTTCAAATATCTCAGTTATAGAATATGGGTATGCCCCATCTTTTCATTTTAAGTATGATTTATCTTCTGCAACAGTTTTTATCTTTAGTATGCTCATGATCATGCCAGCAGGGTTAGCTTGGGATCACTTGTGGTCCTAGGTTCCGTGTCCGCGTCTTGGGGGTAGCTCGGGGCATGACATCCTATGTCGTGCCTATAGTTTTTTGACACTATGTGTGTTTTAGCATTTAATCTCTTTCTTGTGGTTATAGGTGATGAACACAAGAAGGACAACCGCGAGAAGAGTAGGAGAAGAGATTGCTAATGCAAGAGCTATTTCCCAAGGCAATCGAGTTCCTCCTCAAGTTCAAGCTGTTGCAAATGAACAAGTTCAAGTCCTATTACAAATGTTCCAAGCCATCACCACTCAAGCTCAAGCCATTACGGCACAAGCTAACATGGAGGTTGTTCCTCGAGAGAACCAACATGCTAGTATTATGGTTAGCCGTCTGAAAGATTTTACGAGGATGAATCCTCCCATGTTCCTTGGATCAAAAGTTGATGAAACCCCCAGGATTTCCTTGATGAGGTCTATAAGATCTCTTTTCCATGGGGGTGAGTACTACTAAAAAGGTTGAGCTTGCTGCCTATCAACTATAGGACGTTGATTAGACATGGTACAATCAGTAGAAGGATAATCGGGCTTTAAGAGGTGGTCCCATGACTTGGGAGATTTTCAAAAAGTCCTTTCTTGAAGGGAGCAAAGGTAAGCTAAGGTAGAGGAGTTTATCAACCTTCGTCAAGAAGGTATGAGTGTTAAGGAATACTCCTTAAAGTTCATTAAGCTGTCCAAATATGCTTCCTCTTTGATTTCCAATTCTAGGGATGAAATGAGTCATGATGTAACGGGTGTGTCCGAAGATCTTGAAGAAGAATGTCGCGCAGCCATGCTTCATGATAATATGGATCTTTCTAGGTTAATGGTTCATGCTCAACAGGTTGAAGAGAGTCGTCTAAGGAAGAGGAATAGGGAAGCTAAGAAGGCAAGGTCTTTTGAAAGTGGTTCTTCCAAGAGTAGGCTTGACATTCAAAACAAGACTAAGTTCAAGAAGAGGTTTTCAAACCAAGTTACTTCAAATTCCTCCAAGACTCACAAGGATATGGAGTCTAATCCTAAACCTCAAATGGGGAGAAATGTTGATCCACCAATAGAATGACCAACTTGTGGTAATTGTGGTAAGAACCATGTGTGGGAATGCCTTGTTGGAACTAATAGTTGTTATGGTTGTGGCAAAGGTGTCCATATGGTGAAAGATTGTCCTAATGTGAAGATTCAAGCAAAGGTGAAGAGTCAAGCTCAATCAAGCAGTCCTAGCTCTGAATCTCCAAAAAGGAACCGTTTTTACGCACTCAAGGTTAGGGGTAAACAAGAGAACTCTTACTACATTATGACTAGTATGTTACAAGTTTTCTCTGTTAATGTTTATGTTTTGCTTGATCCAGGTTCTACCTTTATTTTATTACATCCTTGGTAGCGATGAAGTTTGATGTATTTCCCGATGTTTTGATTAAACCCTTTTCGATTTGTACCCTGATGGGTGACTCTCTGGTTGCAAAGAGAGGCTATATGGGATGTGATATAATACTGCCCAATAGAGTTACACTTGTTGATTTGGTAGAACTTGATATGTTTTTGATTTTGAAATCATCTTTGGTATGGTAGACTTCATGTTTCTTTTGCTTCCATAGATTGTAGAACGAGGGTAGTGAATTTTCAATTCCCAAAGGAACCCATTTTAGAGTGAAAAGGGGGGAATTCTATGCCTATGGGTCAAATCATTTCTTGTTTGAAGGCTTGTAAGATGATAGCCAATGGTTATCTATACTATGTAGTGAGGGTTAAAGATCTAGAATGTGAAACACCTTTATTGAGTCAGTCCCTGTAGTGAGGGAATTCCTAGAATTTTTCCTAATGACCTTCCATGAGTTCCTCATGAACGGGAAATTGACTTTGGATTGACTTGTTATCGGATACGAATCCCATTTCAATTCCTTCACATCGGATGGCTCCGGCCGAATTGAAAGAGTTAAATCTCCAACTCAAAGAGCTACTAGACAAGAGTTTCATTCAACCTAGTATTTCTCCATGGGGTGCTCCGGTCTTGTTTGTGAAGAAGAAGTTGGGTCCCTTAGAATGTGCATTGATTATCGCTAACTCAATAAGGTCACCATAAAGAACAAGTATCATCTACCTCGAATTGATGATTTATTTGATCAACTCCAAGGTGCTAGATACTTTTCCAAGATTAAATTAAGGTCGGGATATTACCAACTTAGGGTAAGAGGTGAAGATGTTCCCAAAACAGCTTTCCAAACTAGATATGGTCACTATGAATTTCTAGTTATGTCTTTTGGGTTAACAAATACCCCGGCAGCGTTTATGGACCTAATGAATAGAGTTTTCCGAGATTACCTTGATTCATTTGTGATTGTGTTCATTGATGATATTTTCATATATTCCAAGAACGAAAATGAGCATGTGAGTCACTTGAGGTTGGCCTTGCAAGTCCTTAAAGAAAACCAACTTTATGTGAAATTTAGGAAGTGTGAGTTTTGGTTGAGGTTAGTTGCTTTCCTTGGAATGTTATCTCTGGTGAGGGTTTAGAGGTTGATACGAAGAAGACGGATACGGTCAGAAATTGGTCTAGACCTTTGACTCCCACCAACATAAGAAGCTTCTTGGGTCTAGTCGGGTACTATAGAAGGTTTTTTGATGGATTTTCATCAATTGCTTATCCTTTGATAGCTTTGACCCAAAAGAAGGTAAAGTTTGAGTGGTTGGAAGCTTGTGGAAAAGGTTTTCAAGAGTTAAAAGATAAGCTTACTTCCGCTCCGGTGTTGACTTTGCCGAATGGAAATGAAGTCTTTGTAGTGTATTTTGATGCTTCTCGAGTGGTCTTGGGATGTGTCCTCATGCATCATGGTAAGGTGATAGCTTATTCTTCTAGGCAACTCAAAGTTCATGAGAAGAATTATCCGACTCATGTTATAGAGTTAGTTGTTGTAGTTTTTGCCTTGAAAATATGGATACATTACTTGTATGGTGTGCATATTGATGTGTTTACTGACCATAAAAGTCTTCAATATGTGTTCACACAAAAGGAGTTAAATCACTTACAGAGAAGATTGTTAGAACATTTGAAGGATTATGACATGAGTGTCCTTTACCACCCCTGCAAGGCCAATATGGTTGCGGATGCTTTGAGTCATATGACTATAGGTAGTGTGTCTCATGTGGAAGAAGAGAAGAAAGAACTTGTGAAAGATGTTCATAGGTTGGATCGTTTAGGTGTGCGGTTAGAAGATTCTCCCATTGGTGGTTTTATGGTCCATCATAACTCCGACTCATCATTAGTGGTTGAGGTGAAGTATAAGCAACATCTTGATCCTCTATTGATGGAATTGAAGGAATTGATACTTGCTAAGCTCAATGAGTCATTCTCCATGGGGGATGGTATTCTTAGGTACCAAGGGAGATTATGTGTATCGGATGTTGAGCATTTGAGAAATCGATTCTAGAATAATCCCATGGTTCTTGTTATTTAATTCATCCGGGAGCTACCAAAATAAATCATGACCTTAGGGAAGTCTATTGGTGGAATGGTTTAAAAAGGGACATAGCGGAGCTTGTTGCTAAGTGTCCAAATTTCCACAAGTCAAAGTCGAACATCTAAAACCAGGTGGTTTAACCCAAATCATGGAAGTTCCTACTCGGAAGTGTGAAGCCATCAATATGGACTTTGTTGTTGGGTTGCCTCGAACCCGGAGGGAAAAAGATTCAATATGGTTATTGTGGATAGGTTGACAAAATCTGCCAACTTTATTCCCGTTAAGTCTACTTATACTGCCAAAGATTATGCAAGAATCTACATTAATGAGATTGTGAGTCTTCATGGGATTCCTTTGTCCATCATTGCGGATAGAGGGGCCCAATTCACTTCTCGTTTTTGGAAAGACTTTCAAAAGGGTTTAGGTACTCAAGTAGAACTTAGCACCGCTTTTCATCCTCAAATGGATGGGCATGCAGGAACGTACCATTAAGACCCTTGAAGATATGTTAAGAGCCTGTGTTATTGATTTTAAAGGAAGTTGGGATGATCACGTACCGTAGATCAAGTTCTCCTACAACAATAGTTACCATTCGAGCATCTCCATGGCACCTTTTGAAGCACTTAATGGTAGAAGATGTAGGCCTTCGGTTGGATGGTTTGAGGTTGGGAAGTCCTCACTTCTTGGTCTTGAGATTATCTATGACGCTTTAGAAAAAGTTTGAGTCATTAGAGACAGATTGAACACAGCCTATAGTCGGCAAAAGTCGTACGCCAACAACAGAAGATCTTAAGTTTGAAATCGGTGATCATGTCTATTTGAAGATTTCACCTCTGAAAGGAGTGATGAGATTCGGTAAGAAGGGGAAGTTAAATTCCTGATATGTTGGTCCTTATGAGGTATTACAACGTGTTGGAAAAGTTTCCTATGAGCTGCAACTACCTAATGAACTAGCTTCGGTTAATCCGGTGTTTTATGTTTCTATGCTCAAGAAATGCATAGCAATCCGGTATCTATTCTGCCTATTGAAGGTTAAGGGGTGGATGAAAACCTCTCTTATGAAGAGGTTCTTGTTGATATCCGAGATCGCCAAGTCAAGAAGTTGAGGAACAACGAGGTTGCCTTCGTAAAAGTTCTATGGAGGAACCATCTTGTTGAGGGTGCAACATGGGAGGCTGAAGCCGACATGAAGTCCCGCTACCCTCATATTTTTACTCTTTGAGGTTAGACATTCCTCTTAATAAAGAAAATAATGAATAATATGAAATTGACTTGCTTTCTTAATAGGTGCATGTTTTGATAAAAGTACCAATTTGAGTTTTAAGAAAATGTCTTCATACTCTATTCTTGCACTTATATGAAATGTGTATGCATGTGTATTTTTGAGATTTTGTTGTTTTGTTGTTGTCTTGATAAGAATGATACCATGGTAACTCTTTGGTCTATGTTGAGCTATGTAAATGTTGAGAAGGAAATTCCTCATTATGTGTTATGAAATGTTGAGCTCTTACATGTTGTGCATCATGAATTGAGTTTGTTTGTGTAATGTTGTGGTATGTGTTGAAAGGAGTTGTGAAGCAATACTATTAGTTGAGACTCATTATGATTATATGTTATTGTTCGGGCTGCTAGTATTGAGTCTGTCCTTAACCTCCTAAAGATTTTAGTATCATTCGGGAACGAATGTTCCTAAGGGGGGGATAATGTAACAGTCCGAAAGTTACATGAATTAGACTAGAGATTTGCCTATTAAATAATGTTTCCAAACCTATATTAATGTATTGAATTCAATTTAAAAAAGGTAGAGCCAAAACGACAAAGAAAGACCTTGACGTCCGGAAACTAGCTAACTTGAACTAGTAGACATCCCTATGTTTGGTGAAGGTTTGGGAGTGTCAAATGAAGTCCAAAGCTTGCAAAAAGACTTTAAATAGGTACTAGGTAGTACAAAGGATCCAAACGTCCGGTAAAAACACCCCAAGGACTACCCAAGAGTCCTTGAGGAGGACACGAACATGGGCGAGCAGGCTGCCAAAGCAACCTGCATGCAGCCAGAAAATGAAGGCTGCTGCGCGCAGCCAGAAAATGGAGGCCCAAAAAATGCCTCATGATTCAGAGCCTCTACGAGTCTCACTGCGTCAACCCGTATTTCAAAAATAAAATATAAACTGACCCCGCGATGCACTACCACTTTCCAGATTCGTCCGCATCATTTTTAAGTCAATTTAGCTTCACAAAAAGACCCATTTAAGTGAAGGTTCTTTTGAGTATTTTAGGGGACGAGTTTATAATGATTTTAGGACAGTTTTAGACCACTTTCACGCACTTCAAATCAGATTAAACAAATCCCTCTCATCTCTCCGAAGAACTCTCTCTTTTCAAACTCCATTGAAGAACAAGAAAAGCTCGAGGAAGAAGATGAAGACTTCAAAATTTTCATTCAAAATTCGTGGAATAATCTTTAATAAGGTATGGGTTATTCACTCTTGGGATTCCTTTCTTCAAGAGTTCCTTTCAAAGATGATTTTCAACAATTCAACTTATAGGGTTTTTACTCTACAAAATGGGCTTTCTTCCTAGCTCAAGATTTATGAATAGTAATGAAAAATAACGACTTTCTATTGTTAATTAAGTATGTAATGTTGAGTAATTGATATGTAATGTTTGATTTTTGTGTGAAGCATGTTCCCTCACTAAATAATGAATTTGATTATGTTATATATATTACTTAATGTCATGAAAACGTAGGTATTGGAAATATGGTTGAATGAACTCATAAATGAACCCTTTTCTGTTAACCCTAACTATGAATTGGTCTTGTGTATGACTAAATTGGTTGGGATTGTTTATGTTGTTAAGTATTTCACTATGTTATTGGATGAATGTTGTGAATTAAGTGTAAGTTCTTGATGAAGATTCTTGGAAGCAATAGGTAACTCTTCTAAAGTCATGCTTTCTCTATTATGTTGATGTTGGCCTATAATTGATGTTACTATGAAATTGAAGTATGTATGATGTTGTTATGCATATATGTTGGCCTATGAGTATGTTAAATGTGGGATCATGGTAAGAGTATGATAATGCAAGTTGATGATGTTTAACTTGTATACCTTACACACTATGATTATGATATGTTAATCTCACAAGTGAAGGTTGTGATGAAAGGAAATTATCATCTTAAACCTAAAGATCTTATGATCATGTTTATACAAGGAGTTAATCTCCTATGACCTATGGTAATATTTATGAATAAATGATGACTTAAAGGTTATTCACAAAGGAATTTTAGCTTAGCACCGATGAACCAGACATGAGAGGTGTCTCTTCCCTAGTTGGAAGGTAGGTTCACAATGACTCTCACGGGATAGAGGTTGTCATGTAATGTGGAACTATGTGTATCTAATATATCTCCTAGTTCGTGAACTATGTCGTCACCATGGGAATACTATATAGTGGATCCACCTAAAAAGCTACATTCATGTTTGGTTCTACTTTGGCCGGTAGACCCCCTTCTTTCGGTTTGGAGTTTAATGACACCGGATTCCATGTTTAGATCACATGGTCTATATCGGTTAAGGCGATTGTTCCATCAAGTAAAATGAAAGAAAAGAAATGGACATTGACTAGGGTGACCGAGGATTCTACTTAGTTTGGGTAGGGGTATGGGACTCTACCTAGATATTGCACAAGTTGACTCTAAGGGAAGTCCTAGGAGATTGTTCTCATGTAATATAAATATGAAATGTATAATGCTTATGATTTGCTCTTATATGATGTTGGCTATGTTAATGAACATGAAATGGTCTATGTTGCTATATGGGATGATGACTACTTATGATGTAAGTTGTATGAAGCAATGCATTTCTTATGGTCTCCTATCTTGTTTGATTGATTGTGTGGGGTTATGGGGCTTCACATGATCAGTGCACATGTAGGCTTGGGATGGGATCATTGGTAAGTGTTTTGTATGTTATGTTGATATGAACTATTGAAGAAAATGTTAATATGACTTTATGATGATTATGTCTTTGGTTATGACCATACTTTATGTTGTTGTGATCCTTACTTGAATATGCTCTATTTTATGCGCATCAAAGGTTTTCAAATACTTAGTATGCTTTCTAAAGATATGGTCCTTTTCACGTATGTCGTTAAATGTTTATGTGCATATACCCATACTTAGTACATGTGGCTTACTAACCCCTTACTTTATATTACTACAAATGTAGGGTCCGGCCATTGAAGATTAAGAAGGTCGTTTGAAGAAGTTTGGAACTCTTTCTCCAAGTGTTGGTAGGTCCTCATGTTCGAGGATGCTATCTTTTCATTAGTCTAGCTTATGAAGACTTTAGTAGTTTTAGAAATACTGTTTATTCTGTTTCGTATTCTTTGGATTTCATTGCAGTAAGGACTATATGGCATATTAACATTTTATTGGCTAAGTCCAACTCGTACTCTTTAAATGGTTTTTATGTGAGACAAGTATTATAATATCGTATGTATGTTATCATGTTTCTAAGAAAATCCTAAGTAAGCTTCTATGAATGAGAGGTCTAAGTATACCTCACTTGGTATAATCAAAAGTTTTTAATTTTTCCGCATTTCTAACTGATGACATATTAGGACGAACGCTTAGGTCTTGGTTGAGTCCTCTAGGAGGACGACAATGTCGGTAGCATCTAGGGGTAGCTCTCCAGATGTGATAGAGTGTCAGTCCTGCCCAGGGTGTACGCTTGAGACGTGACAATTCTACCCCGACTCTTAGTTGAGTATGTTATATTGATGACGATTGCTTACTCATTCGATTTGTTCTAGAGTAGTTTAAGTGTTATTATCTTTGAGTACTAAGTTTATCATGATCCAAGCTACACCCTAGAAGTGTCATGGTGAATAAGATCCTGAGTGACCCTAAACAAGCCACTAGACATAGGCATGACACTATGATAAAAATGATAGAAATAAAATAGAGTATAAGTCTCAATACTTCAACTCAATATGATAGAAAAATTAGAGTACAAAAAATGTACATGTGAATCATACTAAGTCTAACAACAAGCATTTATATCATAGGTGTGACTAGGATAATCCACAACTTATAAAATAAGTCTGATAGTTATGGACTTATGGATCATGGAGATTGTTACTAGAGACCCGACCTCTACCAAAAGGAGAGTCCCCATTCCAAAGTTATCTTTCTGTTAAGTAAACTCCAAACGGAGATAATTATAATCATAATACATATAAATGTAAGAATCTAGCAATATCAATTCAATCATACACTTCATGTCATAAAATTGATTCTTTCAAAATCATGAATTCATAACATATTTATAAAGAATCTAAATCATGATCATCTTTCATAATGAGATTACTTGAAAACTGAAGAAACCTTTTTCATAAACCATAATGATACTTTATCTAAAAGTATCCTTGATTGATAAATTCCTCAATTTCATGATGCATGCATGATGTCAAAAACATAGTTCATATTCATAAAATAGGCATATGACATGGGATCATATGAAATTAATTGATAACACAAAATCTAGATCAATTTATGCATGATAAAATCAAATAGAATGAATTTAGTCATAAACAATTGAACCCCTTAGCATGCAAAACCCTAAAATTTGGGTTGAAATCATAGAAGAAGTATAGAGAAATCTTTGGGAATTAATTGATTAAATAAAATCTATTCATTAACTTCCCACATATTTTGATGTGTCGAAGCATTGGAACTGGAGAAGGGAGCTTGAAGTTTGAAGAACCCTAGAATTTTCCTTGAGATCCTTGGAGAAGAAGACCTTTAGGGATTTTGAGTTAATGGGAGGGAAATGGAAAAATATTAAGGTAAATTCAGTTATATAACCTTGGAATGTTTTAGAAACGACGTAACTTAGGTGTTAAAAAGGGTAGAAAAATATCCAAATAACTCTTAAGTCAAAATTATCTGATCGACTCTACGATCTCATGTATAGTCTATATAAACTCTTAAGGACCATACCAATCACTCTCAGGTCGAGTTATTGGAGCCCAAATTTTGGATCACTTTCCAGAGCACTTCCTACGGGTCGTAATTTCCAACCGTATAATCTAGGATCAATCAAAACTTCACTAAGTCAATCAAAAATAATGTTAACGAAATCTATAATTTGATAACCTTATAAACATATTTTGATGCATTAATGCAAAAATAATTACTAAAATGAAAGATATATTTCATAACAATTTATTAATAGATAATCTATTTATATTGTAAAGAAATTTTAAAAGTATTTTTTTAAAGTCAATTAAAATTCATTATCTTCATCGATATTGGTGAATTAAATCTAGACATAATGCATAACATATCTTTTAAGTAGACACACGTGTCTTACATGCATGTTTATGATGTGTGTGTCTACTTGTTCAACTCTACATAAGTTTAAGTATCTATTTGTGCAAACCGAAAAATGAAGAGCGTAGATGTCAACTGAAATTAAATTAAAAGATATATTAATGCATTAAGGCTAAGAGAAAAGTGAAATTTTGAATATGCATTCATATAAAACATATGTACATACATACAGCTCGTCTTAACCACTAGGCCACTAAAGAAAAGAAAAAGGTAACGTGTTGTTAGTTTTTATTAGGGTCTAGGGAATGGAACAATTTTTGGAAATAATTTCCTTAAGTGAGAAATTATGCTTCCATATTTGTCTCCCAAGACTTCAACCATATATTTATTACCGTAATACTCTTCTTTTTTATTTTCTATTTTATTTTTTTATTCTGAATATTGAACTCTCTCCTATAAAGTCTTATGATTTACTGGTGCTGACAAGTTACAAAAGAACAAAACTTGCTTTTGGGTGTCTTTTTCAGATTTCAAGAAGTGCAACAAGCAATCATCATAATGAAGGAGTCAAGAAACTTGCCACTATTTCGATTATTATTATATCAACTTATTAAATTTGTGAGTCAGGTTTTATTATTCTAACTTTATTTTATAGGTTTTCTTAGAATTTTGTTACTATTGATATTCGTAGTTCATAAGCATATATATTTTTGTTTTAGTTATTATTACAATCTATTCAATTTAAATATGTCAATTAGAAAATATGATTAGATTTTATAAAAAGAGAGGAAAAGAGAAAGCTTGAAGAATTAAATAAATCCCAAAAAGGAGTCCTTGATAGATTTTTAACAAATAATAAAAATTCTGAATAAAAAATTACTAGAGGATATTTTTCAAATGAATAAGTCACTAATCGAATTGAGTTAGATGATAATAACATCGAAGAAGAAAATCTAGAAGAAGTTGGTGAAGAATGTGATATAATTTCCAATAATCAAGAACTCTTAAGTAATTTAAATAGTTGCATCCATAAAAATATATATGACCCAAATCAACGGAATAATATAGATACAAAATTGAGAGATCTATTAGTAGAAAAGGGACCAATTAGAATAATTGATATAAATTTTCTAAAGGATAAACATTTAAGACATTTTCCTACAACACACGATGTTCAAAAATTGGCAAACGGAGAAAAACATGAGAAAAAATTGCTAATTTACTTTAAAGATTTGGATAAAAAAAGTTTGTTTCTGTTGTAAATTATTTAGCATAACTTCTATTGTTTGTAACAATAAACTAGCTAGTGAAGGTAGTAATGACTGGAAAAATCTTAGTGCTAAGCTCAAAGCTGGCTTATTAAGTAACGAACGAGCATATTATTAATATGAGCTCGTGGATTGATTTAGAAATGAGATTGCATAAAAACAAAATAATTGATAAATATGTGCAGGAACAAATTAACAGAAGATAGTGTACACTCGAAAAATGTGTTGTCAAGAATTATTGTTTTCATCAAAACTCTTGGAAAAAATAATTTAACATTTAGGGGAACAAGTGAAAAGATCTATTAAGAAAGTAATGGTAATTTTTTAAGCCTAATTGAAATGACTGCTGATTTTGGTCCAGTTATGCAAGAACATATGCGACGATTAAGCACGACAAAATTCATAATCATTACCTTGGACATAATATACAAAATGAATTAATAAATTTATTGGCAAGTGAAGTCACGAATAAAATTATTAAAGAGATTAAAGAAACAAAATTATCAATCATACTTGACTGCATTCGGATGCAAGCCATCAAAAACAAATAATTTTATATTACGGAGTGTGGATATTTCAACTACTCCAATAAAAATTAATGAATATTTGTTAGAATTTTTAAAGTGGATGATGCAAGTAGAAAAGGTTTTTTTGAAGTTACTACAGATGAGATGAAAAATTATTGGACTTTATATTGATAACTTAAGAGGACAAGGATATGATAATGGAACAAATATGAAAGGAAACCATCAAGGAGTGCAAAAAAGACTTTTCGATGTAAATCCTAGAGCATTTTATACACCTTGTGTTTGTCATAATTTAAATTTGGTACTTTGTGATATGAATTGTACGAAAGTTGTATCATCTTTTGGAGTGATACAACGTATCTATACGTTATTTGATTTTCTACCAAGTGGTGGAAAATTATAAAAGATTTTGTACCTAATCTAACTCTTAAATCATTCTCACAAACTTGTTGGAAAAGTCGTGCTAAGAGTATTGAAGCATTAAGATTTCAAGCTCCACAAATCAG
The DNA here is from genome assembly GCF_036512215.1 of Solanum lycopersicum. NCBI lineage: Eukaryota > Viridiplantae > Streptophyta > Magnoliopsida > Solanales > Solanaceae > Solanum > Solanum lycopersicum. Next base: position 22,560,766 of record NC_090804.1, on the reverse strand, counting down.
AGATGCTTAATTGAAACTAAAAGAAGTTAGTGAGGATTCAAAATCTAGAAGTGAAGATGTTTAGCAAACATATGAGCTTGAAAATTTTGAATTCTTATTGTGTATGACTATTTGGTATGCCATATTATTTGTGGTCAATTAAAAGTAAAAAGTTTACAATATAAGGATATACATATTGATGTTTCCATATATCAGTTAAGACACCTAATTTCTTTTTTTCAAAAAATATCGAGAAGTAGGATTACGAGTGCTATGATTTTTGTTAAGAAAATTGCATATGAGATGAATATAGATCTGAATTTCGTAAGAAACGCATAACATTTAGAAAGTAATGATTCAATGAATATATTGATGATGAAATCATAAAGTCTCTTGAAGAATCTTTTAAAGTTGATTACTATATATATATATATATATATATATATATATATATATATATATATATATATATATATATATATATATAAATAGATTTCACTATGTTTTCACTTTAAAATAGACTGGAACAATTTGAAGCATATGAAAATATTTTTGTTTTCTTATTTGAGAATTTTAAAAAACGTTATCTTAATCTTGAATTTTGTTTAACACAATAGTTATTTTGATATTGATGAGTTAGATTTATATTTTGAATTAAAAGTGTTAAGGGAAATTCTACAAGTAGAATATAATGATCTAATGGAGATACTCAATCAAATTAAAAAACTTGATTCTTTTCCTAATGCATATATTGCTTATAGAACAGTGTTAATAATTCCTGCAACTGTTGCCTCCGCCGAAAGAAGTTTTTCGAAACTAAAATTGATAAAATTATATCTAAGATCAACAATTTCTCAAGAGAGATTGAATGGATTAGTTATATTATCTATGGAAAAAAAATTACTAAAACAAATCGATTATAAAATAATAATTAATGAATTCACATCTAAATAGAAAAGTAAATTTTAAATAAAAGTATATAGGATGACCTCATTAGTTTTTTTTAGGGCCCCTTCATATGATTTGACTCTAGACCTCCAATGTTATTGAGTTGATTCTGCATATATACTTAATGCATGCACGTAATATTGAAATAACAAACATAAAAAATCACGTTAAATTTTGCAACAAACTTATAAAAGGACTATCTATACTTGTAAAGCTAATGAATTTCAATTAAAGTGTGTAATACAAAGGTTAAAAAATAAAATATTACAAACAATTTAAAAATATGTTACATAAATGAAAGGATAAAAATAGTAAAGATAAAAAAGATTTCGCATAGTACGAAGGGAGAAAATAGTTAATTGTCAAAGTTGAGGGGAAATTTGATTTTTATATCGAAGTTAGGGATGTAAATTATTTCACCCATATCGAAACTCATGAGATTGTAAAAGAATTATTTTCTACGTTTTAAAAAGAATAACTTTCTTTTTTTTAGTTTATTTAAAAAAGAATGACCTCTTTTTTTTGTAACATTTTACTTTTAACATTTCACATGACATATTTAAGGCTACAAAATTAAGGACAATTTGATAAGTTTGACATAACTTTAACTTAAAGATCACAAGATTCAAATATTATTTTTATTTTTGTAAGTTACATGTCAAGTCAAATTAAGTCATTCTCTATGAAAATGATGGAGTAAAGTTTTAAGTTATTTTTTTTTAAAATGAACTTTTATGGTGAGAGTTGGGATGGGGTTGTCAATCGACTTCAATTTTTAACTTTGACCTCCAACTTTCATAATGCACAAATAGACACTTTAAATATCTAACTTTTAAATAAATAAACACATGAGTTTTACATAACAAAACATATGTAGAACACCACGTATGACAAAAAAATGATATGTAGGATGACATGTATGACATATGTGTCTATTTATTTAATTTTATATAATTTTAAATTTCTATTTGTACACATCAAAATTGAAGAACATAAATATAATTTGAATCAAAATTAAAGGGATATGTATCTTTTTCTCTTTAAAAATTAGTTTGTGAGTTTTAAAGGGCAAAAGAGAAGAAAGTTAGGAATGTGTAAGAAACTGATGTGAATTTTGAATCATCAAAAACCCTAAGAGAAGGGATCTTGAAAAAACCCAGTATTTGTTCACTGCATATTTGATTGATATGAATGATTCTGATGATGAAACTCCATACTCTTCAAGACCCAACGCTGCCATTTACAATACGTCTTCTCTTCGATCAAGACGCTCAATTCGAAACCCTACCTCTTATCTTAGAAATACCCATTATGAGTATAATAACGAATTTCAATATAACCATCATGGTGGTGCTGCTGCTGCCCATGATGATGATGAATCTGATGATGAAGAAGAAAATCAAGAATTTAGCAGTGGAGAAAATGATGTTGATAATTTTCAAGGTAAGAAGAAGAGAAAGTTGGAAACTTTAGTTTCAAATTACAATTTTGCCCCTCGTTCAGGTTCAAAGGATATTTGGAGTGAAGAGGAGAGTTTTGTGTTGTTGGAAGTGTGGGGTGAGAGGTATTTGGAGCTCGGACGGAGGAGCTTACGTGCTGAAGATTGGGGTGAAGTTGCAGAGAAGGTAACAGAAATGGTTGGTGTTGATAAAACTGAAGTTGAGTGTAGGAATCAATTAGATGTGCTCAAGAAGAAGTATAAGAAGGAGATAACAAAAATGGAGAAAACTGGAGGTGGGTTTCATAGCAAGTGGACATTTTTTAAGAAAATGGATATGCTCATGAATTTGAGGATGAAAGGGCATTGTGGATTGGGTTGTGGGCTCGATTCGGGTGAGTATGTGTTTATGGACCCACGAATGTACTTGGATAGGTCAAATGTGTTGGATGAGATGAGAGATAGTCCTGCAGGATCAGATGCGGATAATGATGAAGAAGAGGACGAGCAGGGTTCCGGAGGATGGGAGGGTGATGATGCGTCAGCTAAGTTGCTAGCAGATTCAATTCAAAGGTTTGGGCAGATATATGAGAAAATTGAGAATAGTAAGAGGAAGCAGATGATGGAGCTGGAGAAGATGAGAAGGGATTTCCAAAGGGAGTTGGAGTTGCAGAAGAAACAGATAATTGAGAGGGCACAGGTGGAAATTGCTAAAATAAGGGGCAACGGAGAAAATGATGATGATGAAGACAATGAAGATGAGGATGGTGAAGAGACTGACAATATTTCCGGTGAGAAGCTTAGGGGCTAATGCAGGTATTTTGAATTTGTTTGCAGTGTTGAACTAGAGTTTATTGTGCAAGTCAACTGGCCTACGTTATTCATATGGTTCCTTCCATGTAAACTTTGTCGGCAGTGTATTTTGAATTTGTTTGCAGTGTTAAACTAGATCATTACGAGAACTTTGTGACGTGATTTCTTGCACAACTTTGACTAACCTTATCAGGAAGTAATCAATTATGACACATCTGATCAGATTTTTCTTGATTTTAAAGTGAGGATGTTAAAATAATATTACGCTAATGCATGAAACAAGAATATACAACTAGAGAGTATATTAGACTTGTAAACAAATTCAATCAACTGTTAATTTAAAATGCAAAGTCTTACTCTAACTAGAGTCTAGACTCTAGACGTACATACAGAAGGGGTACAAACTCAGAAAACTGCTTTCACTTATGTATATTTCTTCCTTTATTCTAATATTTTGCATCCCTTTAATCCAAGTGATACTGGAAAAACTTATTCTTCTAACAAATTCCGCATGATGTACTCAGTCTTCCAACTCTCTTGTCTTTCACTTATCTGCTCCCCCCCCCCCCCCCCCCCCACATTTCTCTCCATAGCTTGGCCTATCATTGTTTTTGTTACATCTTATAGATTTGCAGAATATTTTTATTCTTTACTTTACTTCACTCTCTTCTTCATGTTATGTAAATTGACCTTTCTCGCATCACAGCGTATTGAACATGTCAATATGTTCAATCCCAATATATTCTTCTTTCTGTAATCATAATTTTGTAGTGGTAAGGGTGGTTTTATTGTCCTCCCCTTCCCTTCTACCCTTGTAGTCTGTTCTTTTTTTCTATTTTGAAACCAAGGGTTAAGGCCTCACCCTCATACGCTTAAAACTGAAATGTCTAAAAACAAAGGAAGTTCTGAGTTCCTATTTATCACATACCAAATTCTCATCATCTGTTTACTCTTCATTTTTTTGCGTTTCATATTCTTGTTCTTCATCTACTGTATATGCTTGTCAGAATCTCCTCATATTTGCTTCACTTTCTTCCATTTGAAGTGTGGTTTCTTGCTGCCCCTCTAGGTATGGTATAATTTTTATCACTGCCTTCACGTGGTTCCTGCTTTACTAGATTCACACTTTGATAACAGATTCCTCCCCACCCCCCAACTCACCCACCCCTCATTGAGAGTTGTGATTATCACAATTCAAGCCCCATTCCTAATTTGGTTGTGTCTCAACACTTGCTTGCTTTGGAAATTTGGATATTAAAGTAGGTGAAGTCCATAAGCAGGCTAACATATAGAGCCCGTTTGGATTGGCTTAAAAAACTAGCTTCTAAGTCGGTAATAAAAGTTAAACTGAAATAAATGTCAAAAAATAAAAAGTAGGGGGAGGACCTACTTTTGTAGTGAAATATTTCAAGTATTGAATTATCAATTTTTAGCTTTTAAGTCGGTAATAAAAAGTTAAACTGAAATAAATGTAAAAAAATAAAAAGTAGGGGGAGGACCTACTTTTGTACTGAAATATTTCAAGTATTGAATTATCAATTTTGAACTTTATTCCCATTAACTCTTACTTCTCTTTCATCCTTTTCAAGGATCCTTATTGTCTTGTATGTGCACAACTTCAATTCCAAAACACTATCGTAACTTAATTACACATGAAATTTGGATTTTGGAAGATTGCATTTTAATTTTAAAACACATAGTGACTACATATTACTTATTGGTATACTATATGACTATGAAACCTTTCCTCTTGATAAACACATTAGTTATATATTTTTTTTAAAAAAAAATATTTAATATTTTGAATGTAATTGATAGTGTTAGACTAACGAAAATGCAAAGAAGAAAATTGAGAAAAATATTTATTTGACTCTCTAATTAAAGACACTATGTAACCATGGTAAAATGAAATTATGTAAACTAGAATTGAGTAACCTCTATACTCTTAAAACAGATTTATATAAAAATACTATAACATCAAAATACAAGAAAAGTTCTATTCTAATACATTTTAAAGAAGAATGTTCTAACCACGCGAAGCGCAGCCTGTTTACTAGTTCAATAATACTCTTCTCCTATATTTCTTCACAGTATCAATTGCAAGCATCTGAGCAAGCAAAACAGATTTTACACTTGTTTTAGAAGCTAGTAAAATGTTCTTTTGCTTAGTCAGCGAGGGTAAGTGTGATTGTACTTCCCAAGGGTAGACTAGGGTATCATAAAAATTATACCTAGATTATAGAAGAAGGGAAAATCTAGTTATCAGATTCGGGGGGTTGCTATCCATTTCCTAGTGCTAACCCTACAAGATTGGGTTAGTTATTAAAGCATTTTGGTTAGAATATAACATCCAGACATGTTTCGTTGTCCTAGGATTGGATGGAAAAAGATGAAACTAGAGTAATCAGTCTCGCCATACCGATTGGGATGATATTATTATCATTTAAGTTGGATGAAAAAACACAAGTTTGGTATAGATCCCAGTGCACGCAATATTTTTCTGGTTTATGATGAAGATGCTTGAATAATTATTTTAGACTTTTGCTCCTCATTGCTGTGTTAAATGGTGGTTCATTTGTTAATTATTCTTTTAGGGTGTAATTGTGGCTCTAGGATGGTCGTTTAATTTTGTTTTTGCAGGTCTCATGCTCTAGCAAACTTTTTATACAAATGCATGTATGTGCGTTTGCACATGTATATCTTGTGTAAATGCAATGTTCTTGGATAATCAAAGTGTTGTGTTTGCAAGGTTGGATGATTTTAAACAACCCAGGAGCTTTTTTTTTCTTTGAAACTGGTAACATCCAAACAACCCAGGAACTGTCTTGTACAATTCTAAAAGAACTTCACAACTCGAGGCAGCATTTGATATGAGCTAGTCCCAAACTCCCAATGTACCCAAATTCCCGTCCAAAACCAATGTCCTTGATTTAAGCTCATTTTTTTACTTGGATTATCTTTACTATTTTTGTTGTCAATACTTTCTTTTCTACAATATTTTCTCCGTAGCTTTTAATCTTGTATTTATCATACTTTACTATTTTGTTGTCAGTACTTCTCTTTTCTACAATATTTTCTCAATAGCCTTTACTCTTGTATTTGTTAAACCTGGTTATTGAACCACTTTTCTTGAGAGGTGAATGTGTGCTGAATGAATGTGATCTTTCTCGTGGGCTCTGAAATAAGTTCATTGATTGTGCTGGTCCTGATGGGACTGAAAACTAGAATGACAGTCAAATGAAAGCTTTTGATGATGGAACAATTATCTGGATCTTGAGCTTATTTCTTAAAAATTAGTAACATGTGAGGTGTTGATATAATTATACACAAAAAAAACATTTCTATTAAGTGTTTATAATTTCTGATGTCCAGGTTAATGCTGGTAATGTCTGCCTTAACAGATGAACATTTTCCTTTTTAATTGTACTGGAAGTGGAACTGGAGATTAAACACGTACATAAATGTAATTGGTTGCGTGTTTCTCACAAAGAATTCGTTATTTGTTGTTCTTTTTGCAGGATGAAAGATGATTACGTAGAGTTAAATCACTGTAAGATTTTGCAAGGAACATTCTTGTTTGAAGTAGTGATTGACTGGATTCTGGAATATTGAGTTAATTCTGCAAATATGCATGTGGAAAATAACCAATTTTTCTTGTCATGTTGAGATTATGAGGTCAATTCATCCTTATAGATTAATTTCATAATGTTACTAGGTGAAATGTTGAAGGTCATTTCCCCCTTGTTTATAAAATATGAGCACTTAGTGTTTTGAGAAATATTGTTTTATCATCATATAGACCCATCAACTTTGCAGCCATATTTCAAGTCTCATTGACAAGGTTTCGTTGGCTTCTCGATTTCAATTTTCTTTTGCCATCGAGAACCAACTTGTACGAACTAGAATGACTCCATAAATTCAAGATTTGAGTGTAAACTCATGCTCACTGTTTTAAAAGCTAGTAATGTTTGACAGAGGAAAGGATTGGACAAATATCGTCAACTGAAAAACAACTACTTCTGCAATTGGTGTTTCAATTTTGAAGTTTTGACATGTGAATTTATAATGTCATTAATTTCAAAAATGGTAGCAAGTGAAACAATTGTTTTCATATTATTCCAGTCATGATACTATTTTTTTTTAACTTTTTGAATTTCAAAAAAAGTACAAATTTATTAGATTACCTTATTTCAGTCATCATACATACTTACGTATACTACTTTTATTTAGCTTGTGGTATCTATTAAAACTAGATATAGAATTCCGTGTCAGTATGAACATAGTATATGTTATGTTCTGTCAAAATTTGTGCGATGCATATGGAATTGGGAGAGTGAATTAGCTTTTTAATATGCCTTTTGAAATATTTCAAGTACTGAATTATTGTGATTTGCACTAATTTTTACGTAATATTTTGTGATGACAACTTAAGAAATTGTGTGGAAACCTAGTTATAATCTCATTCATCATATCATCATATTATTATAAGCATGAAGCTCAAAACTTAAAAGTTGAATTACTATTTTATCCTACACTAAATAAAATTATTATAAAAATATTAATTAAATATTCTATCATTAATGAAGAAAATCATCATATTCAATACTACACCATAATGTCCACATACATGGCATATTTAAATTTTAATAAAAATCAATTAAGTATTTGGGCATACAAAGAGGTGAATTAATATGCTTTCAAACATAAGATCTTTTCAACTTCCAAATATAGTTATAGAATTTTATAAATAGTCACTTTAGTGAAGCATGGTAAATTCATTGAAATTTTCCTCTGCAGTTTCAATACCACATGTCCTCTTCTTCTTTTTCATTATTTATCTTTAATGTGTCAATTAAAGGGTTCCATACAAGGGCCGGTAGATATAGTTAAAAATGTTATTGGCATGAATAAATGAAAAGTGTGTGTCTGTTTGTTCAAGATTTAAGCTGATACTTCTTTTTTTCCTATTGTTTTTATTTAGTTAGTTACGTTTGAGTATTATTCTATTAAGATGTTTGATGTTTCTGATTTGGAGAAGATTTGGAAGTTGTGTTAATTGCAAGAATGTTATGACTTCGCTAATTTCTTTCATTTTATCTAATAATAATATTTCAATACTCGCGTGAAGTAGGAATCAAAATAAATATGTTGATTTCAGTTCATTTGTGAAATTGTTTTTTAAATCACCTTCATGAGTTATAATTATTATATCACTCTCTAATTAGTTCGAGAGAAGAGTATTATGAAGGATCTAATTTCATGTAGCAGTGATAGTTTTATCCATATTGGATCTTAAAATTGTTGAGTCTAAGTCTTTATCTTTATCTTGTCTATGCCAAAAAAGAACATTATGAAACTTGAATTTTAATTATCAAAAAGCAGAAAAATAAAGAGTTACAAGATTTAGGAGCTTAATAAATTGCAGTCTTTTAGTCTTTCAATAATTTCAATAATACCAGCTTCATATGAACCATTCACATAAAAAAGAAAAAGAAAACATAATTAACAATTAATTAAGTAAACTAAGAATATAATATTACATCATCGTGTGTATATATGTTAGGAAAAAGTTAGATTACAATTCTATTCCTACATTAAATTTCAATGTTATAAATTATTTAATAAACTAAATATTGAATAGTAAATCATCATATTAGTACATGAATTAACCATTTATGCACTTTTAGTCAATTTTATAATTAAGGATTTGCATTTTTTTTTATTAGGATGATATATGAACTTTCAATTGTAAAAACAATGAATTTTTTAGTAAATACCAATAAATTTGAAGTGGAGAAAATATGTCATTTACAAAACAAAATTTATATAAAATATTTGGGATAAACGTGCAACGCACGTTTATGAAACTAGTATTAATATAAGCATGAAGCTCAAAACTTAAAAGTTGAATTACTTTTTTGCCCCTCTAATAAATTAAAACTTTTATAATTTTCATATATATAATCTTCTTATTCTCATTCCATAATCTTGACCTTTGAAATTTCTAACACAAATGTAAAAAAAAAAAAAAAGAGTAATTATTCCTTATAAACAAGAAATTAAAGTAGATTCATGTATCTTTAAAATTAAATTTCATCTCTATTTTTTATATATTTATTTTAACAATAATTCATGTGACTTTTCATGTTTCCATAATTTTGTTCTATAAATTTAACTTTTTTTAGAAAAACTTTTATTTACCACTCCTACAATTCTTGTGTGTAGGAACTCTAAACATGTGAAATAATGTCACAATTTGAGGTGAAAGTTGTGAGATTCCCTTCTGCAGGCACGAGAATAGACAAGAATTCAATTACTGAAGTATCGGAGTTTGATGTGTTAGTTCTATACTTATTTGTAGTAAGAATTATAATAAGACTTTTTTGTCTCTCTTCATATAGTTGAATTCTTGTTTTATTAGCAAGTTGCTCTAAATTCATATTTATATTTTGTATGCGCAAATGTTCAGTTTCATTATAGAGACAAAAATAAAATGAAATGCCTAATTATCTTTGCTCATCTGTACCTTTTTTTTTTTGCTTCGTACTTATAATTTTACATATACATTAATTTTCATCTTTAAGAATGAATTTGACAAAATAAGATGTTAACTTTTTTCTTTTCTTTTTATGGAAAAAAAAAGGTGAAACATATAGTATTAGATTAATGGTGGATAAGTTATGTATGAAGAGAAAATTCAATTTTATATAAAAATAGTAGTTATTTATAAATATTCTAATTTTCAAAATATAAATAATAAGACTTTTTACATCATAGTTTTAAATATTTATAGTTAACTAATTAGTTTAAAGTGTTTGTGGATAAAAATTTGATACAATACTTTAAACACATTCATAATAATTATCCAGAGATTCAAAAGGCAAAGTAAAAAAGTTGAAAGGTTTTGTTTTCCTTTCGCTCAAAGTTAATCTTACACTATTTCTTCTAACATTATTCTACCAATAAAATGGAACTATCGAGAAATTTAATTTAGATAATTGTTATTTTTCATTTTTGCTTTGCAAACTTATTTTTGAATTATGAACGAAGTTTATTTTATTAATTTCTCATATTATTATTTCGATGTATTCACTAGGAGGTCAGAAAATTAGAGTGTCACAATTAGTAGTAAAATAAAGTAAGAAATCTCAATTAGACATATTTTATTATTTAATAATATTATCTTTTAAGAAATAATACACTCATGGGTTACACGCGCAAAGCGCGTGCTCGGAAACTAGTAATAATAAATAAAGAGGAACTTATGTTTAACGACCAAAAGTCTATATTCTTGGTTAATAAGTATGTCTTCTACATGAGTCCGGAGCTGAAAAGGTACAAAATATTAATAAAAATTTTAAAACGGTATATAAAATTTTATATTAACCAACACGGTAAAATCACTGAACCAACTGCGACTTACCCCACCGGAAAAAGCAAAATCGCTGCCTCTAAAGCGATTTCTAGAAAAAAAAATTACAAAATCGCTGCCTAGGCAGCAATTTTTTTAAAAAAAAAAAAAAGAAATCCTACCCCGGCAGCGATTTCAAAAAAAAATTAAATGTTGAATAGGCAGCGATTTCCTTAATTTTTTTTTATGAAATCGCTTCCCCAGCAGCGATTTCTTTATTTTTTTTTGAAATCGCTGCTGGGGCAGCGATTTTCTTATTTTATTAAAATTTTTTTCTATAAATCGCTGCTTAGGTAGCGATTTCATTTTTTTAAAAAATAAAAACAGATTTTGCAAAATCGCTGCAGAGGCAGCGATTTTGCTTTTTTCTGTGGGGTAAGTCGCTGTTGGTGCAGCGATTTTACCGTTTTGGTTACTATAAAATTTTATATACCGTTTTGGAATTTTTGTTAATATTTTGTACCCTTTAGGCTCCGGACTCTCTTCTACATAGTCTAATTTGATTTATTGACTGAGTTTTACAGTCCTAAGATAAGGTGTAAGGTGGTATTTAACCTCCAATTGAGGGTGCTTTTATATCCAATTGAGCTTGTAAATATAATTTTGACCTAAGGGGCTTATTGTGTTATAAATGATGCTGAAAGAATTATACTTTTTGAGACTAGAATGTTGGCTTACTGTACTCCATTATACACGATGTATCAAGATGTCAAGTGATGTTTCGAAATTGAAATGTGATGTATCAAGATGTTCAATGATGTTTCAAAACTATGACGCTGTGAATCGAGACATTTTGGATGTATCTGCATTTTACTAAAATTAAGAGATTTTGTAATTTGAAAAAGAGTATGGTTAGAATGTAATTAACTCTTAACCATATGAAATTTGTGCAAAATTCCGTACAAAATTGGCCGACATGTTGTTGAGAAAACGCGGACAAGCACAAAAATATATATAGTAAAGTAATGGAAATAAAATGGATAATTAACGACTCTATGAATTTTATGTGGAAACCCTTCTAAATAAGGAAAAAACTACGGGTCAAAAGGAGCAACTGATATTACTATACTAAGGAAGTTTACAGTGTGTAGTTACAAATACAATACTCAAAGTGACTACTACATGCTCAAAAGGAACAACACTCTTTTGGTTTCAGCATTACTAAAATACCGCTTACACTCGATTTTTCTTCACAAATATTTTTTTTTCATATAGTCTATGAAATACCTAACTTTAATCTCAAAATGGTTTTTTCTCTCTAAATTGGTGTGTTCTACAAATGAGCAAGAATGTTCTATTTATAGAAGGAGAAAATCAGGCCTATGTCACTAATGACATAAGTAAATATAGCAAAGTCAAAAAGGGTTGCAACTCTTACCTATACCAAAATTTTATTTTCAACTCTTCTCACTATTGCTTTTTAACAATTACTTGTAGCATTTGAATAGTAAAAGTTGACAAAAAATATGGGATGGACTCCACAAATCTTCCCCTCCAGTCTCATTCTATGGAAGGAGGTATCTTCATTTTCTTTAGAGAGAGCTCATACCCACAAGTTCTTTGCATAACTTGAACTTGTCTTGCGGTATCATCTTAGTCAGATATCTGTGGATTTTCACTTGTGTGGATCTTTTTTATGTGAAATGATTCACTCTCCACTTTCTCACGAATCTAATGATATCTAACGTCGATGTGTTTTGTTCTTGTATGGTACATGGAGTTCTTACTCAAGTCTATTGCACTCTAGCTGTCACAATAAACAATATACTCCATCGGATGCAAACCAAGTTCTTGAAGAAATTGATTTAGCCATATCATTTCCTTGTCGGCTTCAGTAGCCGCAATATACTTAGCTTCAGTTGTAGATAGTGCAACACACTTCTACAACTTCGACTGTCATGATATATAGCTCCCCTGAAAAAGTAGACAAATATCCAGTAGTACATTTCCTATTATCAAGGTCACCTGCCATATCAACATCTGTGTAGCCCTTCAAGATTGAATTTGATGCTCCAAAACACAAGCATTCATCTGAGATTCCCCTGAGATTCATCTGAGTATCCACTTCACAGCTTCCCAGTGCTTGTTTTTGGGTTGTCGAGAAATCTGCTAACAACACCAACTGCGCGAGCAATATCAGGTCTAGTGCATACCTAGTTTTAGGACACGTCTTCTTGCTCAACTTCATATGACCAGAAAGAGGTGTAGTAACATGCTTAACATTCTTCATATTGAAACACTCTAATATACATTCAATGTACTTCTTATGGGACAAATAAATCTTCCTTTCATCTTTGAGATGAGTAATTTTCATGCCCAAAATTTGTTTGGCATGACCCAAGTCTTTCATAGAAAAAACTTACAAAACTTTTTCTTCAACTCGTCAATTTTGGAAGTATTCTTGTCCACAATTAACATATCATCCACATAAAATAAAAGAATGATAAAATCATGGTCAAATTTTTTTTGTACAAATACACAATGATCTGATTAAGTCTTCTTATAGTCATGCTCCCCCATAACAGATTCAAACTTCTTGTGCCACTGTCTAGGAGCTTGTTTTAGACCATAGAGGCTCTTTTTGAGTTTGCACACAATTTTATTTACCTTTTACTTTGAAACCCTTAGGTTGTTTCATAAATTTCTTCTTCTAGGTCACCGTGAAGGAAAGTTGTCTTCATATCCATCTGCTCAATCTCTAAATTAAGACTAGCAGTCAAACCTAGAATTGTGAAAATCAAGGACATTTTCACAATAGGAGAAAATATTTCGTCAAAGTCAATACCCTTCCTTTGACCAAATCCCTTAACAACCAGTCTAGCTTTATATCTGGGCTTCAAGTTGTGTTCTTCAACTTTAACTTTGAATACCCACTTGTTCTTCAAAGCTCTTATGCCTTTAGGCAATTTTACCAACTCATTAGTGTGGTTCTCATGCAAAGACTTCATCTCATCTTGCATGGCTCCAATCCATTGATTCTTGTGTTCATCTTCCATGGCCTCCTCATAGCATTCAGGTTCTCTTCCGTCAGTGAGTAACACATACTCATTTGTTTGATAACGAGAGGAAGGAAATCGTTGTCTTGTGGACCTTCTAAGTAGGATATTTGTTTTTTTCACAACTTCATGAGCAGCACGATCGTCAATAACAACATCATTGTTACTATCAACATAAACATGTTGATTCGACACATGATTATGGGCATCACAATGATTATCAATTCCAACAACATCATAAATACTTATGTGAGGAACTTCATCATGATGAACTATACCATCAAAACTTGGAGATTCTACCTTATCTACTTTGTCAATATCTTTAACTCTTTTATTCTCCATGAAAATAATGTCACAACTTCTCACAAGTTTCTTTTCAATTGGATCATATAGCCTGTAACCAAATTCATCAAGGCCAATCCAATGAAGATGCACTACCTTGTCTTGACATCTAACTTTGACCTCTCATCTTTTGGAACATGTACAAAAGCTTTGCAACCAAATACTCTCAAATGGTCATAGGAAACATCATTTCCATACCAAACACTATTTGTTACATCTTGCAAAGCAACAACAGGAGATAGATTAATAACATGTGCAACGATTAATAAAGCCTCACCCCAAAATGAGTTCGGCAACTTTGCTTCAGAAAGTAAACGTCTTCCAGCAAGGTCCTGTTCATCTTCTTAGTCAAACCATTAAGCTGAGGATTCTTAGGAGGATTCTTTTGATGTCTAATACCTTGATGTCTGCAGTATTCGTTAAATGGTCCACAATATTCATCGTCACTATTAGTACGAATACGTTTCAGCTTCTTTTTAGTTTTTCTGTCAATTGAAGTTGAAATTGCTTGAAGACACTTAACGCTTGGTCTTTAGTCTTCAATACATAGACACAAAGTTTTCTCAAGCATTCATTAATAAAAGTGACAGTAGAGTGCACACCCAATGTCTTTGTTTTCATTGGACCTCATAAATTAGAGTGCACCAACTCAAGCAACTCTGCCTTTCTCGAATGAGGGTAGGACTTAAAAGAAACTCTATTTTGTTTAGCAGCCAAGCAGTGCTCACACTTTTCTAATTTAGTACTTTTGAAATTTGACCATAACTTCTTCTTGGCTAGAACATTAAGTCCTCTCTCGCTGATGTAGCTAAGTTTCTTGTGCCATAATGTTGAAGAGTTATCACTCTCAACTTCATTCACCATATCAACACAAGAAGATGTCATACTCCAGTATATACCATAACGTTTGTTACCACGAGCCACAACCAAGAAACCCCAAATGAGCTTTTATTATCCATCACCGTTGGTACTAATATATGCTTCATCATCTAAAACACCAACAGAAATCAGGTGTAGACGAACATCAGGAGCATGTTTCACATTGTTCAAAACTAGTTAAATTTCAATACTAGTTTCCAAATAAATTATACCAATACCAACCACCCTAGAAACAATTTCATTACCCATACTCAAGGTTCCAAAGTCAACAGGAGTATAGAAAGAGAAAAAATCCTTCCTTGATGTTACATGAGATGCGTCGTCAGTGTCCACAACCTAGCTTAACTCATCACAAGCAATATTTATCATATCTGCATCAAGGAGAGTATCAAGATCTTCGGTGGTGACAGTGGCTAGGAAAGTTTCATTGTCATCTTCTTTAGTTTCCTCTTTGTTTTTGTTCTCCCTCTTCGACTCATGCAGAACTTCTTTGTGTGCCCTTTCATGCCACAATGATAGCACTCAATATCCTTAAGTATGCCTCTATAATTTCTCCTATTTTGTTCTTTTCTAAGAACCAGGAGTTTTGTTTCTCACCCTAGGTCCAGTTATCAGGACATCCGACGAAGAAGAACCTTGAGTTTTTCTTCTCATCTCTTTGTTCAAGACACTACTCTTGGCGGAATCCATAGAGATCACACCATCCAGAGCAGAATTTGACAACAAAGTTTTAATTATTACCAAAGTGTCTGGTAGGGAACCAAGTAGAAGCAAGCCTTGAATTTCTTCATCAAATTTGATGCCCATAACAGATAATTGGTTCATGATTCCCTGAAAATTATCCAGATGGTCTGTCATGGGAAAATCATCATGATACTTTAAACTCGCATCTGATTTATTAAGAACATTTTGTTGTTGCTAGTTTTCCGAGCATACAAACTTTCAATGTGCTCCCATAGGGTTCTAGCATGTGTCTCTCAGAAATATGGCACTATACATTATCGTCAATCCATTGCCTAATGAATCCACAAACTTGTCTATGCAACATATTCTACTCTTCAACTGTTTTATTATCACGCTTTACATGGTAAAGACTAGTTTGTAAAATTCTTAACATAAAGCAGATCTTTGATATTCCCCTTCCAAATGACATAGTTAACACCATTCAAAGTAATCATTCTACTCGGCTTGGCTTCCATCGTTTTTCCCTCAGAAAATAATTATTGCAAATCAAAGTAAATCTTTTCTGATGTGGAATTTCAAATTGTGCTGCAATCACAGAGCAAACTCAGATACAACCTTGGCTCTGATACTAGTTTGTTGAGAAAGTGCGGACAAGCACAAAAATATATAGAGTAAAAGTAATGAAAATAAAATGGGAAAATAATGACTCCAAAAATTTTACATGGAAACCCTTCTAAATAAAGTAAAAACCACAGGCCAAGAGGAGCAACTAATATCACTATACTGAGGAATTTTATATTGTATAGTCACAAATACAATACTCAAAGTGACTACTACACACTCAAAAGGAACAACACTCTTTTGATTTTCATCTTACTAAAATATCGCTCACACTCTATTTTTCTTCACAAACTAATACCTCACTTTGCTCTTAAAATGATTTTTTCTCTCTAACTTGGTGTATTCTACAAATGGGCAAGAATGCTCTATTTATAGAAAAGGAAAATCATGTTTATGTCTTTAATGACACAGGTAAATATAGCAAAGTCAAAAAGGGTTGCAAATCTTACCAATTTGTCAACCGCCAAATCTTTATTTTTAACTCTTTTCACTATTACTTTTTAATAATTACTTGTAGTAATTGAATAGCAAAAGTTGACCAAAAATATGAGATAGACTCCACATATGCCACAATCTTTTTAAGAAAAAAAAACATTGCATATTTATAATTAAATGTAAATACCTTAAATAGCTATATAGAAATAAATAATCCAACTACAAACAAAAAGACTTTAGGACTAGCATTATGACTACAATGGAGATCGAGGTACAGGATATACAAAGTACAGAAATACAAACCATAAAATATTTTATTGTGTAGTTTTTTCTTAATAAAATAAAAAAATTATCTAAATACACAACTTATTTACCATGTTCTTTGAAAATTCCTATCATTTGAAAAAGTTACAAAAATCTCTATTTTCTCCTATTCTCAAATACATTAGTTACACGATGTATCAGTCGGATAAATCATTATACGCGGTGTATCTAAAACGTGATACATCATTTTGCTCGATGTGTCAGTCGGATACATCACTATATGTGATGTATCGAGATGTTCATTAATATATTCAAAACAGAAATGTGATGTATCGAAACATTGAGCGTTGTATCTAAAACCGAGACACAATGGATCAAGACATTTTGAATGTATCCGAATTTTACTGAATTCAAAAAAAAATTGTAATTTAAAAAATGAAGGGATAGAATATAATTAGCTCTTAACGGTATGAAATTTGTGTAAAATTTCCTTAAAAAATTGGCCTACGAGCCACAATTTTTTTTTATTTAAAAAAACACAACATAATATAATTAAATGTAAATACCTTAACTAATTATATAGAAATAATTCGTCTAACTTCCTCAAAATGTAATATGGGCCAACACACAAGCTATACGACTTCTAACCAATAGTGTACCCGTAATGCGATTCATAGTGATTGATACTAACTTTTTTATTGACAAAAGAATAAAGATCATTTCGATTACAAGCTGGAAAATTTTATTTTTTCCATCTACCTATTTGCATAATAAAATTCTATTTTTACATACTATAGAAGAATGTATATAAAAAAAATTAGTGAAAGTTAAGAACTCGTCAAAATTAATTGATTCTATTTTGAAATATTTTTATTTTCTCAAACTTTCTCACTTTTAATTTTCTCTGAATTATTATATAGACCTCGTGTATATCTCGTTCTTAACCCAATAGAGAAAATTGCTTAATGAAATTTTGTATGACTAATTTTGAATTTTTAGCTATGCGAAATTGGTTCTTTTCTTTTTATTTTGTCGTCAAAATTCCTTTTTTGTTTTATTTTAGATGTATGAAAAAAAAAAAGAAGGGAAATTTTATTTAATAGATAATTATTAATTCAAATTAAATAATAGAACCATAGTTTGATATAATTGTACCCCATAGCAAAATGTTACTATTTCACCTCTCTATTGGTGAATCTCGCTCGTCACTCTCGTTCTCTCCCTCGCCTTTCTCGCTTACGCAAATGTATAAAATGTATTTGTATTGTATAAAGCGAGAGAATATTGTATATAATACATATATTTACGTTCCCCCTCTCTCCCCTCTCGCGGATATCGTTTCTCTCAAATCTCTCTCGTTCATTCACCTCTCTAACTTTATACAAACACAAATGTATACATTGTGTTTGTGTTTGTATAAAGCGAGAGAAAATTGTATATACAAAGAAAAATGCATATATATTCGTTCTATACACTTATGATTATATAAATACGATCTTCTCCTGCTCAATTTTTTTTTGTCTTTCCCTTTTCTTGCTTTATACAAATACAGATTAAACAATTGATCTTCTTTATATGTATAGCAAAGCAGATTATACAATTGTTTTCTTTTGTATATGTATAGTGAAATTATAATACGTTCATTTGTCTATGTATTAGGGGTGGGCGTTTGATTCTCCGGTTCGATTTAATCAAATTTCGATTTGGTTCCTCGGTATTCTATTTTAGAAAAGTGTGCACGATATTTCAAATCAAACTTGATCGGTTTGGTTAGATTTACTTCGGTGTTTTTAAAGTGAATAAAAATAAAGCGAGAATAGGATAAAGTAACAATTGTTATTCACTTCACATTTCAAACTTCAAAGTAACAACTAACCGTCTAACAAAAAAAGGTAAGAACATCAATTTGTTGTTCACACTTCAAATTAACAACATAAAATGACAAAATCATAAAGTAAACGTAGATAGTAGAAATACCAAGTTGTTGCTCAAACTTAAATTAAATTGAGTTTTGTTTTGTTTAGACTTTAGGTCTTTAGGGTTTACTGTTTTGTTATTTAGATTTTTGTTATTTAAGTTTAGGCTCTAAATATAAAAATTGAAATGTGCCAAGTAAAGTTAAAAAAATTCATTAATAGAATAAACATTTTAAAATTTATTTAATAAAAGTTTGGTTCTTTCGGTGCATCGTAGTTTTGAGACCCTTAACCGAACTCCGAATCGACGTTCCGGAAAAAAAAGAATCGATATCGAACCGAAATACCGAAGAATCAAATTTTTTTTATTCGATTCGATTTTTCGATACTTATGTCCACCCTGAATATGTGTAGCGAAATATACATATTTATTTTTGCTATGGAGCACAATTATGAACTATAGTTATATCATACAAATATGATTTTTATGTTTGCTATGTGTGAAAGTTACTGCTTAAACAATGAAATCAAGACTTTTTGAACTATTTTACTTAATTGAGAAAGAATGGTTTCATTACAACAGTTGAATTCGAAGAAAGCATTAAATATAAAAAAGTCACTGGTTAAATTAAAAAAAAAACTAAGACTCAACTCAAATAAAAAAATTAATGAACCTTCGACCTCAAATTCCTATTTGAACAACTTGTATTGTTATTGATCCATTTGAATGATTATTTAAATAGCCTACTCAATCTTGACAAATTGCTTATTCATAGGCTATTATTAGTTCAAGACAAGCAGCTATGAAAAAATTGATAGACATGCTGCTCTTAGGAAGCAGTGCTAATGCATCTTGATTCAAATCTGAGTGATTGCATACCATTTTCAAAAAAGAATAAATTGATCTTATAATGAATTCAATTTCTGATTTTCATTTTAGGATTATGTAATTAAGGGGCTCTTTTTTTCTTAAAATTTTGTATGATATTTTCAACCTCAGAGCATATATTAACTCGAATTCGTTGTAATTGTAGTTACAGTTCATTTGATAGCTTGTTTAGTCATGAAATTATAAAACTATACAATTCATCAGGAAAGAACATATGTATAACAGGATCATTAGTTACTTATTGAATTTCTTCGGGACATTGATCCCCAAATGGATATAATTAGACCGTGAATAAGCAACCATTGTTCTGTAAGAACTGAATAAGTTCAATCTATAGTCATTAAGGCCCTACTAAAACGATCTACGAAATTCATTGAGTTGTTCCAATCAGTTTTTAATGAAATTCCTTGTCGACTCGGTAAAATACCCATTTCACGCGATTAATAATGATTGATAATAACAAGTCAAGAACTCAAGATCAATAAAGAAAAAATTGAAACTAAGTCACCTACAAGACTATAATGATAAACCAGCCCTACTCACCAACTATAATTTAGGTCTGTACAATGTTCACAGCAGAATCAAGATTATGAACAGTTGGGCAAACAAAACCATCAAGAGATGGAACAAGCGCATATATATATATATACATATATATATATATATATATATGGGGGGGGGGGGGGGGGGGTAAGCAGCTTAAATAAGCACGGCACTAAGACATATATATATATATATGGGGGGGGGGGGGGTAAGCAGCTTAAATAAGCACGGCACTAAGACAGACATTAAATACTAATAATCGCAACAACAATACCACAAGACATGCTGAGAAATGAGGATAATATGTTTGAGTCAAAGGGAATTCCCAAAAATCTATTTCTGGTACAGAAATTGCAAATGCCTGCACAATTAAAAGTTACATAAACAGATTCTTAACTTGATAGAAAATATGTGCTTGGATAATACTAGTTCTAGGAAAATATTTGTCGCTTTACCTTCGCTAACCAGTAAACACAGTTCAACAATTATAATCATTTCAACACCAGCTAATATGCACCTCGTCCAACCCTCCGATCATCTCGCCCCCTTCCCATGTATACATCACGGCGATAGTCTTTGGGCGGTGGTCCACCTCTCACTGGAGAACGGCTTCTTTCCCTGGTATCACGTGGCCATTGGCCACGAGGTGGTAGTACTGGTGGATGAGGTGGAGATGGTGTTCGCCTTTCATAACCTTTTCTCTCACTCAAATAGCTGTCTCTCCCGCGCTCTCTATGTCCCCAATCCAGGGCTGGAGGCCGCTCAAACCTACTTCGATCCCTACCATCAGCATCAGCAAAAGCAGGCCTATCTCTACGGATTGGAGGATCTGCAAACCTCCCTTCAAATCTTGAATGAGGAACACCAGCTCTGAAATCTCGGGGGTCATCTCTAGCCCAGCCGCGAGGAGGGGACCTATACCCATTCACAAACCTTCCTGGAGAACGGTTGATTGGGGGGCCAGGATTGCGATGATGAGGAGGTGGGCTGGGATAACCCCTCCGAGGACTTCCTGGAGGTGCATATCGAGGCCTTTTGCACTTGTTACAGTTCTCTCGTCTTGCAAAGTTCAAGTTGTTACACCTGCAATGTCAGGAAGCCGAGTAAGATACACAGCTATGAAATCTAGAACAGCAGACATTTACTTCCCCTTTTTCTTCTTAGGAGGTAAGCAATTATAGTTCTCGCCGTGATTTATAAGTCTGTATTCACAGACACAGGTCAGCAATAGATATCATTGAACAACCAAAGTGCTATGCAATGTCAATGATCATTACTGCTTCCACAAAATCAAGGTACATCAGTCCTTTCAAAATCTACTCCTAGAACTGAATACTATTGAAGTAGTTCAATCATTACAAATAATCAGAAAAAAATTAAATAAATCCATTCAATATTCTTGCTAGTTTCTCATTTAGCAGCAAAGTTATCTTTGTCTAAGCTCTTGCATAGAATGATGGTTTATTTGTCACTTAAATTTATTTTAAGCCTTGGCAAAACAGAACTTTTCGCACGAGGGATCTCCAATATAAGTTGTGATTCATCTGGTTACAAGTCACCTGAAGGTAAGGCGTAGGAATCATAGGTGCAAAAGTCATTTAACTGCAATTAAAACTGATCATTGATTAGAATCATGTTTCCAAGTGCTTCAAATGAAAGCTGGTTTTCAAGCCGATCCTTGTAAACCAATGACAGATTGAATCTCTCAATTAATTCAATCCATTCAATCAAGGACTTCTACTGAGTCACAATCTTAGTCGTAGGATTCATAGGTGCAAAAATCATTTACTGCAATTCAAACCAATTAGTAATTAGAATCATTTTCAAGTACTTCAAATGAAAGTTGGTTCTCAAGAAGTTCTAAAGAGACTATCTACCATGCAGACGATCCTTATACAGCACAGTGTTTTGGACAGAGAGAGGCGACAAGGGCTTGTCTCGCCACGAGGCGCTCCCCTTTTTGAATTAAGGTGCCAATTGATACCAAAAATTAAAATTTTTAATTGCACATACAAATATCCAAAAATCTTAATAGCAATACATATATTAACAAATATTTAAATTTAAAAACAAATAGTGAACAAAACACCGAGTGAGTGAACAACCCTGCTTCCTACCACACTGAAAACAGAGCACAGTAGTGCGTGAAAAACAGAGAAGTGAAGAAGAAGAAAATAAGAGAAGAATTGGACGAGAAGAAGAAGAGAAGAACTGAAGAAGAAGAAATGTACATGGCAGCAGTCACGAAGCGGTGAAGCAGCAGTAGCCGCGAAGTTAGTTGAAGAAGAAGGTCGCGAAATCGGTGTTTGCAAAAAGGAGGCAAACACGAAGGGTTTGCGATTGAGGAGAAGAGGAGGCAATCGCAAATGTGGAATGTTCCCAAAAAACCCTAATTTTGGCTTTTAATTATAAATCAGACCTTTAAAAAATTAAAAAAATAAGAAGGCTGGTGACAGAAAGTCGCCAAAGGGCCCCATAAGGTCGCCTTTTTCAACTTGCCTCGCCTCGAGACAAATAGGCGAAAGTGCCTTGCCTCGCCTCGCGTTATCGCCAAAGGTGAAAGGCGAGCGCCTTTCACAATACTGATACGACAACAGCATATTGAAACTCTCAATTAATTCAATGCATTCAATCAAGGAATTCCACTAAGTCACAATCTTAGCAGAGATACCATAACATTTTTAGGCAATGAAGGAAAACCATAAGTTTAGAAGAAAAGAAATTAGACACATTTAAATGACAACTCAATGCTAACAGAAAATAGGGGAGAGAAAGAACATACAAGGGATCCGTGCACATCCAATCACCATCTCTTGGCCGTACATTTGGATTGCTTCTAGGCAGACCTTCTCCTCTAACTTGCCGTCCACCATAACCAGGTCCATCATAACTTCTGCCAACAAACCTGCCAGCATGTCTCCCGCGACCATAAGGGGGGGAATAGTCTCGATGTCTACCAGGATCTCTACCGCTACCAAATCCATGACTACGTTGCGGGCCACCTGAATGATCAAAATCAGTACTATACCGATGATCTGCATTCCTATGGCGCACAGGTGAAACAGAACCTGCATGCGCTCTATATCCTGAAAAAAATCCAGCGAATCCCAAACATAAGAGGCACTATATCATGAGAGAAAGTTACCCATATTATTTCCTAATTAAGCTAAAGTGTGGAACCCATGAAATGCCAACAACAATCGGATTATGCTTGTGTAACCAGTTACCATTGTTCATAGCCTGATGTCGAAAATAAGAGAAAGAGTAGCATGAAGAGAATGTGAATCTCAAGAGGATGACTGTCTTCAAAGTTATGTCTCAATTTAAATTATTACAGTGCATCAACCGTAGAAAACTACACTTTTCTGTATCATCCACAGCTGACATGATAATTTATTGAAATCCTCGAGGAAAAATAGACTTGGTTACTAAAAGTTAAGCAAGTAGCACGGCGACACACATTTCACGGTCGACATTAATTCCCTCTAACCGAATCAAATAGAACACCCATTTTCATAACCAACACTACCAACGTAAGCAGTAATTGGGAACTTCAAGCCAGACTCCAAACTGCTCCAGAGCCAAGAGACCTTATAATTACTGAACTGATAACAATCCAGGTAAAGAGCATACCATAAATTATCAAACTGCTAACAATTGAATCACAATCCAACACCTCAGCCAAAGGACTGCAAATTGAATGCAATCAACCATAATCACCGTAAACGCTTGTGCAAATGGCTGAGAGAATCCAATCACTGAACTCAATAAACCCTTTCCGTAAACCAGCTCACAGTATGTTGATAAGTCCTATTAAGTTCAAGCTTCTATATGGAATTGATGCGTTCGCGACTTACATGGAATCTCTTATTCACCAAAATTTAATCTTCAACAAAGCAACTAATCCATATGCATACCCAATTCAACTCCTACTTAACCACCAAATTAAAGTACTAAAAGAATAAATCCCAAAAGCCACTGCTAATTGGAGAAAGCAAAAACTGAAAAGACTAAAACATTCATTATTTCCCTGAATCCAATGGACAAGGATTCAGATGGACTCAAAACACCAATACCCAGACAATCAGTGTCTACCAAATGACCTCTTCATGAGGAGTTGGAGTCTTTGTCATGTTTCACCAGTTTCAACTCATCACCCTGGCAGAATTTACCCCCACTTAACTATACAACTATAAAGACAATCAGCAAAAACACTTCATTCACAACATCAACCATTCAATGATGGATCAGTATTCTCAGATATCTCATGTATCATTCTCCAATCCATACAAGCTGTCCATCAATAGTGCTATCCCGTCAAACACATCATGATACCAAGAGTTCACAGCCCATGCAAAAGTCCATAAAATATAATACTTGATATATACTTTCCTGTTCAAAATACCCAACAAAATTTCTCACCAGAACCCCACCATGTGCCTTCTTCAAGAGCAAAGTTCTTGCACCAGGCAAAGTGCTCAGCTGTAAAACACAATAGCAAAATTCATTCACAATTTAACACTCCATAAATGATACTGGAGAACAATGGGAATCAAGTGGGTGGATAAAAGGTGTTACATCTCGCTGAGAAATGTAGAGGCTTGGCACAAAAAAGATCTGTCTGATGAAATAGATCTCTCAAATGTGTCATGTTGATTGCCTAAAGCCTGTAAATCTCCCAAACTACCTCAAAGATATTATCTATAGTAAGAGCCCCTAACAAGTGGATTCAAGAAAGATAGGAAGAGTCAAACTGTAGCAACTTCACTAAGGGATTAGATATGAAGGAACTGATCATGAACTACAAAATACAAAAATTAGGGAGAAAATTAAAGAAGTTCACAAAGAAGTTGACCCTCTAATTGTTTAAGCTAGCTGCATATGAGCTCACCAATAGTATACAACATGACTTTCATGGTTTATACTTTCAGGGCCGTATCGTTTTATTTGATGAAACCAGCGAGGTAGTTCACTGCAAAAGCTTGAACAGTGGAGACATACTCCAGAAAGTAAAGGCCTAGGACAAGTAAAAGTAAGATAGGATGTATGCACAACATGTAACCATGCGTAAGAATTAAGAAAATTTTAAAACAAAACTAGACCAAAATATCAAGACCAAACTCGAAATGTGCTATGAGGGTGTCATGCAACAGACACAGTCATAGCAAAGTGAAAAATAATGGTTGTGAGACCATCTATACTAAATGGAGAGATTGTTGAGCCTCTAAATGCCCAACATAGCCACAAGGCAAAGCCTCAACGAAATGAGAATGTTAAGATGATTCTATCATACAAAATAACTAAATGATTAGGAACTGATCAAATAGACAAAATGTGCAAGTGAAAATCAGAGGAAAGATGACCAAGATGATTAGATCATACTACACAGAGCAGTGAACCAGGGATGATAACACCACTTTAACTGAAGATGAACTACAATCAAATATAGCACATTTTTCTTAAAAGTGCTACGTTATCTTAGAAATAACATGGGCTAAATGAAGAATGAAACAGATTAGAAGCAAAGAACTAACTATTGACACTTATAACAAACCACGCTTCTGATAAGAGTCTTTAGGTTACATTCTTTTTTATGCGGAATCTCTTTGGTTACACATTACAACTGTAGGAATACTGTAGAACTTAGAGATACCCTAATTTTCCAACAAATAATTACATTACTAGGCAATGGAGTGTAAGTAGGATTGATATAAAGGACACCAACTGTTAGGTTTCACCATTGTTGACATCAATTTAACTTGATAACCACATTTCAACGGATGACACAAATGTTTAAGCGAAATGAGACAACTGTGAGCAATTATCACCCAAAAAGTAAACCGTAACAGTTCGAAAATGCATTAGTTAACCCGCTATGAAAAGAATGACACGCCACATCCATGAGAAAAAGGAGACTACACTGAGTTAATTATTCCAGCAAAAATAAACAATTATAACTTTCACCAAAAATCAGATCAATGTACTCCTGTTCGATCTACACGTTAAGATCCATACAATAGTTTGAAAAGTTAACTAATTGACTTTGAGGGCTCCATAATTGATAAACAATTATTGTGAAAGAAAAAAAATGATAACAGAAGGACGAACCATGGGTATCAGAGAATCGATCGGAACGTGAATACGGCGGTGCATCCCGACGAACCTCACCTGGCTCGTAATCGCTACCTGCACCGCCACCTCCATTTTCTCCGCCGCTGTCAGTAGGCCGTACAACGAGGCTGCTCAGGTGCGGTGTTGGCTGGTCCTTCTCACGCGAACCCATATTGCGCTCTCCCTCTCAATGCCGCACTCCGTGTAGATTGTTTTTTTTCTGTATGAAACCCTAGCCGGTAGTATTTGGGCATATTGCGGAGATTTTTTTCTTTTTACATATTTTACTTACTAATTACTTGTTTTTAAAACTATTTTAAAAATAAAAATTATTTTTTATATTAAATAAATAAAAATATTTATCAATGATATTAAATTAAATATTTCAGTTATATATTGTCTTTTGAGAATATATTAATTGATAAACTGATATTAATTACTATAGTAAAAGATAGCTTTATATTTTTAAATTAGTAAATTTTAATTAAATTAATCATAAAAATGGAAGACTGTGTAAACATAATGTTATGTTAGCAATGTTTGTAAGTTATGCTTACATTAGTTATATATAAATTATTTCTTATGCCTTGTTTAGTTTGGTGTTTTGAAAACAACATGTATTATATAAAACTATCCTTAATTATTTTGAAAAAATATATAAGGCATTTTGAGGGGTGTTTGTGTCTTTGAAATGCTAATGCATGCACTAAATTCCTTGATATTACTAATACCTAGGAATTTATGGTATTAGTAATACACTCTCCAATATGGAGAAAATGACATAGTCTCTTAACTATAAGGACCGTTTGGTAGGCGGTATTAGATAAAATAATACATGGATTAAAATTTAATCCAACTAATACATTGTTTGATTACTTCATTTAATTTAATCCATGGATTGCTTATCCATCACATGTGGTATTATCATACCCGTTAGAAATGGAGGGATAACTAATCCAAGGTTTGTTAAACCTTGGATAAGATCCCTAAATGACTAAACTAACCCGTTATTCTTTTTTAAATTTATTTTGTAGTTTAATTTCCTTTTTATTTATATTATAGTGGTTATAAATGTTCTTTTTTGATTCTCCAAATTCGTTTGGTGTAATTTAATGAATTTATATAAGGACGAACCATGGGTATCAGAGAATCGATCGGAACGTGAATACGGCGGTGCATCCCGACGAACCTCACCTGGCTCGTAGTCGCTACCTGCACCGCCACCTCCATTTTCTCCGCCGCTGTCAGTAGGTCGTACAACTAGGCTGCTCAGGTGCGGTGTCGGCTGGTCTTTCTCACGCGAACCCATATTGCGCTCTCCCTCTCTCTGATGCCGCACTCCGTGTAGATTGTCTTTTTTCTGTATGAAACCCTAGCCGGTAGTATTTGGGCATATTGTGGAGATTTTTTTCTTTTTACATATTTTACTTACTAATTCTTTTTTTAAAACTATTTTAAAAATAAAAATTATTTTTTATATTAAAGAAATAAGAATATTTATCAATGATATTAAATTAAATATTTAAGTCATATATTGTCTTTTGAGAATATATTAATTGATAAACTGATATTAATTACTATAGTAAAAGATTGCTTTATATTTTTAAATTAGTAAATTTTAATTAAATTAATCATAAAAATGGAAGACTGTGTAAACATAATGTTATGTTAGCAATGTTTGTAAGTTATGCTTACATTAGTTATATATAAATTATTTCTTATGCCTTGTTTAGTTTGGTGTTTTGAAAGCAACATGTATTATATAAAACTATCCTCAATTATTTTGAAAAAATATATAAGGCATTTTGAGGGGTGTTTGTGTCTTTGAAATGCTAATGCATGCACTAAATTCCTTGATATTACTAATACCTAGGAATTTATGGTATTAGTAATACACTCTCCAATATAGAGAAAATGACATAGTCTCTTAACTATAAGGACCCGTTTGGTAGGCGGTATTAGATAAAATAAAATATGGATTTAAATTTAATCCAACTAATACATTGTTTTGTTACTTCATTTAATTTAATCCATGGATTGCTTATCCATCATATGTGGTATTATCTTACCCGTTAGAAATGGAGGGATAACTAATCCAAGGTTTGTTAAACCTTGGATAAGATCCCTAAATGACTAAACTAACCCTTTATTCTTTTTTAAATTTCTTTTGTAGTTTAATTTCCTTTTTATTTATATTATAGTGGTTATAAATGTTCTTTTTTGATTCTTCAAATTCGTTTGGTGTAATTTAATGATTTTACTAATATTTTTATCTCCATTTTTTTTTATTTTTTTTATATTCATGATAATTTGTCAATTACCCACTTGAACTATTTGTTTTAAATATAAAAATAAAAATAAAAATAAGCTTTAGGTATTAACAATATAAGTAGTCTTAAATCTATGCTAATTTTAAGATATATACTTGACCCACAAAAAATTAGAAATACATTGTGCCATCAATGATCTTCTCAGTGGTACATCATACCTTAAAATTAATAACAATTATATGTGTGTGTGTGTGTGTGTGTGTGTGTGTGTATATATATATATATATATATATTTGATTTAACTAATTAATAGAATAAATAATTCTTTAAAAAAATTATCCGGTCCGGTGGTTATCTACCTTGACCCAATTATATGAAATTAACACTCATAATAACACAAGGGTATAATAGGAAAGAATTTTTTTTGTATAATTATAAATTAAACACAAAATTAAGTGGAAAGTAGTGAACCAAACACTTGACAAAAAATAATCCCTGCACTATTAATCTCTGCATTACTAATCCCTGTATTACTAATCCATGCATTACTAATCCCTGCACTATCAATGTTTGTACCAAACGACCCTAAGAGTAGGTTTAAATTGGTCTCTCAGCTATATACTTATGGATTTAGTTTTTAACTATTCAAAAACTTCTCAGCTTTGATCTTTTAACGATACACTTAAAAGTTTTAGTCCCTTAACTATAAACTTGCTGAATTTAATTCTTTAAATATTAAAAAACTAATCAGGTTTGGTTGTCCATTTTTAAAACAAATAGTTTAGGTTTTTAGTAACATAATTTATGCCTCGAAAAATTAAATCCTTTAGCCATTTTACTGTTGTTTCTCTCTACTACTTTTTCTTCAAATTAATCTTATGCGAAGGACCTTAACCTCAACAATTAAAATTAAAATTCACGAGGAAAGAAAATATAAATCATAATTTTATTCAACAAGGGATAAATTGAAGCACATTATTGTTACTAAGGACTTGAATATGCCAAACTATATTATAAAAAGAAAAATATTATTACCTGTTAAATTCAAAGTTTGTACTCCAACGACTTCATTGAACGAAATCTGTTCAATTTTTCAGAAATTGAAATTTATAAAATGGTAGATCACATTTGTTTTATTTTTTAAAATAGATCAATTTTATTAATCTATTCATTTTATTTTGCATAAAGAAATTTGAGTAAATTAAATAAAATTTGCACTGATTAGCATATTCAAGTACATATTAAGTCATTAACAATAATTATACGCTTAATTTTATCCCCCATTGAATGAAATTAGGACTTATTTCTTCTTTCCTCGTCAATTTTATTTTGAATCGTTGACGTTATTGTTCTTTTCAAAAGAGTAGTTTGAAGAAAAAAAAGGTTGGGATAGAGAAACAACTTAAAAAATAGGTCAAAAGATTTTATTTCACGAAAGTTTCATTAAAATAAACCTAAGTTATTTGTATTAAAAATGAACAAAGATCAAACATGATAAGTTTTGGCATACTTAAAGACTAAAATCGGTAAGTTTATAGTTAGAGGACTAAATCCATTAAGTGTATAGTTAAGGGACCATTTTAGATCTATTCCTATAGTTAAATGGACTGTTTATGTCATTTTCTCCTCCAATCTAGATCAACTGATATGGTACCCTTCAATGACCAACATTTGCAATTTTCTATTGCTCTTTTTTTTTGAATTATTTTTGTTTTTTCCCTAAAAAGCTACATAAATGATTTCATATCACACTAAATATGAGTAATTGCTTAAATTCAGCCCAAAACGTCTATATATACAAAGCTAAAATTAGATCAACTGATGTGGCACCCTCCAATGACCAATATTTGCAATTTTTTTATTTTTTTAATTATTTCTGATTTTCCCCCCTAAAAAACCACATGAATGATTTAATATCACACTAATTATGAGTATTTACTTAACTTCAACTCAAAACATCTAACACCCAATCCACTAACATCACCTTAATTAACCAATTTAATAAATCTGTTCATTTCTCAGCTACAACCCAAACCGTTTAACAGCCAACCTTCTAACATTATCAAAATTATCTCATTTAATATGTTAGTTTATGAGGCATACGTTATTTTACTAGTGAATCGTAGTTTGCGACTGCGAGGGTTGAGGCTTTCAATACTTGATATATTTGAAGAATCTAAGTGTGAAGTCACAGATGAGCATTAACAGACTGTAAATGGAACGATAGACTGTGTTGTTGGTCCATCGTTTGATTTAGAAAGGATGCCATCCAGAGATCAAAAAATTTCTCTACGTCCTGGATGACAGATCGAAGCTATTCGCGGATAGTCAATCGATCGACGGCCCATCAGTCAGCCTCATCGATTGAAGTCGCGTCCTTGAACAAACATTCCTTATTTGAATTCCTTTCTTATTGAGACTGTTTTCTATAAATAAGGGGCAAAAACCTTGTTTTGGGTGGTTAACTACTAGTTGTTATAGTTTATGTATTGGGGATTAATTTTTGCAACTTTGGTAATTAATTAATTTTTGGATTTGGTTTTGGAGCTTTTGGTTTGCAATTCAAGTGCAACTTCTGGGTTTATTCTTCTTACTAAGTAAGTTCATGATTTCTTCATCTAAAAATATGAATTGTGATCTGTCACGATCCGAGAGTACAACCTAGAAGATATGGTGATCTCGAATCGCAACACAGCGTACTTGACCTCTCGGAGGTCTTGCACAAGCCCTATGACATCGTTCATTGCATACATGTATGAAAAATAGTACAAAATTAAAACTTTTCACACAAAATAGTACTTCAAATATCTTTTATTAAAAAACATAAGGAATATAGCTAAGTCTCAAGTCACCATCTTAGACACATGAATACTTGGACACGTCCCATTCAATCGAAATATAAAAACTTAGTCTATTACAATACTTTGGATAAATGGAGTCTAAAGATAGTTATACCCTCGAGTCAAGTGAGGACACACTTCAACTTTGCTTGAAAGAATCTAGATTTCAAGCCTTGCTTGAAGACACCTCTAACCTGCTAATCACACTTTTAGAAATAGACAAAAAGTATGAAATTAGTACAATGCATGTATTAAGTATTGCATAATGTATAAAATCATGATAAATGGATATTTGAGTCAAAACATGTTCTTTTAGATTAAAACTTCATACATAAGTATAGGAACCACATTTAAATACCAAACATCACATTATAAGACACATTCCGAGAATACTCAATTTATAGCAATTTAAGAAACATTATAGTGAACTCACAGTAACTCACATTAAATAAGATAGCATCAAGAATACATCAAAACATACCTCCTCCCAAAGGTGATTCTAAGTTCACTTGAGTGAGTTATGAAAGGTTCGCCCATACAATCCTTTTACACACACCAAAGAGATCCTATAGACTACATAAGATAAGATTATTCACATGTCATGAATTAACCTTTCTACCTAGAATTACTCTAAGACTCACCTAAGTAAGACATGAAGAGGACGCCTATACCCCCTCTTCAAGACTACCTAAGTAATCCTCAAAGCTGCTTTAGATACTTGTCTTTTCATTAACATATCTTCACTTAAATCATTATGTTCATTAACTCCTTTAAGAGATATTCAACATGTAAGGTCATTCACATAATGGTGTTGAAGAAGACCTAGAGACTCACACACTAACATCTTAAAAGCGTAGTCGTGCATTGTCTAGATAGCGTCTCATTCCACTATATAAACTTCATAATACTTCTCCAACACTAGCATGTATATCACATAATGAGAATAAGGAATAAATGATATAAACCATGTTAGCTAATCATGGAATCCGGAGTCATGAACCTACTCCGATGGAGGTTGTTCTACTTGCCAATAGTAGAACTTAAGACACATCCCATGTAGGCACATAATTAAGAAATATGAAGGGTTTCTTTTGTACTCTAGCCTCACCTTTAACTAGAGTTACTGCCCAAACCATACTCACTCGGTGCTAGCCTTTGTTCTTATAGAGTATTTTAATCAAGGACTATATGAAGAGGTTCCATATCAAGTTCACAACCAAATCACATTACACCTTACCTAAGTGGTCCCCTAGAGTTTCCTTACATTTGTTAAGAGGATAACTGAATGACTTTCGCAAGGATGATTTCATGTCATTTCATCCAACCAACCTAAAGTCCATCATTCACACAAGAAGGATAACGTTATGACTTTCGACTTCATGGATATCATAACCTTCTTTCTAAAAGGTTTCACATAAATGACCTTTTTTATTATATCCAAGATCATATTCATTTCATACATATACATTCATGACAAAGGGTGTTCTAACCTACTAAGTTAAGGATCATATTCATTTATGTAATCAATCAAGGGACATGTGTCTACCTAGACAAGACACACTTCACTTTACATTATCACATATAACATCACATTCAAGAAGCACATAGGCACAACTAAATATATGTGCAAGTCATCCTAGACACTTCAATAGGCTCATCAATGTAAACCATCACATGTCTCATATAAGTCATCAAGAAGCATCATACTTCAATGTCAAGTCATTACACATAAGAACTTCCCTATAGCCTACTAGAGACACATATCATCGACTAAGAGAACCCATGCTTAGACTTCACATATACATAAGCCATCAAGATATTCCTATTACTTACATAATCAAGTTATAACATGATGATATCATAATACATGAAGTAATGCCGACGAAGCCACATTGTCTCACAATTTATAAAGTAATGCCGACGAGGCCATATAATTCACAAGTATAATACAGAAGCACAACCACCGGAAATAACCATTCCAATCATAGTCATAATTTAAGACCTATATTACATAATAGAAAGAGATTCAGGGTAGCATACCACCAATCCGCTCTCACAATTTCAATCCATAACCAATTCAACCAACACAATACCCATAGGCCCATACCAATGACCATGATTACCAATTCAATCCAATAGTCATAATGTACAATAATTTAAGGTAATTAAATCTGAATTCATAAATCTAATACATCCTACACATGATACTAACATAATTCTTACCTAATTCAATAGCCTAAATCAAACTACACAAGAATTCGATAGTATAGAGACATGATCACTTCACCCATAAAATAGTTAAAACTAAGAGTGCATGATTTGCATGGGTTCATAGAGTTTTGAGGTTAAAATCATCAAATTAACATCAATTCAATCATAATACAATGATTCAAAATGTTTTATGCTAGAACCTATGGCTAGATGTTGAATTAGAAGGATTCATATTTTGATCATCTTTAAAAAATCATTGGAATTGACTCCTTGAAGAAAGAGATTTCAAGGATGAAGAACCATACCTTAATTGTGATGAAAAACCCACGAAATTGATGGAGAAAACTTGATAAGATCAATCTTCTTTCTTAAAGCTTCATCAATGGAGGTTTCAGAGAGAAGAATGGAGAGGTTTTGTTTTGAGTTGAGGGTTTTGGCTTTGATTAGTGAGTTTAGGGGTATAAAAAGACTCAATAAACGTCAAAATAAGTCATCCCCAAATTATCCAAAATAAATACTCTTATTAGGCATTTCAACCAATTCAAATTTGACTTAAAAATGATGCAATCAAAACAAGGAGTTTACTGCGCGTCGCGGTGGCATTTTCAAATCTTGTATCAGGAAAATTTTGAAACATAATTGTTTGTGATAGCTGATATACCGTGGTTTCACGGTATTATTAATACTTTTTCCTTAAGTTTAGTGTGTCCAAAAGCCTTTTTGTGCTAATTTTTATATAAGTTTCTCCTTATTTGCAGGAAATCTGTCCAAAGATGAATACGGAGATTTTTGAGCGAAGAAATGCAGAAGAGACCACCTACGGAGCTTGTGACAGTTCGTCATGCTTGTGACGGTCCGTAAGTGGCAGCGTAGTGCAGCTGCTGAAGGAAGATGGGGAAGTCTGACCAAGTGTGGGGTTACGGAAAATGTGACGGATCGTCGTAGCCGTGACGGTCCGTCCTGCAGGTCCGTCATGAAGATCAGAGAAGAAGCCCAAGTACCCATATTCCAAGAGTTCAAGTGTTTTGGAACGGAGACCCTCGACGGACCGTTGTGCTCATAACAATCTGTCATACATGTCGTCGAGGGTAATAAAGAGAGCAGCAGAAGAAATTTCATCAAGTATGGGAAGACGGAGTCCATGACGGTCCGTAGTGACCGCGACGATCCGTCGCGATGTCCGTTGATCCAGCCGCGTTTTTGACAGATTTCCAGCAAATAGAGTCCTTCTTTAATTAGGTTTTTATTTTCTATAAATAGTTCGAAAAACCTCGTTTTTGAGGTTAGACTCTGGATTATTAGGTAGACTCTGGATTATTTGGTTAGGCCCTTGATTATTGTTAGATTCTTGATTATCTTGAGACTTTTATCATTGATTGTTGGTGATTTTTGTTGATTAATCAAGTGAACTTTTGGATTTTACTCTTTCTCATTGAAGTAAGTACATGAATTCTTATACCATATATTTGAATATTGTGATTATGACTATGGGTAACCAAACTCCATAACTAGGGTTGTGGGAACCATAGACAAATAATGAGGTAAAACCTAACTAAAATAACAATTCTAGAATAGTGTCTTGCATGTATTGATAATTCTTTCACTTAGAAGTCTTTTTAACGGATGTCCAACGTTAGAACTCGCCTTAATGCTACTTGCCGGACCAAGCAGGTAGATAATAGGAAAAGAATTATCAACATAGATTTAGTATATACTATCTAATAGGCTAGTATTGATTGGTACGAGGTAATAACTTAGTCAAATATCGAATATGATGCTTAATATGAGGTAAAGATAAGGGTTAGTATAGCAACACACGTAGCCGGACCAAGGTGCAGAGTGAAATTTTCTAGATTCCGGACCAAGGATTTAGAAATGCATAACTTATCACTTTGCATGCAAGATACTAGGAAAGAATTGTTATAATTAGAATTATCAAGTTATGAACCTGTGGGGAACATGTAAACCCTAGTTACCTTCATTAATTGATTAAACTCCAACATTTGAAGTTGTTAAGTGTCTCTTCCAATTTCGCTAGTTATTTTCATTTACTTAGAAATAGAAAACCCCCCTTTTACCATTTTTGCTTCTAAGGAAGTATATGACTGAACAATAGTAGTAACAAGTTGAAGTTAAGTCTAAACTATTTTCCTCGTGGGAACGATTTCAACCTCACTAGTTGGGTTATTTACTTGACACGACCGCTTTACTTCTTATATGAGAAGTAAGTTTGAGCGTATCAAATTTTGGCGCCGCTGCCGGGGAAAGTAGCTTTTAGATTAACTTAAACTTATTACTATAGTTTAGTTGATATTTTCTTGATTTTACTTTGTTTTATTATTTTTGATTCTTGCAGAACCATCCCCCTTGTATGCCAAATACACTGAGAGGAAGAGAACCCCTGTTTCCCCACGATCACGAATTAGAGCGTACACTACGCAACATGAATAGAAACTTGAGAATTAATGGTGATGATCCAAACCAGCACATCCCAACTCCGGTTGATGTTCATGGTCAGTTGTTACCCGATGCTCCGGGTGAACACCAACAGAGGGGACAAAATCCCGCTCCATGACCCCAAGCATACTACAGAGGCTATGACAACATAGCAGACTCCGATGGGCCACTTGTCTTGCCTCCTTTACCACCAGGCCATACTTTTGTGGTAACTAGTAGCCTGATGCAAATGCTCAATGCCAGAGGTTTGTTTTCAGGGCTACCTTCTGAGGATCCACATGCCCATATAGCTAAGGTAAGGGCAGTGTGTAAAAGCTGTGTAGGGAGGCCTGACTTGGACTTTGATGTAATAGGGCTTAGAGTGTTTCCTTTCTCACTGACGGGAGAAGCTGCTATATGGTTCACTGAGCTCCCTTATAACTCAATTTTCACTTGGAACCAACTAAGGGATGTTTTCTTAGCACGCTACTATCCGGTCTCCAAGAAACTAAACCACAAAGATAGAGTGAACAACTTTGTGGCACTACCAGGAGAGTCAGTTAGTAGTTCTTGGGATAGATTCACCTCATTCTTGAGAAGTGTCCCAAATCACCGTATAGATGATGAGTCACTGAAGGAATACTTCTATCAGGAACAGGATGATAATAATAAAGCGGTGTTGGACACTATAGCAGGTGGATCTTATGGGGAGTGTCCTTATGCTGAGATTGCGGAAAAATTAGAGAAAATCTCCCGGAATAATAAAGCTTGGAGTACGAGGAAGTCAGATACCGGGAGAAATACCTTCACAGTTTAGTCCACTCACAACCCAGCCACATACGAGATTCGTGAAGAAATGGCTCAGATGAGAACTGAGCTTGGGTTGGTACTAAAACATATCACTGGGGGTGCAGAAAAGATAAATGCAGTTAACTACTTGCCTAAACCACCACCTCCTAATGATGAATGCTATTATTGTGAGGACTCCTATGCAGTAAATGAGCAAACGGGGGGTTTCTGATTGAGCGCCCAAGGCTCAAATGAGGATAATTGGCGCTAAGGTCAAGGGAACCAAGGTCGGATCTATGGTAACTATAATCGTGAGGGTCATTATGTCCGATATGGAAACTATAACCGAGACAACAACTTCAACAGGGGTAACTACGGTAACAGAAATGATAGGAATGGGCCCTATGTCCCTCCTCAAAATCGTGAAGTTACTCCTAGGGATGATGGAGATAGTATGGCGCGAGTTGAGGATATGTTGCACAAAATGATGATTAGGTTCGATGCTAGTGATGAGCACATTAAAGAGTTAAGGTGTGATTTAGCAGGTATTGGGCAAAAAGTCGATACACATGCAATATCAATTAAGCAAATAGAGTTGCAAATGGCCCAATTATCTGCGACTGTGAACACACGGCAACCGGGCACTCTTCCTAGCAACATTGTCCAAAATCTGAAAAATGATGCACACTGTATGACAATCACTATTCATGGTGGTAAGCAAACCGTTGACCCACTTATGTCGTCTAATGAGGAAAAGGTGAGAAAGGATGATGATAAGGTGGTAAAGAGTAGTGGTGAAGCAGATGAGAGCACTGAAAAAGATGCAGAAGTCCCTATGAATGTAATTCCCATGCCTAGACCACCACCACCCTTCCCTCAGAGATTAGTGAAAAATACCGAGGATGGTAAATATCGGCGTTTTATAACAATGCTGAAGCAGCTTTATATCATTGTCCCTTTGGTAGAAGCTCTAGAACAAATGCCCAGTTATGCCAAGTTTATGAAAGATCTGGTTACAAAGAAAAGACCGGTCACTTTCGAGGATGATGATAGAATGCAGCATTGTAGTGCTATTTGCTACAAGATCTATCGTACAAAGAAAGAAGATCCGGGTGTGTTCACTATTCCTTGTACAGTCGGGTCATTACATTTTGTGAAAGCATTATGTGATCTGGGGGCAAGCATAAATCTCATGCCCCTCTCGATTTACAAGAAGTTGGGTTTGGGTGACCCAAAACCCACTGTGATGCGGCTACTGATGGCTGATCGAACAGTGAAAAGGCCTATAGGGATACTCCATGATGTTCTAGTAAAAGTGGCGTCATTCATATTTCCGGAAGATTTTGTTATTCTTGATTGTGAAGTCGATTTTGAAGTGCCTATTATTCTTGGGAGGCCATTCCTTGTTACAGGTTGAGCCTTAGTTGATATGGAAAAGGGCAGATGAAATTTCGGTTAAACAATGAAGAAGCAACCTTCAACATTTGTAGGACCATGAGGCAGAGTGGTGAGCTCCAATAGGTATCCGCCATATCCCACAAAGAAAAGATGAAGAAGGAGAATGAACAAAAAAGTGAAAAACAAGAGTTTATGGTTGGGGATTTGGTGATTTTAGACAGATCTGGGTTGTCTTTTCTTCCAGGGAAAGCTCAAGCCCAAACGGACTGGCCCTTACTTGATCACCCAAGTATTCCCTCATGGAGCGGTTGAGTTAAAAACCAAGGAGGGAGTGCGGTTTAAGGTGAATAGAGAATGGATAAAACTCTATTTTGGGCATACTGCATCGGTGAATGAAGGGATAGAGGCATACCATCTTGATGAAGGCTGAGTAATCCAGTGTCCTCAGTCGTGCCGCGACGTTAATTCAGGCACTTGTTGGTAGGCAACCCGATACTTATAGTTTTTTTTCTTTCTTTCTAGGAACGGTAGCATTTTCTACTAATGAGTTTTAAAGTTGCATGCACATCACCAGGAAATTATGCAGAAAATTACTCTGCGGCAGTCACTAACGGATACAACGACAGACCATTTCAACCCTGACAGACCATCGCATGAATCCGTCGTGCCAGGTACGTCTTTCTGTTATTTTCAAAATAGGGCACACGCGATGGAACCAACGACGGATCGTCACATATGAGACGGACTGTCATCGTGGAATTGTCGCGTCATTAATGAGGCATACCCGACCCGACCCAGCTGGGGTTTTTTAAAAAAAATTCAACATTTAAAACCCCCAACCCTTCATTTCACCCCATTCCTTCACTATTCCTCCTATTTCCCTCCCTTTTCAACTTCCAAAATCATCTCTCTCTTCAACCAATCATTTTCCCCAAATTTTCCAAAATTCTAAAAGTCATCATCTACTAGTCGGAGAGCTGCTGCTGTGGGTGTCTACTTGATCATCAAGTACCTCTTCCTCTTGTTTTTCTCAAATTCTCAGGTATGTGTCTCTAATTTCTACTCATTTATATTGCATTTTTGTTTATCAATTAGTAGTAGTCTAGTTCTTCTTGATACGTTAATTCTTTATCAAATTTTGTCTGACCTAGGTTAATAAAATTCCTGAAATTGCCATGTTAAAACCCTAGAAATAAGTGCCTTAGCATTGCTAGTTTACTAGGTATTTGGGTTAAAAAAATGTAGGTC
Source organism: Solanum lycopersicum (assembly GCF_036512215.1). Lineage (NCBI taxonomy): Eukaryota > Viridiplantae > Streptophyta > Magnoliopsida > Solanales > Solanaceae > Solanum > Solanum lycopersicum. The sequence continues at coordinate 22,521,305 of NC_090804.1, read as the reverse complement.
AAAACACTACCAATTCGATTTGGGTCATAGGGGATGAATGGGGCATCTCCAGTTCTGTCACTGAGTTATAGAATGAGACCCCGATGACGGACCGTCGTATTCACGATGGACCGTCATTGGGTCCGTTCCAACCGCCCTAATACTCCACTGTCCAATTTTTCTCCAAGTGTCCACCAACGGCCACATGCGACGGACCGTTGTTCCCGCGACGGTCCGTCCTGCACAATCGTTCTGGTTGTCAGAGACCCTATTCTTTAGGGTCTCTCACTTTTTCTAAGTGTCCTTCAACGGACACATGCGACGGACCATCATACCTACGACGGTCCATTCTGCACAACCGTTCTGGTTGTCAGAGACCCTTTTCCTAAGGGTCTCTCTCTATTTTTCTAAGGGTCCTCAAACGGACAACAACGACGGATCGTCATACCCTCGACGATCCATCCTGAATGACCGTCATGACGGTCAGAGACCCCTCTCCTAGGGTCTTTATATTTCTTTCAAGTGTCCTCTAAAGGACACCTACGATGGACCGTCGTACATGTGACGGTCCGTCCTGTATGACCGTTTCGATGGTCAGAGACCCCTTTCCTAAGGGTCTCCATATTTTTTTCCAAGTGTCCTCTGACGGACACCTACGACGGACCGTCGTACCTGTGACGGTCCGTCCTGCACATACCGTCATACTTGTCAGAGACTCTCCTTAAGGGTTCTCCATATACACATAGTCTAAGTAAGACACGACAGACCCCATGACGGTCCGTCGTACTCACGACGAACCGTCACCTGGTCCGTTGTGTTTCACTGTTACTATTGCAATGCCATTTTATTTTATTTATTTTGTGTGGTTTTGATTGTCTTGTTTGCTCCTTCTAGTACTAATATTGATCCTTTACAGGTACTATCTACTATGGCACCAAAACATGATCGAGTCTATGCACGCGGGCGATCGAAGTC